>NW_024080685.1:362511-488153 GCF_003009895.1 Hyaena hyaena
TATCATATGTTTGCACGTATAGGAGGATTAGGAGGAACTTGACGGAGGAACAAGGGGGAGAAGAAGGGCGGAAATGGTGGGGGAAAGGGAGAGAGGCAAACCATGAGAGACTCTTGAATGCTGACAAAAACTGAGGACTGATGGATGTGGGGGGGAGGGGGGATGGGCATGGAGGAGGGCACTTTGGGGATGAGCACTGAGTGTTATGTGGAAACTAATTTGACAATAAACTATTTGGAAAAAAATAAAATAAAATAAAATAAAAATAAATAAATAAATAAAAAAGAAATTGCTGTGGTGGAGGTCAGGAGTTGTTTCCTGCTTTCTTCTCTTCGGTTCTGATGATTTCCTGTCTCACATTCAGGTCCTTTATCCATTTTTAGTTTATTTTTATGTATGGTGTGAGAAAGTGATCTAGTTTCATTCTTCTGCATGTTGCTGTCCAGTTCTTCCAGCACCATCTGTTAAAGAGGCTGTCTTTCTTCCATTGGATACTCTTTCCTGCTTTGTCAAAGACTAATTGGCCATACATTTGTGGGTCCAATTCTGAGTTCTCTATCCTATTCCACTGGTCTATGCGTCTGTTTTTGTGCTAATACCATACTGTCCTGATGACTACAGCTTTATAGTACAGGCTCAAGTCTGGGATGGTGATACCTCCCACTTTGGTTTACTTCTTCAATATTACTTTGGCTATTTGGGGTCATTTGTGGTTCCATACAAATTTTAGGATAGTTTGTTCTAGCTTTGAGAAGAATGCTGGTGCAATTTTCATTGGGATTGCATTGAATGTGTAGATTGCTTTAGGTAGTAATGATATTTTAACAATATTTATTCTTCCGATCCATGAACATGGAATGGTTTTCCATTTCTTTGTGTCTTCTTCAATTTCCTTCATAAGTGTTCTATAGTTTTCATCATATAGATCTCCCATATCTTTGGTTAGGTTTAATCCTAGGTATTTTATATTTTTTTGTGCAATTGTGAATGGGATCAGTTTCTTGATTTCTGTTGCTTCATTATTGGTGTATAAAAATGCAACCGATTTCTGTACGTTGATTTTGTACCCTGCAACTTTGCTGAATTCATGAATCAATTCCAATAGGTTTCTGGTGGAGTCTGTCGGGTTTTCTATGCAGAGTATCATGTCGTCTGCGGAAAGTGAAAGTTTGACTTCTTTGCCAATTCTGATGTTTTTTATTTCCTTTTGTTGTCTCATTGCTGATGCTAGGACTTCCAGCACTATGTTAAACAACAGTGGTGAGAGTGGACATCCATGTCGTGTTACTGATATCAGAGGGAAAGCTCTCAGTTTTTCCCCATTGAAGATGATGTTAGCTGAGAGCTTCTCATAAGTGCTTTTATGATGCTAAAGTAAGTTCCTTCTATCCCAACTTTCTCAAGGGTCTTTATTAAGAAAGGATGTGTTTTATCAAATGATTTTTCTGCATCTATTGACAGGATCATATCGTTTTTATCTTTTCTTTTGTTAATGTGATGTATCACATTGTTTGATTTGCAAATATTGAACCAGCTTTGTAACCCAGGAATGAGTACCACTTGATCATGGTTGATAATTCTTCTTATGCACTGTCGAAATCGATCTGCAAGTATCTTGCTGAGGATATTTGCATCTGTATTCATCAAATATATTGGCCTGTAGTTCTCTTTTTTGGCTGGTTCTCTGTCTGGCTTGGGAATCAAAGATATGCTGGCTTTGTAGAATGAGTCCGGAAGTTTTCCTTCCATTTCTTTTTCTTTGGAATAGCTTGAGAAGAATGGGTATTAACACTGATTTAAATGTTTGGTAGAATTCCCCAGGGAAGCCATCTGGCCCAGGGCTCTTATGTGTTCAGAGATTTTTGATAACTGATTCAATTTATTCACTAGTTATGGGCCTGTTCAGATTTTCTATCTCTTCCTATGTGAATTTTGATAGTGTGTGTCTTTGAGAATTTGTCCATTTCTTCTAAGTTGTCCAGTTTGTTGGCATATAATTTTCATAGTATTCCCTGATAATTGCTTGTATTTCTGAAGAATTGGTTGTAATAAATCCACTTTCATTCATTATTTTGTCTATTTCGGTGCTCTCTCCTTTTGTTTTGAGAAGCCTGAGTAGAGGTTTGTCAATTTTATATTTTCAAAAAAACCTACCTTGGTTTCATTGATCTGTATTTTTGGACTCAATATTGTTTATTTCTGCCCTGATTTTTATTATTTATCTTCTTCTGCTGGGTTTCAGGTGCTCTTGTTGCTCTCTTTCTAGTTCCTTTAGGTGCGCTGTTAGATTTTGTACTTGGGTTTTTTCTAATTTCTTGAAAGAGGCCTGTAGTACAATGTACTTTCCACTTAGGACTGCCTTTGCCGCATCCCATAGAGTTTGGATTGTTGTAGATTCATTTTCATTTGTTTCCATATAATTTTAAATTTCTTCTCTCATTGCCTGATTGGCCCATTTGTTCTTTAGTAGGGTGTTCTTTAACCTCCATGATTTTGGAGGTTTTTCAGACTTCATCCTGTGGTTGATTTCAAGTTCTATAGCATTGTGATCTGAAAGTGTGCATGGTATGATCTCCATTCTTTTATATTTATTGAGGGCCGCTTTATGACCCAGTATGTGATCGATCTTGGAGAATGTGCCACGCATACTTGAGAAGAAAGTGAATTCCATAGCCTCAGGATGTAGAATTCTGAATATATCCATCAAATCCATCTGGTCCAATGTGTCATTCAAGTCCATTGTTTCTTTAGAGATTTTCTGTCTAGTTGATCTATCCATTGCTCTAAGTGGAGTATTAAAGTCCCCTGCTATTAGCACATTCTTATCCATAAGATTGTTTCTGTTTGTGATTGTTTTATGTCTTTGGGTACTCCCATATTCAGTGCATAGTCATTTATATTTGTTAGCTCTTCTTCATGGATAGACCCTGTAATTATTATATAATGCCCTTCTTCATCCCTTGTTACTGCCTTTACTTTAAAGTCCAGTTTGTCTGATATAAGTATGGCTACTCCAGCTTTCTTTTGACTTCCAGTAGTATGATAGATATTTCTCCATCCCCTTACTTTCAATCTGAAGGTGTCCTCAGGTCTAAAATGAGTCTCTTGTAGACAGCAAATAGATAGATATTGGTTTTTTTTAATCCATCTGCTACCCTATGTCTTTTGATTGGAGCATTTAGTCCACTTACATTCAGTGTTATTATTGAAAAATATGGGTTTAGAGTCATTGTGTTCTTTGTAGGAATCTTGCTTGTAGTGGTGTCTCTGGTATCTTTGTTCCTTGCAACATTTCCCTCATAGAGTCCCCCTTAGGATTTCTTGAAGGGCTGGTTTAGTGGTGATGAATTCTTTCAATTTTTGTTTATTTGGGAAGACTTTTATCTCTCCTTCTATTCTGAATGACAGGCTTGCTGGAAAGAAGATTCTTGGCTGCATATTTTTTCTGTTCATCACATTGAAGATTTCCTGCCATTCCTTTCTAGCCTGCCAAATTTCAGTCGATAGATCTGTAACTACTCTGATAGACTCCCTTTGTATGTTAGGGCCTTTTTATCCCTAGCTGCTTTCAGAATTCTCTCTTTGTCCTTATATTTTGCCAGTTTCACTATGATATGTTGTGCAGAAGATCGATTCAAGTTACATCTGAGGGGGCTTCTCTATGCCTCTTGGATTTCAATGTCTGTTTCCTTCCCTAGATTGTGGAAGTTCTCTGCTATAATTTGTTGAAGTACCTTTTCAGTGCCTTTCTCTCTCTATTCCTCTTCTGTAATCCATTCCTGATAATGGATATTGTTCCTTTTGATTGTATCACTCAGTTCTCGAACTCTCCTTTGGTGCTCTTGGATCAGTTTATCTCTCTTTTTCTTGGCTTCCTCTTTTTCTATAATTGTGTCTTCTAATTCAACTATTCTCCTCTTTGCCTTTTCAATCCGTGCATTGGCCACCTCCATTTTATTATGCACCTCATTTATAGCACTTTTTAAATTCATCACAACTATTTTTAAGGTCCATAGTCTTTGTAGCAATAGTTTCTCTGATGTCTTCCATGCCTTTTTCAAGCCTAGCAATTAATTTGATGACAATCATTCTAAATTATTGTTCAGTTATGTTGCATATATCTATTTTGAGCAGTTCTTTAGCTGTCACTTCTTCCTGGAATTTCTTTAGAGGAGAGTTCTTCCATTTCATCATTTTGGCTAGCTTTATGTCTCTTGTCAGTTTTTAAAGCTTGTTATGTGCTCTGCACCTGCGAGTACTGCTATATTAAAAAAGGCTCATTGAATGTCCAGGGCCTGTCTATTCAGGAAGTGTTCTTTGAATGGTGTCTCTTGGTCTCTCTTGTTGAGACTTTGGTATATTCTTTCCCTACTTGTAGTGATATTTGGCACTCTCTACCATGTGCACTTTGGCTTGTTTCCTAAGGTAGCCAGCCCTGAAAAGGAAAACAGATAGACAAACACACAGGGAATAAAAGCACACAAATGCACAGACAAATCAAACAAGCAAGCAAACCCAAAGGGAAAAAGACAGAAAAAAAAATATATAAGAAAGAAAAAAAAAGAAAAAAGAAAAAACCCCAAAGACAGGACAGTCTAAAAGCATAAAACCAGAATTCCCAGCTACAAATAATGAGCAGGGTGTATGCAGTGCTGATGGAAGATCATATTCAAAGAGAGAAATGGCAGGGGCATGGTTATATGACAACCAACTTCACAATAAACTATAAAGGAAAAAAATCACCCAGGTATTTTGCCAGAATAAATCACAGTTGATAGTGGATAATAACTGGAAAACTGAATGTTGAAAATGTGTTGGGAAATTTTGCTTAGTAATCTTAGCATGTATATTCATCAGAGATCTTGACGTGCAGTTTTTTGTTATTGTTTTCTTTTTAGTGTCTTATTCTGGTTTCATTATCTTTGTAATATTGGACTTGCAACCTAAAATCTAAAGGTTTTCTTTCTCTTAAATTAAAAGAAAAAAAGCAATGGCAAGATAGCTTTAGCAGAGAAAGTGAGAAACTGTCTTCTTTTCTAGAGCTCACCATGATGTACTGCAGAGAAAATGACTTCTTATACCTTTATACAATATAAATGCTTAAATTTTTTTTTAATATTAGCTGAAATCTTACAAAAGGGAAGAAAACAGAAACTAATTGGGTCTTGGAGATGACAATATAGCTGTTCAGGCAGCCAGGACAGGGAATATATTCCTGCTTCCTCTGGGATAGCCCAAATCTGCCATGGTCAGATTTACAAAAGAAAACCCAGGAGATTTACTTGTGACTTCTAGTCAAGTGCTCTTGAAACCCAAACCATTTTGGATATTTTTATAACATGTTAGAAAGCATATTCCATTACCCACCCAAAAAAGCATATTCCAAATGTCTTCAATTGAATATCCTAGCTTAAGTCTCTCTATACCTATTTTGCAATGATAGGGCTTTACATTTGTAGATTGGATACAGAAAAACCCTCATTTTCATTATGCATTACAGGGCTATGTCATTCCTTCTGAGAAACCTGAGCAATTTAAATTTTCTTTTAGAACTTATAGACATTGGTGGTCAAAGAACCTGACCTTAAGCAAGCAACTCTGTAAGTTCAACTCTAAAGTGTTTAGAATGTTAGTTCTAGAAGACTCCAACGAGCTTGCTTTGCCAAACGTAGGAATACCTTTGCTTTCTATTGAGTATACTGTCTTCTCTTACATTCTTTGTCCAAATCTTATACCTAGATCACACACTCATTCTTTTAATGGTCTATATTTCATGCATTGTAGGATTTCTTTATCATTTCCAAATTCACCTGTCTTTATGTCACTTCCCACAATAATGAGGTGGTTCTTCCTTTTTTCAGATACCACTCTTTTCTTTCCCTTACTCTCAGATGGTTGGGAAATCTGTGTCTAAAAATAATAGTAAAAACTCCTAAAAACTACAATATCAAAGGATTTGAAGACTAGAAGTATTTTTTTTAAAAGTTATTTAATCCACTACCTCAATTATATTGAGGACATGAGGTTTGAAGAAACAAGTAGCTTGTTCAGATCATACTTAAAAAGTAAATCCTTCCCACTAAACACCATGACCTTCACATGACTTCACAAAGAGACTACATCTTTCTGTTTTAAGCTAACTTCAGTTACCTAATTATACAACTTGACCAACCAAATACTAGATGTTTACAGAAACTCATGTAATAATTAAATAAATATAAAACAACACTTGACTTTGTCTGTATGCCTCTTCCCAATCTGAATGATGTATACTTGGCAAAACTTATAAACCAAAAAAGACCCTACTAATATTCAAATAACAATTTTAAACCCTAACATTTATAATGTCTATGTACTTCCTATGCCAAATACTTTACAAGTTTTGTTCATGAATCCCCATAATATTCTTATGAAATAAGTACAAGTATATTAAATATAAGAAAATTGAGGGTTAGAGAGGTGAAATGATTTCCTTAGGATCACACTGCCACTAAGTGATAGAGATAGGATTTGAAGAACCCATAGTCTTAACCACTACGCAAGTAGTTTGCTTATAGCACTCTCTATGAGATCTTGACGACTTTTTTACTGTTCATTTACATACAAGCTTATTTTTTGGTCCAGAAAAGATCAGGAACTACAAATTAAAAGAGGTAGGACCCTGTACCTTATAATAGCAGTAAGAATCGATTGACAGAGCAGGTTCTCAGAAGATACTAGCTGAGGTAGTTTTGAATTTCTGAAAATCTCCCCATAAAAATATATGGAGCAACAGCAATGGCAAAACCAAAAATCCATAGACAGCACCTCCCACAAAACTAGGGACAAGCTATTTTCACACAAGCTGGTAGGCTCAAACCACGACCTGAACCGCTTTATTGGCATGTATGTAAGAAGAATTAGGGGAAAGGAATAAGGCACAAGATGTTCATGAGATAGGGGAGCCTCTGATCAGCAAAATTACAGTGGACCATTCTGAGAAAAATAACTACAACAGAGAGCAGTTTGGCAGGGTCCACATTATGCATTAGTACAAGGAGACTGCGCTACAACAGAAGTTTGTCCAGAAGAGAAGGCTGTGGTTCCGTAGGAAAACAAACAACAGAAGAGGGACCTCTAGGTCTCTGAGCTAGGGAAGCCAACCTGGCCCGCTTCTCCTGCCTAAAAATTCAGAAAATCCATTTCACTTGAAGTGAAAAAGAGCATAGTGGAATGCAAAACAAAGGTATTAGAGGAAAAACAAAGTGAGGTGGAGAAACATTGTCCCCACAGACAAAAAGCAGAGCAAGAAGATATGTCAATCAGATGCAGGTATACTGTAATACCATATTTTGAAACAATTTCTTAAAGAAACCAATAAAATAATGGGCAGTATGATAAACAACATAAATCTGAATCAAGAGAACACCAAGATGAAGTGATTGAAGAGAAGGAAGATTTGAAGAGAGTTGACAAAACTCACGAAAGAATTTGAATAATAGAAATAATTATTTCAGAAATGAAGACTAAATTAGGTGGAACACAAGAGTGAATACACACAATGATAAATATTTTAAGAGATCTATCAGATGGAAAACTATTCACACAAAATGGGCAGATTTAGAAGATAGATAAATAAAATCTAACACACATATAAATGTGTAGGTTTACAATGGAATTGAAGGGGATTAAAAACAAAAGCTGAATACAACAAATACTAAAAACGACTAAAAGCAAGAAAAACTTTTTTGAAACAATAAAAAAGATTTAAAACTGCATTTTTAAATGGCATGCTTCATATCTGGGAAAACCAACCCAAAACAGTTAATACCGAGATATGATCTACTAAAATTACTGGACTTTCAAGGAAAAGAAAAATGCCCTGGGCATCCAGCCAAGAAGACAGGATACCCATAAAGGTAAGAAAATGGTATCATCATCATATTTTCCAACAGAAATTCTTTATTCCAGAAGACAATGGATTAATAAATTTATGACTTTCAAGGAAAGTACGAGTAAAGAACTTTATACCAATTGAAACTTTATAAAGGCCTAAAAACTTTTAGGATAAGCAAGGTCTGAGAATACTGTTCCCATGAACACTTCCTGAGGAATGTGCTAGAGAATAAAATTCAGATTAATGCATGGTATAAAGAAGTAATATAGGGGCGCCTGGGTGGCTTAGTCGGTTAAGCGTCCGACTTTCGCTTAGGTCATGATCTCGCGGTTCGTGGGTTCGAGCCCCACGTCGGGCTCTGTGCTGACTGCCAGCTCAGAGCCTGGAGCCTGTTTCAGTCTGTGACTCCCTCTCTCTCTGACCCTCCCCTGCTCACACTGTCTCTCTCTCTCCTAGAAATAAATTTAAAAAAAGAAGAAGAAGAAGTAATATAGTATGAAGTGGCTACATGCTGTAATGATGCAGATTCACTACAACTATCAAAATGTGAGAGAAGAGAAAAGTATATGAAAAGCAGAACAATTTATTCTAGCAAATGAGTAATTATGTTAACCTAATTGAGGACCAGGACTTTTGGTGTGAAAGAAATGAAGCATTTGTTTAAGATTAATAAGGTTAGTAAAAACTCTGTAGTCCTGTTATGGACTGAATGTTTATATCCCCCAAAATTCATAGTTTGATTCAATGCACAGAGCTTGGAAATGTAATATTGAAGACTTGATATTATGGCATTTGGAGATGGAGTTTTTGGGAGATAATTAGGGTTAGATTAGATCAGGAGGTGGGACCCTCATGATGAGGTTCATGGCCTTATAAGGAGAGAAAGAGATTTCCATTCACCAACCCCCACCAATGCACCAAGGAGAGACCATGTGAGGACATAGCAAAAAGGTAGCAGTATGCAATCCAGGAAGAGTTCTCACTAGAATCCAACCACAATGCCACTTCCAGTATCCAGAACTGTGAGAAAATACATTTCTGTTGTTTAAGCCACACAGTCTGTGGTATTTTGTTATGATAGCCCAGGCTAAGACAACTCCAAAATATGATCTGGATAATATTCTAATGAACTTATATTTTATCTTTAAAGGATAATATTCTAATTAACTTATAATACATTTTATCTTTAAAGGATAAAAGCCTATATATATATATATATATATATATATCCTAAGTTCTGCACATTGAATCTACACAGCAACAATGACGACTCAATAACAACGAGAATACATGGTATCCTGATTTTTCTCTGTACTATTTTCCACTAAAGGAACCAGAGTCCCTTAAAGAAATAGCTAATTGTATATATAAGAAAGAAAAAATGCAATGTGAGTTAATCTGGTCATGCCAGAAGTCAAGGAAGCCATCAGAGACTCCTAAGATTAAGTCTAAAGAATTCAAAAACGAACTTAAAGAGGCTCTCACTGGTGACAGTGGAAATAATTTGAAACGTTAGTAAAAATAATAACTAGAAAATGTACATACATTCATTTTGTTTACGTTCAAGTTCATACATTCATTTTTACCTCTTAAAGAACCCGCATTGATCCTGAAAGATGTGGGGAACAATTTATTATTTTGAAAACAGTGAAGTAACAAAAAAGGACAAGGCATTTATTATGTCTTCCTACACAGGCATCAAGCAAATAATTAATAAGGAAAGTGTTCTCTTTAAATAATACTCCAGATAATAATGAAAAAGAAAAGATAGAATTTTTATTCTCACTAATACTAAAAAATCCAGGTAATGATCATCAGTGGTTGGCAACAACACAAAAACAGAGACAAACAAATATCATGTACTCCCAATAAAAAAAACACAGATCACCTAGTAATCTTGCAAAAATAACCAAACAATGGATTGAACCTGGATTTTATCAATTTTCTAGATAGAATCAACAAATATCAGGGAAAACAAAGGACAGAGGAGCATGTCAAATGACACTGCAGAGATGCAATTAGCAAAATCCAGACTATGGGAAATTAAAGAACATAAAATCTGGTATCTTCAAAAAAAAGACAAGGGAAAGGGAACTTCTAAAAATAAAAGAGACATGCCAAAGAATCATGATGTATGAATATCATTTAACTCCAATTCAAAACTATATATTTATAGTCTCACATGTCTTCACTGAGGTAATAAGCACAATGCAGGCAACTTTGACTACATCAGGGGTAACAAACCAAGAAAATACAAGGAATAAAAAGTTAACATTTTAAAATAATATATAGTAATATATGCGAAGAAGAGTACCTCACATATAGGTAAATAACTAAGTATTAGTTAATATAATGAAAACAGCTAACAAAGATAGTCCTTACTGTAAACCAGATGGTGATCTATCTGTAGTTTATAAAACTATTATGACATCTAATCTTCAAGCAACTCTAAATAGGTACTAGTATCAGTTTTATTTTACACATGAGAAAACCAGGGCACACCTGCATTAAGTAGCTTGCTTGGGATGCACTAGTTAATGGTGAAGCCAGATTGGAGGTCAAGGAACCTGGTATCAGAACTCATACTCTTCACCACTACATGATACTATTTCTTATAATAAATATTAGCATGCATTTACTAAGGGAAGTGACCAGATCATATTTTTATTTTATATTTTCCTATTATGGTACTGGTTGGATGTAAATGAATTAGACTCAGCTCTAATCATCAGTCCCTTGTGCTCTGACCCAAGGGAAAAGTGAAACAAGAGACTGTCATTTCTTCTCTCCCCCAACAATGGAGTTGGAAGTCAGAGGACTTTCAAAACTAATTTTTAGCAAAATAGTAAAGGTCAAAGTCAGAGTATTTTTTTTCCAAAATGGATTGTTAAAGGAAGAATGTGTGTCAGATAGGTCAGGAGCCAAAGTGCACATTTCTATCTTATTTACTATTTTTCTGTGATAAAATTGTTTCATTCAGCAGTAAGTATGGGTTGGAATTTGTTGGACTAAATATCAAGTTGAGATATGAAGTGAAGATAGAATGCAATGCCTCCTTCAAATAATCTTCAATGTTTGAAGAAGTACATTGGTATGTTTGTCCACATCTGCCTACCTTCTACCATGGCTGCAAAACTAGGATTCTACTTAATTTGTAAAATTCAGTGTTTGATATTTTGTTGCTTTTAATCAATATTGAATTTATTTTGCCAGTAGTTGAAATGGAACCAACTGTATTTATGGAAAATAGGTCATTTACTAATTTTTTAAGGCTTGTCCTCCTCATAGGGGGAGCTATAATGCCAGCCGACTGGGACAAGCCAGCCTGACTCCATTTCCTCTTTCTAAATCTGAGCACAGTAATGGACCTCCTCAAGCTTAACCTAGAGGTGCCTTGCCCCAATATTTGTTTGGTACATTGGTTCTCAGCCCTCAGTGTGAGTCCTAATCATTTAGGGTTGTTTGTTTGTTTGTTTGTTTGTTTGTTTCTTAAGTTGTGGATACTTTGGGATACCTTAGGAAATGGGTATTTTTTTAAAAAGTACTCCTGTGACTCTATTTTACAGCCAATATTAACAAGCCCTGGCCTGGTAGAGGAAAGAAAACACATTCAGAAGAATGTAGTGGAGCAGTAATATCATAAAAGCTTTTTATAACAAGCATTTGTGAGTTTCAGCACGTAATCCAAGAGTACAAAGCTTAATGAACTGCAAACAATGTTTTTTTTCCTATATAAAAACATGGTTCATTTTTGCCTAATTTTTGGAAAGTAAGAAATTTGAGTTTTATATTTAAAAAATATCTTCCCAAGGCCTGAAATGTGTTGAGTTTTTAAGAGCAACCTTGTATTGCAGGTAATATGTTACTGTGGACCTTTCACTGACTCTTGCCTTTTTCAATCAATTGAGGTTTGCCAGAGCAGCAAATGAATATAGTAATTTCTAGAAGCTCTTTTCAGTAGTCCCGTAACAAGCACTTTTTACTTTCTGCAGCAGCTAAAAGACAGAGCTTTGCCACTCAGAGAAAGCTGATATTATTATAAGTGCAGGAGATGAAAATGGCAAAAGTGCAGTCACTTCAGAATTAGCCTCAATTTCCACCTTGACAATGTGGTTATCATGGTTGTCCAGGAAAAACCCAAAATACCGTTCCCAACATGACATTGCCAACAGAGGCTCACTTACTGTGATGCTGATAAAACATCACCTTCGCAGTCTCTCACTAGCACAGTCTATCCTAAGGTCACAGGAGAAGCCCCTAGAAATGTGTAAAACAAACAAAAATTGCAAAATGTTAGATATTTTCACATAATTGATTAATACTACTGATTCTTTCCACTACAATTTCTCATCTGTCACACTTCCCCTTATATTGGGTGGTGTTGGAAGAGCCACAAGCATTTTGGGGATCTGGCTGAGATTTGAGGACAGTTCGTTTGGCTTAGTGGGATATATGTATGTGGTTTGCAGGCATTTCCATGTAAGTTATTGGTAGCAAGTTCTCCTATGTTAGTCAGTAGCAGAGCTAGGATTCACACTCAGCTTTCTCTGACCCTATAATAGTCTCAACGTTTCCATTAGCCTACCTTTTTGCTTTATGATCCATCAGCAGACCTTGTTTGATTGTGTATCTTTAACCTTCTGCCCGGAAGTGATATTATTTCTCTACTCCTCTCTGGCTCTGAGAATTTTACTTTCTTCTTTTTGCCTCTTGGCCCCTGCTGTCTTAATCCGCACACTATACTTTATCCAACAGGACTGCTACCTTTGCTGGAATATAATTTTGCTCGTTCTGTTTCTTTGGCTAATTATTATATTTTACTAGTGCTTGTTGATCTCCTGTTGATTCGATAAAATAAAAAACACTGACATTGACAAAGAAAATATAAAACAAGTCACTACAATGAGGACATCAGTAACACATTAGTTAATGAGTACCAATTCAAAGAATATTTACAAATAATCATTATACACAAACACAAAAATCTTGAAATCTTACTAGCTTATATATGAAAGTTATATGAAAGAGGTTGTCCCAGATTTGACAACAATCTTAAACATTTACACGACTTTTTTAAAAAGTTGTGAAGCTGAGAGAAAAAATTCTATGTCATAAAAAGCAAATTTTTACTGATAATTCTAGAAGAAAATTTATATTATCTTTCTATCTTATGTATAAAAGATGTCTTTACATAACTACCTTCATATGAAAAGGCAGTATGAATTGTTGACATGTTATTTTTCTAGATGTTGTAACATGTATGCTATGTGTCCACGTTGTGAAATTTGTAATTTTTATTTTAAGCAAATATTTACTTTTGTAACTTAATATTTTTTAATATAATTATGTATTTGTTTTTTAAAAGGGGGCTTCTAAATTTTGTCATCATCAGCATCACAAAACTTAGAATTCCCCTGCATGACAGTAAGTATTAATTAATAAAATATGTGTATCAAGTTAAATGAGTCTGTCCATTCATTTCACAAGCCCAAAATTTCAATGACTTGATAAGTTTTCAATTTTAATTTTTTTGAGGGTGTGAGCAGGGGAGGGGCACAGAGAGAGGGAGAGAGGGAGAATCTCAAGCAGCCTCCATGCTGTCAGTGCAGAGACCTATGTGGGTCTCACTCAGGTAACTAAGTGACTGAGCCACCCAGGTGCTCCAAGTTTTAAACTGTAATATTTAATGGCAAGTTTGTCTGGTTGCCTATTGCTATTTCTAAAGCTACATATCTTTTTCCACTTTCTATATTTTTTCTCTTTACACAAAAAATAATATCGCAAACCGGTACCGTTACAAGTGAGGTATACAGTTATTCCAGATGCTCACGCATCTTAGATCATTTTGAGTAACAAGTGGCTACAATCTACTTGAAAAAGAAATCATCATGAATATCAGAATTTGGTATATTAATTGTTCCCTAAAGGAAAATAATATAAGTGCATAAAAATATATTGCCGCTCTTACCACCTTCCCCTTAAAACTGACTGATTCTTTGGATGGCTATATATTAATAGTTAATATTATAAAGAAAATGTAAATAACCTACTTAAAGAAACAAAAAGAAAATAGGACTGGGTAATAAATGGAAGAAAATATAAGAAGTTAAATATTGTACACATGGGAAAATCAGGAAAAAGTATGCATATATAAAAATATATATACTTATATGCTTTTATTATAAGTGTATTGATATAAAGGTTGTTTAACAAACAATTTACATATAATATTAAAATGCATGACTTTATTTTAAATTCTATATAACTGATTAATTCTCAAAGAATGAATGTTTTCTTTGATTTTAGTCTAACACTCATTTCTGTAGCCAAACCTAGGGTTGCAATTGATAAGTTGATGAGTAAGTATAGTTTGGACATGTCTGAAGGTTGATATTTTCATTTGTCTTAATGAAGACAAAAATGAAACAATGAAGATATATGTTGGAACTTCACTTGTTCATCAGTTATGTAAGAAATTTCTTATTTGAATAAGATAGTACTTTTTAAATACAGGAAAAACATTTCCTCAACTTTTGGTGCTATTTACATTGTAACCACTACCAACACAACACATTTCTAAGTTTAGACATCAATATTAACTTCTTTTCATCACTTTCTGATGCCTAGACAATCAACAAAACAATAAACCAAGACCTGATCTGCATTTGCCAATTTCTGCCTTGTAAATACTCCCACCACAGTCAATTTTAATCTTACTGTTGGGAAGAAAAGCATAGTAGCACACCTTACATAGTGTTCCTACCATACAGATACAATAGGTGTAAATAACCTCAAAAGAGTAGGTAACAGTAAAATGTAAAGAAATAATTACACAATGATGAGTTTTAAGTATTTATTACCTTTGTGTTTATAACTTAATTTTTATTTATTTTGAGAGGAAGAGAGAATACGTGTGAGTGGGGAAGGGGAAGAGAGAAAGGGAGGGAGAGAGAGAATCTCAAGCAGGCTCTGTGCTGTCAGCATGGAGCCTGACATGGGTCTCGATTTCATGAACCAACTGTGAGATCATGACCTGAGCTGAAATCAAGAGTTGGACGCTTAACCAACTGAGTCACTCAGGCACCCCTTATTACCTTTGCATTTAACTTAATTGATTCCATGACATCTATATGATTTAATTTTTAATATCAACAGTTTGTAAGACTCTTGAAAATTTAACAATCAACTTTCACAAGCCAATATGCACCAGATGCAGTGTACCATTGTGATTATTACATAAATAAATGAGGAAATAAAAAAAAGAAATTGAATGTTAATGTATTCAGTGAGTATATACTTTGGAAATCTTCTCTGTGCCAAGTATTGGAGAAGAATTATAGAGAAGAATCAGCTCTAATGTTTGCTATAAATAAAGTCACTGTATCATGTGAGCCACAGAAACTTAAGCAAGAGACTAGGCCACATAATGAAAATTGTTACAATTCTTGTGTAAAGAGTGTTATGGTAATCCCCTGGAGAAAGCGTGTTGTAAGACATTCTGTGGAGTAAATTGGTTACACTGAATTAGAGAAAAGCAGAAAGTGAAGGAAATAACATGAGCAAAGGAGACATGAAAGACCATGACAAGTGTAGTGGGGTAAGGCTGGGATTCTGAAGAAAAAAAAAATCCTCTGGTATCAGTGCATGATTAGACGTTAGGGAAAATAAATTCAAGAAAAAATATTCTAAAGTTAACACAGGTTACTAAAAATGTGAACTAAAAGAAATTTCCGATTTTGAAGCATTAGGAGGGAAAGTAATTTAAAGAAGAATAAGATATTCCAGCAAAAAGACCTGAAAAGAGAAAGAAAAATTTCACATGAAGACAAAAGATTCACAGTCAGTTGCAGTAAATAACTAATTACACAGAGAACCCCAACAAATGTTGGACTTTGAGCGATAAAGATTTCGATTATTAAAGGAAAAATACATTTTCAGAATAAAAGGATTTTATTTATTAGAAGTGTGAAAATATGCTAAAACTTTGCCCCAGATTGCCTTCCTTAGCCTTATTGTCTGTATCTTGGAGACTTTCCTATTGGATCAAAGATTATATATCTTTAAAACAGGTTCTTACGTTTTATCCTGAACAAAAACAAAAAAGTAAAAATGGCTATAGAAAATTAAAATGTTAAGTACAGATGTCAAAATGAGAGGAAGTAAGAAGGAGAGAGATAGGGAGAGACAGAGAGGGAGATGGTGGGAGGGAGGGAAGGAAGGAGGAAGAGCGGAAGGGAGAAAAAGAAAAGAATTCTGCTACAAGAACACATTATCAAAGAATTATCAAGAATTGAGGATTATTTCAAAGTTCCGAAGTAAACTCAGGTTGTGGAAACTCTGACCCCAGTTTCACAATACCAGGCCCTCATGTAGAGAAGCAGATCTGAAGTCTGGATAGAAACATCTGGTTCAGTGGATGAGTTCAGTTTGAGACCCTAAGCTGTCTGCTCTCTTTTCATACTACAGCCTCACACACGGCTCACTCTCAGTTGACATCTGTCAGACAGGCCAAATTCATTCGAAACAGTTTAGACGTGAGACATGCTCAAAGATGGGATCCAAATACTTATTTTAGCTATCTTGATTAGACACTAATTAACCATTTTGGTTGGCAACCTTCAACTCAATTCTCCTGAACAGAGTGCTCTGGGGTAAACATTTTGTTAAAACATGTCATTGGGAAAATTCATGTTACCACTGACATATACTCTATTCTCTTTCCTTCTCTCTCCAGGTTTTTGGCTTCCTACAGATACCAAGTTGTTACTCATGGTTCAGTGTCCTAAATGGCAACCTAGGAACTTGGAAATACTGTAACTTCAAAAAATAGGTTAGTTTTATAAAGTATCTTAGATTTCAGAAGATGGCAAAATGTGCCTTCTCTATGATTTACAGTGGCTGTATGAAGTCTATGTGTTGAAGACAATGATTCCGTATTAAGGAATATTTAAAAGATGCAAAAGTTACAGTAGTTACAGTGTTCTAAGAAATCATAAGGTCCAAATAATTAAAAATTAAGGTAATCCATGGGACACAAGACTCATTTCCCTTTGGAGAATAAATTATACTGCCAAACTTTCACCCTATATTCTCCAGTGATATATATTTGAAAAAGCCATTTTAATGTCCCCCTAGCTTCACAACAATCTTTATTATTATTCCAACCTTGTTCATTTTGGTGCTTGTAAATGTTTTGAACAAAGTGGAGGAGTGCTAAATTAATGTGTAGCAGCTTATTTCTAGAACACCTAAAGGCAGGAAATGCCTATACATTTGGGGCTCTTCCATCTACTGGATTACTTTCAAAGAGAAGACAAGAAAAGATGATATAACCTGCTAAATAGACATGTTTTAGGAGGTTAGAAAGAGAGCTATTGTCAGATCCTGGCTGATAAAGCATTTCAAGAGGAAGATTGAACAAAGATAAGAAGCCAGGACACACCCTTCTTATAATCCAATTATCTTGGAAAGGAAGGATCATCTTCAGGGAACCAGACAACAGGAAGCACCAAACTAAGTGCAGATGCCTCCTGGGGCCACTCAAGTCAATCCAAGTCAAGAGAGGGAAGTAACCCTTTTTATCTGTTAGACATTGAAATAAACAGGCTCCATATGGCTTGGATGGTTGGAATGGAGTCTTTAACTTTAGTAGTGGATGAAAGACAGGTCTTAAAGACCTTTTTGTTCTTAGAACCACCAAAACTTACATTACAAGTCCTAATTTCTTTCCCACATAATCAGAGGCCCTGGAACTTTGAAATCTGTGGTTCTGGATTCAGAACTGGGGAGTGACGACAAGGAAGCCTAATTAAAAATGAGAGAAATTTTTCTAGTTTTTCATTCTTTCCTCCTGACCCCCTGCTAGCACTTCCCAATTCCTCTACCCTCTTTTGATCTAGTGCAAAGAAGGTTCAAATCAAAAGGATAAATTGTTCAAATAACTTATCAATAAGAAGGTAGTAGGCTTAAAAAGAATATGTAGGTTGTAAGCTAAAGGATTCTTGAATGTGAAATCTGAAGGAATATACAAGTTCAGGTCTAAAAGTAGTTAGGTCATGGAATCTGGAGCAATTTCCCTGAGCAAATTGGGTAGCTGGCTAGTTTTTATTATATCCCATCAGAGTGTGGGTGAGATGGTGTCCTAATGGCTTAACACTAATATCCTGGAGCTACTCTGAATGACACCTTTATTAGCAAGGCTAATAGCACTTACCCCATTTTTGCCTCAGAGACTTCTGAAAATATCATGAAAGCTTCTCATCCTCAATCTACACAATACACATATTCATTCACACACACAGTTGTGCATACATTCTTCTTAAAGTTCAAAGGCCATAGCTCATGAAGTGCTATAAACAATATTCATGCAAAAAAAAAAAAAAAGCCAAAGCAAATGTGAAATCAAGAAACAACTCATTTGAGGCAGGAGTGTGGAACTATTAATATCTCAGCAGAAAAAGCCAGCAAGTGCTACCCTAGCTGCCCTCCAGCTGCCAGCAAGAAGTGGTAGTCACGGCAACATGTGCATTTGGGGAAGTATTTGATTTATCCACCTATAATTTCCCACAAAATCTGATGATATGAGAGCCAGGGAGCTAAGGAGAGGAAACACTTGCTGCTATTTCACCAGAAGAATCAACAGAGACTCCACTGTCACCTTGTACAAGGCAAGGGGCCACAATAACAGCCATAAATACAGTGCAAAGCGAAAAGGTTGAATCCCTGACTGGATGGTGGGCTCCCTCCAGAACTCCCTTCTGCCTTATTGGACATGAAAGGGTAACGGAAACGAATAAACACTTCTGCCTTTTGGTCACCTCTGCTGGCAAGTCTGAAATTCTCTATTACCTGAGAAGGAAAGCCAGCTGGCCAGGTCACACTCCTCTGGACAGCGTCCTCATTGCCTTACCCAACTTTTCCACTTATGGCTTCATTTTGGTTTAATTTGGAACACAAGATCAAGAATATTTTTTACCAAATGATAAAATAAAAGTGGGCAGTTTGGTTTAGAAAATGTCAGTTCACATGAAGATTTTATAGTTGTCGTTGTAAGTGGAGGAGAATTTTCCCTCAAAGGACATAGGGATTATAGAGAAGTGGGCAGGAGAGATTGAAAAAGCATACACAAGAGCACACATTATTTCTTGTTTCTCTGTAAGCACAAACATTAGAATGGACAACTCATATGTGCTGTGGGTGAAGTCCTAGACTTGGGGGATTATCTGTAATTTTAGTAGAGTTTTTTTTTCTTTTGAGAGAGAAAAAAGTATTTAAAATTTCACTGTCTGGAACAATTCAAATCCTCTAATACCTTCACAACAGCAAAGCACCTTTAAAGTCTGGTGTTTTTTCTGCTACAATGTTAGGACATATTAGCTCAAAATTTAAATATAAGAGCAGACACAGTGGGTCACACTTACTCAGAATTATTCTAACCTCTATTCAGTAAAAATGGAAATTCCCTAGATATGTTAGTAATTATAATATTTGAAGTAAATTAGCAGGAATTTTTGCATGTATAGTACTAATTATATTTCACTAGCAAAGACCTTGACTAGTTTTCAAATTTAATAATTATACTTTCCATAGATAGAGTACTTCATACTTTCCTTTAAAGTACTTTAGCATATGAATATACTCAGCATAAATTAAAAGGAAGGTCAGGCAATTATCCCATTTTCTATTGGGTAAACAGAAACCTAAGGGAGACTACCCTTCCCCAAGATTATTCAGAGAGATATTTAGACATGAGTTATATTGTCTTACTGACCAAGGGCTCTCTTTTTCTCTTTCCTGCTCTTTACTTCTTACCACATTATATCTGTATAGTTCTTGAGGCCTGAAAGTATAGCACCAACAAAATAATTTGATTTCTTCTCTCCATGCCCTGGCTTGTCCTTTTTATACTTAAAAATTGTCATCAGAAGAGATTCTTCCTAATTTCAAGCTCTGAGTTTCCTTGCCTCTCCTGTGGAAAAAAAGATAATAGTTTTTCTAATTTGACTGATTACACTATAGCAATACTAATATCAGTTGTAAAGCACAGATCTCTAACACAAAACAGATTAATGCCTTTAATTTCACTGACTGTGATATATTTGCCAAGTTGCTAAGATAGAAATCATAATTTATTTACTTTTTTTTTTTTATAAACAAGGGAGTGTCTTGGCCACCAACATATTCCTCCTGAACTGCCTGATACCACTTTTTTTCTACAGTCTATTCTTCAGAAAGTGAAGATCTTTTAAAACAATAAATTTGTAAAAACTTAATTTGTGAAATTTCCTAACTTGAAATCATTCATCCGGCTTTCCATTACACTTAGAGGAACGTCTGACTTCTTTATTCTTTTTTTTTTTTCTTTATAGCTGGGGAGGGGCAGATAGGGAATCTTAATTGAGCTCCACACTCAGCACGGAGCCCAATGCGGTGCTCAATGGCACAACTGTGAGATCATGACATGAGCCGAAATCAAGAATTGGATGTTTATATCAACACCCTAGAGAAGAAAGCAGGAAACAACCTCCTTGACCTCCACCGCAGCAACTTCTTACTTGACACATCCCCAAAAGCAAGGGAATCGAGAGCAAAAATAAACTGTTGGGACCTCATCAAGATTAAAAGCTTCTGCACAGCAAAGGAAACAACCCAGAAAATTAATAGGCAACCAACGGAATGGGAAAAGATAGTTGCAAATGACATATCAGATAAAGGGTTAATATCCAGAATCTATAAGGAACTCACCAAACTCCACGCCCGAAAAACAAACAACCCAGTGAAGAAATGGGCAGAAGACATGAACAGACACTTCTCCAAAGAGGACATCCAGATGGCCAACAGACACATGAAACGATGCTCAGCATCCCTCCTCATCAGGGAAATACAAATCAAAACCACACTGAGATACCACCTCACGCCAGTCAGAGTGGCTAAAATGAGCAAATCAGAGAACTCTAGATGCTGGCGAGGATGTGGAGAAACGGGCACCCTCCTGCACTGTTGGTGGGAATGTAAACTGGTACAGCCCCTCTGGAAAACAGTGTGGAGGTTCCTCAGGAAACTAACAATAGAACTCCCTTATGACCCAGCAATAGCACTGCTAGGAATTTACCCAAGGGATACAGAAATGCTGAGGCATAGGAGCACATGTACCCCAATGTTCATAGCAGCACTCTCCACAATAGCTAAAACATGGAAAGAGCCTAAGTGTCCATCAACAGATGAATGGATCAAGAAGATGTGGTTTATCTATACCATGGAATACTACATGGCAATGAGAAACAATGAAATCTGGCCATGTGTAGCAACATGGATGGACCTTGAGGGTGTTATGCTGAGCGAAATAAGTCAGGCAGAGAAGGACAAATACCATATGTTTGCACGTATAGGAGGATTAGGAGGAACTTGACGGAGGACCAAGGGGGAGAAGAAGGGCGGAAATGGTGGGGGAAAGGGAGAGAGGCAAACCATGAGAGACTCTTGAATGCTGACAAAAACTGAGGACTGATGGATGTGGGGGGGAGGGGGGAATGGGCATGAAGGAGGGCACTTTGGGGATGAGCACTGAGTGTTATGTAGAAACTAATTTGACAATAAACTATTTGTAAAAAAAAATAATAATAAAAATAAAAGGAATAAAAAAAAAAAAAAAAGAATTGGATGTTTAACTGACTGAGCCACCCAGGCAACCCAGGAATGTCTGACTTTTTAACAAGCCTCCCAAGATCCTAAATGATCAGGTATCTGTGTTGATTAGCCTTTGCCACAATATGCTGCATGAAAAACAACCACAGAACTCAAGGACTTCAATAAACTATTCTCACAGATCTGTGACTTGGCCAATGGAATTGCTTCAGCCAGGCTTTCCTGAAGCAGACTGCTCAGGCTGCAGCAATTTGGAAGGTTCTACCTGCCTCTCTCATCCTTCTCCTAGGAGCAGTGAATTAGCTGCAGTAGAAATGGAAATGTACCAAGCCTCTGAAATTTTATGCTCAGAACTGCCATCCTATTGTCTCTGCGCACTTGCTGTTTGCCAAAGAAAACCACCTAATTTCTTTGGACAATCAGGAGGTCAAGAAGCAAGAGATATATTTTAACCTTGGGGAGTCAATGAAAGGTAAAGAACTGGGGCCAGTCATTCAACACATTACATACTTTAACCTTATCCTCTAATACTTTCTTTCTCCTATATTAACTCCCTTAATCCAGACTGGTATTTTTTTTCCCCCTCAAGTGTATGAGCCTCATCCTAACCTCAGGGCCCTGGCCCTCACCTTTCTCGCCCCCTGGAATGGGTTTCTCCTAGATGGTTCATTCTCTCATTGTGTCTAGATACTTTTAAATGCCAACTCCTTAGGAAGTGCTTCCCTGATTGACGTATCTAAAATAGCTGCCACACATACCATACACACATATACACACCCCATTATTTTCCATCCTGTTATCTTCCTTTCATTTTCTTTAGAGCTATTATCCAAACCATTATTTTAAAAAATTGTATGCTCCTGTGTCTGCCTCTATCACTCTATTACAAGTTCCTTGAGGGATCTATTTCATCTGTCTTGCTCACCATTGTTCTCTCAGCACACAAGATGGTGCTTGGTGCATAGGAAGTCATTTATAAGTATTAGTTGGATGAGTAAATGAAAGTCATTCCTATTAGAGTTGGAAATAGGCCATTTAAAAGTGAGCCTATTTATCCCTGGGTCTAATCCTACAGCGTAAGGATCAGAAGTACCTTCACAAATTTTCCTTTTCAGGAAGATTCAGATACACTCCAGGCCCTACGAAGAATTCTATTTCCCATGAACCCCTTATTATGTATTTGGCCATAGCATGAGGGAATGTGCATTTTTAATTAAGGAACCATAAATGCATGTGCCACAGGGCAGCATCAGGACATTCCGCTTACATGGAAGCAGAAAAACTCTCTCAGTCCTGCCAATAAAGAAGGCCCTTCGTCTGGCTGCTAATTCTCCAGGCAGCGTAGTGCTGTCTTATATTTTTTCTTAGCTGACAGAATCAAGAGAAAGAAACAAGATGTGAATTTTACCTGGACCCAGAAAAGGCCTCAAACAACACAGTTCAGGGAATGATGCCAGCTCAAGGGAGGCATTTTTGGACTCTAAGAAACTATGTGGGCCTTCAGCAACTCCAGATCACACTAATAGCCCTCGCAAGACTATGTTTGGCTTCAAGGAGGCCATTAATGAAGTTCAGATTGAACCTGTGCAGTTTTAGTTTTAAAATGTTTCCTTAAAAATTTAAAGAGAGTTTAATTCATATGACATTTTTATAAATGGGAGCCAGGCTTTTGTTTGAAAACATAGTGAGATGCCTGTAATAATAACAATGGCAATGAGCACAGAAATAATAGGAGCATTTGGAAGGTGAAAAGATATGAAACTACAGGCTCCATCAGGTTAATTTAGGTATTTATTTATAAGTTTTAAGGACTGCTAAAACCCAGTAATGATCAACTCTTTTGGAATGTGCTGCATAGTCTCTGTGGGTTTTTCCCCCCCTTGGGGGTGGAAAGGAGGAGAAGACAGAATGAGGCTGAAACTTTCCACCACCGTTTCTTCTTTTGATTCAACATAGCTTTTACAAAAGCCCGGGTTCCAATAAAAATACCCATGCCAGTATATTCTTCAAGGAAAAAGAATTTCCTGCTCTATCTTCATGATCACACTTGCATATGGGGAAAATCCAGCAGAACACATATGTGCCAAACCATTAGTAGAAAAGAAATTTCCCTTTCCTCCCTTCCCTAACTCTTGTTTTTCTGAAATATCCTTCATTCAGTGGGAGGGACAAATATGGAATAGGGCAATGAACATATGCCTTTCACCCAAGCTTTTTGTATTTTTGGTTTTAAGCAGAACTTGAATATTTAGGGCTGTGTAAATATAATGAGATTTCCTAGTTGGATGGGAGTGGGATGGAGTGGGGGTACTTGGAGTTTAAGACTGAAAAAGAATAAATGCCAAAAACTCATGAACGATCTTGGCCATTGAACCCCTTTCACAAAATAATGTAGCACTGAGTTACATGTAAATGAGTCAGAACTTAGAAATCAAGAGGGAAAGTGTTCTGAATACATTGGTTTAGGTTCTATTAAATCCAAAATATTTTAAAATATTTTAGAAAAAGTATTTTTGGGATGTATTTGTTAACTCTATTACCTGGCCATAGTGTTCTTCTTACTGAGGGTTATCAGAAGAGGGAAAGGTGAACTGTTTTTCAGATTGTGGGTAGACTTTACTGAAAAAACAAAACAGAAACACTATCATGACAGAAATAGACACATAAATCAATAGAACAGAATAGAGACTCCAGAAATAAACTCTTGATTATTTGGTCAATTAACCTATGACAAAGGAAGCAAAATATACAATGGGGAAAAAATCTTTTCAACAAATGATGTTGAGAAAACTGGACAGCTATATGTGTAAGAATGAACCTCACCACTTTTTTATACCATACAAAAACAAAATCAAAATGAATTAAAGACCTAAATGTGAGACATGAAACCATAAAATTCCTAGAAGGACGCATAGGCAATAATCTCTTTGACATCAGCTGCAGAAATATTTTTCTAAATATATCTCCTTTGGCAAGGGAAACAAAAGCAAAATTAAACTATTGGAACTACACCAAAATAAAAACCTTTTGCACAGCAAAGAAACTATCAACAAAACAAAAGGACAACTCCTTAAATAGAATATTATTTGCAATTAATATATCCAATAAGGGGTTACTATCTAAAATACCTAAAGAACTTATACAACTCAACACTAAAAAAACAAATTATCTGACTTAAAAATGGGTGGAAGACATGAACAGACATTTTTCCAAAGAAGAAATACAGATGGCCAACAGACACATAAAAAGATGCTCAAAATCATTTACCATCAGGGACATGCAAATTAAAACCTCAACAAGATGTCACCTTATACCTGTCAGAATGGCTAAAATAAAAAACAGAAGAAACAAGTGTTGGCAAGGATGTGGAAAGAAAGGAACCCTTGTACACTGTTGATGGGAATGCAGACTGGTGCAGCCACTGTGGAAAACAGTATGGAGGTTCCTCAAAAAATTAAAAATAGAATAATCATATGATCCAGTAATTCCAGTACAATGTTTTTACCCAATGAGAATTAAAACATTAATTCAAGAAGATATGTGCACCCCTATGTTTATTGCAGCATTATTTACAATAGCCAGGATACAGAAGCAACCAAAGTGTCCAGTGATAGATGAATGGATAAAGAAGATGTGGTATATAAGTAGCATAGCTTTGCCTCAATTTTTAAAAAAATTCTCAAAAGTTTCTTTTGTAAGAACATTTTGATTTGCTAAAACTTCCATGTAATTAGGTATGTTGAATCTCTCATATTTTAAATTTGTTTTGCTATCTTTCTGTATTTTAGGTTATTGGTCTATCCTTTATGATTAAACGCAAATATAATACACTTACCAATATGAAAATAATAATATATGATATTATATATGTCACATATATAATATGATATCATAACTATATCTTGCCATTTGCAACAACATGAATGGATCTAGAGGGTATAATGCTAAGTGAAATAAGTCAAAGAAAGACAAAAATACCATGTTCTTTTACTCACACAGAATTTAACAAAACAAATGAACAAAGAAGACAAACAAAAAAAACTTTAATATAGAGAGCAATCTAGTTGTCAGAGGGGAAGTAAGTGGGAAGGATAGTGAAACAGGTAAAGAAAGGAGTTTAAGAGTACACTTATCATCATGAGCACTGAGTAATATATAGGATTGTTGAATCATGATATTGTACACCTGAAACTAATATAACACTGTCTGCTAATTATACTGGAATTTTAATTAATTAACTAATTAATTAATTTAAAAAAAGAAACACTAGCATGGGCTAGAAATAACCCTAATAATCCAAAGAACTAAATTAGTTGTTTGAATCATATAAAACAAATAAATATGAATATTATCCCTTTATATCCATAAAATGAGCTGTTTGGCTCACTTATATATGTATTACCAGCATTCAGCACCTACATGAAAAGAACGAATAAAATATTGAATGCATTAGTGAGCAAGTGAATGGATCAATGAAGATTACAAAAGATACTATTCAAAATAATTTTGTTTAAGGTATGCGTCTGTTTAACAATTATGCATTATAATGTTCAGCTAGTAACATCTCTGGGTATGTGCAAGAACTCTTACATAAAAGAAACAAAACCTATAAACTATCACCAGAAATTAGCTTTAGACCACATGCATTGAAAAGGGCTTCAGACCATACATCAGGGAGGTCTATATCCCCAGGCTGGACTCCTGGATCTCTTCCTTTTACTCAAGGCCAAATTAAATGATCAGCACTTTGTTTTTCTTGTCTGTTCAACAGAGTTATGAGAAATCAACTTTCATGCAGTATATAAATTCTTGCATTTTTTATTATCATTATTACTGTCACATGAAGTTTAAGCCCTAAAGCACTGATTATCTGTTGCTACTACTCTTCAACATTTAACCTCTACACTAGCCAGTCAGCCTTCCAAATAGTCTATAAAATCGTCACATTCCTGAAGAAAGAATAAAGACCCAGAAAGATCAACAATATGGACTTTCAGTGAATTGCCTTTCTTCCACAAGTTCAGATTATTTCTGTCTTTCAGAGCTTTCTCCAAGTGTTCTGAACTCCCACAGCACTATAAGACTGTGGCCCATAATTCGGTGCTATATAGTACAGTCCATTGCTCACTATTACCTGTATCAGCCTTTTCTCTCCCATTAATTATAGATTTCTTCAGGGCAGAGCCTTTGTCTCTTGAAGTTCTCTTGTACCTTTCAAAGCACACAAGCAGAGCAGGTACTTCACAAATACTTGATGATTAAGAAACATGCAGCTAAACCAAGAATTACCAAAAGATAGGAGAGAGCTATCAATAGATGACAGATTTCACAGAACTTTGGAAAATGAAAAGCAGATGGAAGAGTGGTAACTGATGTAGCACCTCAGAGGAGACATAAACTTGGATAAAGTCTTAGAGAAAGGGCTCAGAAGAAAGGAAGTAACATATCCTATAGAACCATAGACAGAAAGCCGATGTTAGGTAATGAGATGATGGGCTGGAAACTTGGGATTAGTTGAAAGTCTGCATACAGTCATCCCAACCCCATGTCCAACATAACACATCCCAATGAGAAGAGACAAGAGAAAGAGGAGTCAGGAATCTAATTCTTAGACAAGAGTATGAAGGCTTTTCTCTGGAGATAATGAAGAATCCCAGAAAACAGATGCCTGGTATTTTGATATTTTGTGAGTCTCCTGGCTCTCTGTTTGATCACTAACCGGGCTGCCAACTGAAAATGGAATTGAAGAGAGGTCACAGCCAGATTTTTAATGGGCAATTAAAAATTATCATGGTTTATAAAAATAAAGTCACTATGTTAAAGACAAACAAGATAAATAGGAAAAAAAGTCCCAGAGAAAACAGATCAGAGAATAATAATAAAAATAACAAAAATTATTTCCTCCCATGTGTATACAAAACAGACTGATTTTAATTAATTGTGCCACTATAAAAAGTAATTACAGAAAACACAGAGTTCTTGGAAATTAAATATTTGAAAATCAGCAGAAAGTTTGAAATATAAAATTAAAAACATTTTTCAGAAAAATAGAAAAAAACAAACTAAAAATATTTTTTAAATTAAAGACATAAAAGACAAATCTAGGAGATCTAAATCTGGGTGACGGGAGTTTCAGAAAAGGAATAGAAACAATATAAATTTTATTTATACAACAAAATAAAAATAAAAACTTGCTGGAGCTAAAGAACCATAAAGGCTCACACTGAAAGTATCTATTTTTTTTAAGGTTTTTTTTTTTATTTATTTCTAGAGAGAGAGAGTGAGCAGGGGAGGGTCAGAGAGAGAGGGAGTCACAGACTGAAACAGGCTCCAGGCTCTGAGCTGGCAGTCAGCACAGAGCCCGAAGCGGGGCTCGAACCCACGAACCGTGAGATCATGACCTAAGCGAAAGTCGGACGCTTAACCGACTAAGCCACCCAGGCGCCCCTGAAAGTATCTAAAAATACTGACAGAAAAGCACATCTTTATGAAATTTTAGTATTCTAGAGGTAAAAAGATGATCCTAAAATCTTCCAGAGGGTAGAAGGCACTGCAAAGAAATGAAAACCTGAATATCCTGACTTCTCATCTGTAACACTAGATACTAGCTGGCAATGGAATATCTCTTCAAAATTCCAAGGAAAAATTGTAGCTTGCTCTTTCAATTTGGAGATTTATGGTTCTTTAAATTTTTTCCACAACATCCTGCCCTCAAGTTCTCTTTTTCTTTTTCCTGGAACACCTATTAGTCGAATGTTAGATAGCACTAGTTTGTCTCTTACTTTTTTCTTATATTTAAGAGCTCTTTGCCTGTTTCTATATCCTAAAAATCCATAAATCATAAGTATGGGTTGATTAAAAACATTTTCAGACATTCATGGCTGCATATACTTACCTTTTGTGTACCCTGTCTAGAAAATATTTAAGGATGTAGTAAGCCTTACACCAAGGAGTATATCTAGAAGGAAAAGGTTTGTGATCTAAGACACAGTACATCCTATTCAGGGTCATACACAAAGAAAATCTCAACACTGTGGCTATAGTGTTTTTTAGCAAAATGGCTCTGATGAAGCTCTGTTAGGAAATGTAAGCATTTTGATAAAAGAAACCTCTAATAAAATGTAAAACAATTAGCAGCTTTTTTAAATTTATTTTTTAATGTTTTATTTATTTCTGAGAGAGAGAGAGAGACAGCATAAGCAGAGGAGGGTCAGAGAGAGAGGGAGACACAGAATTTGAAACAGGCTCCAAGCTCTGAGCTGGCTGTCAGCACAGAGCCCAAAACAGGGCCTGAGCCAAAGTTGGATGCTTAACTGACTGAGCCACCCAGGTGCCCCCAACAATTCGCAGCTATAAGGGACAAAATTTTACCGGAAAAGAAATCCAATCCAAGGTCAATACTTGACACTGTAAGAATCATTTATTTCTTCTTTCTAATACAAATGCTGTTAATTGACATACTTGAAACTAAGATACACGATTATTTTTGCAAGAATCAGTGTAAAGTAGGAAGGAAGTTTAAGAAATTAAATCCTCAACATCCTAACAGGAAGGAGAGAATGCAAAGTGTATAGATGTATTATTTAGTAACATGGAGGGCTTTGCAAAAAAATAATTTAATAGTTGCCTCTATGGTCTGAATGTTTGTGCCCCCTTAAAATTCATGTGTTGAAATTCTAAATGCCAAAGATGATGGTATGAAGAGCTGGGGCCTGTAGGGAGTGCTATGGGGATGGAGCCCACAAATGGAATTTGTGCCTTATAAAGGAGGCTCCAGAGAGCTCCTCAGCCCCTTTTACCTTGTGAGAACACAGCGAGAATGTGCCAACTTGAACCAGGAAGAGTGTCCTCAAAAGGGCCAAAGTGCCACCTTGCCAGCACCTTGCTCTTGGACCTTTCAGCCTCTATTGTAAGAGATAAATTTCTGTTGTTTATCAGTCTGCTGTCTATGGTATTTTGTTATAGCAGCCTGAATGGACTAAAAGCAACTTGCTATTGAAGAAGGAAAAGGTACAGAGCCATCATAATGTTTACTTTGAGGAAGTATGAGGGTTTTTAAAAGTTTATTTATTTATTTTGAGAGAGAGAAAGAGTAAGAGCAGGAGGGGCAGAGAGAGGAAGAAAGAAAGAGAATCCGAAGCAGGCTCCACACTCCGGTGCAGAGCCTGATGTGGGGCTCTAACTCGCAAACCACAAGATCCTGACCTGAGCCAATACCAAGAGTCAGATGCTTAACTGACTGAGCCACCCAGGTGCCCCTAGGAAGTATTAGTTTTTAATTTCAATCTTCTGCCTATAATGGCATTCAGTGCAGCATGGATAAAAGAAAACTAATAGCTAAAAGACTGAAATTTCAGTCACATTGCCTAGGCAGTGTTTTTGAGTGCTACTGGTGAAGTGTCTCTTGTTTGAATCTAGAAATTTCTTGAATATGAGAGGATCCCAGGCTTGATCTCCTGGAAAATAGTGACTATAGCTCATTAACCTCTTCATTCTTGAACATGATAAGCTCAATGAATATTTACTGAATTGAGTTGAATGTGAATACATGTCCTTGCAACATCTTATTCTACAATATAAAGCAAGCAGTACAAGAAAAGATGCCTATCCTTTTGAAGCAAGCAGGAACATATAACTGGGATTTGTTTTTAGTTTTGGAAATTTATTTTTCTCTATGGCAACAAATTACAAGTTTTTACCTTAAAAAATCTCTGTGTGTGGTTTTTATTTACTATGTATGTCCACAGTTCAAAATTTAATGGAAATATCTCAAAAACATGCTTATAAAATATTGCCTAACATATAGACATATAGGCAATGTTTCTTTGATGGAAAACCCACTAACGAGTGACTTAAATATCACTAAAATATTTTATTGTTTATTTTACATGTGGTTCAAATTCATTTTTAAAAAATTAGAAAACAGTAATAAGTATTTTAAAAATTTCACATAACCTTAGTATCTATTCTAGTTAATATTCTTAATGATTTTGCTGTAAGATATTTCTTTCTGTGTAAAAAATATGTGAAATATATTTGAATAAGATCCATAAATAAAATATGCTTTTCACAAAATTGTTTCATATCCTTCTGTAGCCTTCTTTCTTCAAGTTTTTTTTTAACATTTATTTATTTTTGAGAGAGAGAGAGAGAGAGAATGAGCAGGGGAGGAGCAGAGAGAGGGGGCAGAAGACCCAAAGTGCGCTCTGTGCTGACCCCAGTGAGCCCAATGCAGGACTTGAACTCATGAACCACAAGAACCTGAGCCAAAGTTGGACGCTCAACTGACTAAGCCACTAGAAAGCCCCTGTAACCTTCTTTTTTCAAGAGCAGAAGTGTCATGCAAATAATTTGTAACTAAAAAAACTATATTAGATAAGTTTCATTTTGCATACATATTTGAGTACATGTGTTTTTATATTCTTAGGACACACTGCCTAGAACTGAAATTGTTGAGTCAAACTCTGCACATTTTGAAGACTTTCCCTTAGAAAAATTTATCCTAGTTTACACCCCACCAGTAAACGCCCTTTCATTCACATATTTTACTATGCTGGATATCATTATTCTCTTTAATCACTGCCACTCTGTTGGATAAAAAACATGTAATTTGCATTTCTTTGTTTATTACTGAGTTTGAACTTAATTTTTAGTGTTTATAGGATTTCTTTTGTGAATAGTCTGCTCATGCTCATTGTTATATTATTATTAGGGTGTGAAAAGCTTTTAAGAAAGGTCCAACTTTCTTATGATGAATAACATTTCAGTTTCTTACAATTCTGGATTTTAAACTAGGATTTGGCAAATTATTATGAACATTCATATGCAGAAGACTCATTAATGTCTTGCATTCACAAGGCTTGCCAATGACAAACTGTTTCTTAGTCTTGTAGTAATAGTACAGAACTATGCTGAAATATTGTTTGTTTGCCATAGAAACAGAGGTAGGAAGACAGATGATTATGATGATGACTTAAATTGCTATTTCTTTATGATAATGCTCTTTTGAAGGGCTTATAATTTTTAAAATAGATCATCTCAGCTGCCTTAAAAATCCCTTACCCCATTTTTTACACAAACACTTAACTATACTTTCCCCAAACAAATCAATACCTTTTTCACTTATTTCAAACTACCCTCAAATAACAAGGGCTAAGCTTTGGTAGCAAATGTTGAAATATATAGTGGTTTGTAATGGTCACTCTCCCTAGGGGTAACTTTTTCCTCTCATCTCCTCTTATCCTTCCTTTCCTCTCTCCTTCCCTTCTCTCTTGTCACTGTATTTATTCATTAGTTTACCTAAATGATTTTGGTTCACTATGATCACAGGAAAAGCTCATTTACTTAAAAATACAAGACAGCATTGTAGTGGGTTGCATGGTGACCCCCCAAAAGATGTGACGATTTCAAATAAAATCCCTGGAAACTGTTAATGTTATGTTTTTTAAATAGTTAAAGATCTTGAGATGAAGATACCATTCTGGATTATCTGGGCCCTAAATGCAATGAACAGTGGATATATAAGAGACATAGAGAGGATATGCCCTCAGACAGAAGAGCAGCAGGCAATGTGACCATTAAGACAGAGACTGGAGTAATGCAGCCAAGGAACACCAAGGAATGCAAAGAGTCGCCAAAGGCTGGAAAATGCAAAAATATGGGCTCTCTTCTAGGGCCTCTGGAGAGATTGTAGCCCTTGAGTTCAGACTTCTGGCCTCCAAAACTGTGAGAGAAAATAAAATTCTGTTGTTTTAAGTGACCCAGTTTGTGGCAACTTGTTATGGCAATCACAGAAAATTAACATGAGCACTAATATCGAAAAAGCTCACCACTTAAAATGGAATCTTCCTAAATTCTGAAAAAAATAAATAAATAAAATCCTCCAACTTGGCACATTCTCTCTGGACAATGTGTAGTATCCAATGTAATGTTAAGAGTATGGGCTCTGTAGGCCAGCTACCAAAATTCAAACTGGGTAATCTAGAACAATGTTATAAAATGTTATAAATCCCTCTATGAGTGGGTTTTTCCTTCCACAAAAAGGGGTTGATAATGTGTTAATATATTTAGATTCTTTAGATATTCTTAATAACCTGGCACACAGAAGTGATTAAGTAAATCTTATCTGTAATAAGCATCTTTTATACTTCTGAACAATTCCATATAACCTACATAGGTTTGCTACAGATACTATAACAAAGTACCAGAAGGGGCACCTGGGTGACTTAGTAGGTTAAGCACCAGCTTCGGCTCAGGTCATGATCTCGCAGTTTGTGGGTTCAAGCCCTACATCAGGCTCTGTGCTGACAGCTCAGAATCTGGAATCTGCTTTGTATTCTGTGTCTCCCTCTCTCTCTCTGCCACTTGTGCTCTCTCAAAAATAAATACACATTAAAAAAAAAATTTTAAGTACCACAAATTGTATGGCTTTAACAACAGAAATTTATTGGCTTACAGTTTTGGAGCATAAAATCCTGAAATCAAGTCTTATGTAAGCAGTGGAGTTCCATCTGAGAGCGGTGAGGTAAAGGTTTTTTCCAGGCTTCTCTCCTTGGCTTATAGACGACCATCTTCTCCCTGCGTCTCTTCATATGGTCTTTTTTCTATGTGTGTCTGTCTCCGCATTTCCGCCTTTTAGTAAGAATGCCAATCATACTGGATGAGGACTCACCCTAAAGAGATCATTTGAACTTGATTACCTCTGTAAAGGTCTAGGTACCACACACTTCAGAGATATGTTGGCAACTGGAACATGTATGGAGTTGTGTTTAGTGATGTATCAACTTGATGCCATGTCATTAAAAAATAGTTGAAGGGACTTCCAATTTCCAGTTCCACATATAAGGAGCTTGGAAGTCACTACTCCATTCTAACCACAAGTCAAAGGTTGAACAGACAAAAATCAATAACTCTTCTTGGTTCCATAAGAGAGGGGAAGACATAGAACAAACTGCTGCTCACAAGCCTGGAAAGACAGACAGGCAAATGCAGGGAGTGTGGCTTACTTGAATAGACTCACAAGCAGAAACCACCATGGAAACCAGTGGAGGGATAAGAAAACCTGAACTATAATGGATTAATTGCTAGAGGCTCAGTGAAGACAACTCTGAGAGTTAAAGACTCCAGGGAAAACCAGTCATATTGATAGGAGTTTTGCCATGTTCCCAAAACTAATATTTCAGAAAGGTCATCTCAGCCTTTTGAAAAGTGGGGGATGGGAGCAGAGGGAGGGGATACAATGACTTTGAAATGTGACAGAGCACTTTGATTTTATAACCCAGGCCTGACTTCAGGAGAAAGTAGTGAACCAGAGCCTAACCTGCGGAGGTAATATCAGGGTCTAAGTGACCTGAAGAAAAGAAATACCCAAGTCCAACCTGCCCTACTCATCCTGTCTCACTTCAAAAGGAAAGGAAAAGCTTAAAAACCCAGATGAATTTATAGCCCAGAGGCACAGACACACTAAAAGACTGAGACCTAATTGTAAAATATGGAACACTTCTCCTCCCCCCACATCTCACCACTATATTACTAACACTCTATTTACAGCAGTTTTGTTTACTCAGTACATCATGTCCAGCTGTCAAGAAAAAATTACAAGGCATAAAAAGGCAAAATTTCAAGAGACAGAGTAAGCATCAGAACCAGACGGCAAGGATTTTGGAATTATCAGACTAAAAATTTAAAACAATTATAATTAATATGCAAAGAGTTCTAATGGATAAAGTAGACAGCATGTATGAACAGATGGTTAATGTAAACAGAGAGATGAAAATCTTAAGAAGGAACCATGAAGAAATGCTAGAGACAAAAAAGCACTATAACTGAAAAGAAGAAATGCTTTTAAAGACTGGACACAGCTGAGAAAAAAAAAATCTTCAAGTTAGAGAATACATAAATAGAATCCCTGAAAACCAAGAAGGAAAGAAAAAACAACTGAAAAATAATTTTAGAATATCTAAAGATTATGGGAAAACTACAAAGGGTGTAACATATGTATAAAGGGAATACCAAAAGGAGAAGAAAGAGAAACAGGAACAGGAGAAATATTTGAAACAATAATGACAGAGAACGTCCCCCAAAGTAATGTCAGACACCAAATAACAGATCCAGGAAGCTCAGAGAACATTTAAGCAGGATAAGTGTAAAAAAATAAAAAATAAAAAACTATACTTAGATATATCATTTTTAAATCACAAAACATCAAAAATAAAGAAAAAATATAAAAGAAGACAAAGAGGGGAAAAAATTACATTTTACCTATAGAAGAGCAAAGATTTATACCCGAAGTCTCAAAAACCATGCAAGCTAGAAGAATAGAGTGTAATATTTAAAGTGTTGAGAGAAAAAAAGTAAACAACCTGGAATTCTGTATCCTGCAAAATTATCCTTTAAAAGTAAAGGAAAAATAAAGATGGGCAAAAGTTAAAGAAATGTGTTGCCATACAATAAGTATTAAAAAGAATTTCTTTAGATGGAAGTAAAATAATATAGGTCAAAAATTCAAATTTACATAAAGAAAGAAAGGTCATCAAAGAAGGAATAAGTGAAGGTGAAATAAAAACTTATTTTCTCATTCTTATTTTATCTAACAGATTATAGTTGTTCAAAATAATAACAGCAACCATCTATTTATGAACCCTATGTATATATCTTATGTATATACTCTTGTGTATGCTTATATATAAGCAAAATAAATTACATCAATGATACAAGGGACAGGAGGAAGGAATTAGGATTATTTTGTTATTATAAGGTACTTACATTACCTGGAAGTGGTATAGTGTTATTTGAAAGTAAACTTGAATTAGTTATAAATGTATATTGCACATTCTAGGGCAACCACTAAAAAAAAAAAAACTAAAAAATGAAGTATAACTGATATGTTAAGAAAGAATAAAAAATGGAATCATATAAAGTACCCAATTAAAACCACAAAAGACATAAAAAGAGTGGAAGATAAAAATTGGAACAAAAAACAAGGGAAACAAATTGAAAACAGTAATGAATATGGTAACTATTAATCCAACTATATAAAAAATCATCGTGAATATCAATGGTCTAAATGCACCATCTAAAAGACAGAAATTGTCAGAATGGATCAAAAAATATGAACCAATTGTTGGTTTCTGTAAGAAACCTACTTTATTGTTTTTAAGTTTCTTTGCTTATTGAGAGAGACAGAGAGATAGTGGCAGAGGAGCAGAGAAAGAGGTAGAGAGAGAATTCCAAGCAGGCTCCAGGCTGTCAGCACAGAGCCCAACTCAGGGCTCCATCTAACCAATCATGATATCATAACCTGAACTGAAATCAAGAGTCAGTGCTTAACCAATTGAGCCACACAACTGCACAAAAAAACCGCACTTTAAATATAAAAATACATATAGATTAAAAGTAAATTGGTGGAGGATAATATACCATGCTAACACTAATGAAAACAGGAGTAGCTGTGTTCATTTCAGAGAGCAGACTTCAAAGTAAGGAAAGTTATCACAGATTAATAAGGGCATTATATAAAGATAAAAGCATCCATTCTTCAAGAAGACAAAACAGTTATTTTTTTTTTTTACATTTTATTTATTTTTGAGAGACAAAGAGAGACTGAGCATGAGTGGGAGAAGGGCAGAGAGAAAGGGAGACACAGAATCCAAAGCAGGTTCCAGGCCCTGACCTATCAGCACAGAGCCCAATGCAGGGCTCAAATTCACAAACCACAAGATCATGACCTGAGCAGAAGTCAGATGCTCAACTGACTAAGCCACACAGGGACTCTCTGGATAAAGCAATTCTTAACATATAGGTGCCTCAGTTCATGGTTTGAGCCTTGCATTGGGCTCTGTCTTGACAGGTTGCTCAGAGCCTGGAGCCTGCTTCAGATTCTGTGTCTCCTTCTTTCTCTGTCCTTCCGCCACTCATGCTCTGTCTCTCAAAAATAAATGTAAAAAATAAATAAATAGTAAAAAAAAAAAAAAAAAAGTCTACGTGACTAACAACAGAGCATCAAACTACCTGAGGCAAAAACTGAAAGTGCTGCAAAGAGAGAGAAAGAAATCTACTTTTATAGTTAGAGATTTCAACACTAGTCTTTCAGAAATGGTTAGATCGAAGCGCCTGGGTGGCTCAGTCGGTTAAGCGTCCAACTTCAGCTCAGATCATGATCTCACAGTCTGCGGGTTCGAGCCCCACGTCGGGCTGTGTGCTGACAGCTCAGAGCCTGGAGCCTGCTTCGGATTCTGTGTCTCCCCCTCTCTGTCTCCCCCTCCCCAACTTGCTCTCTGTCTCTCAAAATAAAGACATTAAAAAAAAAGAAAGAAAGAAAGAAAGAAATGGATAGATCTAGCCAGAAGAAAATCAGTAAAGGCATAGTTGTACTTAACTACACCATCAATCAATAGCATATAATTGACATCTATAGACGACTTCATCCTGAATAAAGCAGAATATACATTTTTCTCAAGCTCAGAACATTTACCAAGAAAGACCACATTTTGAGCCATAAAACACACCTTAAATTTTTTTAAAGAATAGAAAACAGATAACGTGTGCTCTCAAACCACACAGAATTAAACTAAAAATTAATAACGTAAAGATAACTGAACAATATAAAAATGAATGGAGATTAAACAACAAACTTCTAAACAATACATGAGTCAAAAAAGAAAGCTAAGAAAAATTCGAAAGTATTTTGAACTAAATGAAAATGAAAACACAACTTATCAAAATTTGTGGGATAAAGTAAAAGCAGCATTTGAAGGGAAATTTATAGCATTGATTGAGTATATTAGAAAATAAGGTTGTAAAATCAATAATCTAAGTTTCCACCCTAGGAAGACTAGAAATAGTAAAAATTAGAGCAGATATAAATAAAATTTAAAACAGGAAATCAATAGAGAAATATAGATAAAGCTAAAAGCTCATTCTTTGAAAAGATAAACAAAATTAATAAGCAATTAGCTGGGTTAACTAAGGAAAAAAGAAAGAGGATGCAAAATACAAATACACTCATGAAAAGATGCTCCGCTCATGTGTCATCTACGAAATGCAAAGAGAAATGGCCAAAATCTGGAACATTGACAATGTCAAATGTTGGCAAAAATGCAGAATGATAGGAAATCTCATTCATTGCTGGTAAGAATGCAAAATTGTATTCTATCACTTTGAAAGACAGTTTGATGGTTTACTAAAACTAAACATACTCATACCATACAATCCAGCAATGGAACTCCTTGGTATTTACCCAAAGGAATTTAAAACTTATATCTACACAAAGATGTGCACATGAATATTTATAGCATCTTTATTCACAAGTGCCAAAACTGGAAGTAAACAAGATGTTCTTTAGTAAGTGAATGGATAAAAACTACAGTATAACCAGAAAATGGAATATTACTCAATACTATAAAGAAATGAGCTACAAGGCCATGGAGAAACTTTAAATTCATATTACTGAGTGAAAGAAGTGAACCTGAGAAGGCTACACAAGTATGATTCTAACTATATGACATTCTGGAAAGACAAAACTATGGATAGAATTTTTAAAATCAATGATTACCAGGGATAGGAAATGGGAAAGAGAGATGAATAGGCAGAGCACAAGGGATTTTTAAGGCTGTAAAAATATTCTGTATGGTAGTATAATGGTGGATATACGCCATTATACATGTGTTCAAACCCAATGAATGTATAACACTAAGATTGAACCTTAGGTAAACTATGGACTTTGGGCAATTATGATGTGTCCATGTAATTTCATCCTTGGTAAAAATGTGTCACTCTGGTCCAGGATGTTGCTAATGGAAGAGATTATGCCTGTGTGGGAAGAGGGGTATATGGGCAATCTCTGTACCTCACTTTGAATTTGATCATAAACCAAAAACTGCTCTAAAAAAATAAAGTATTTTTAAAGAGACAAAAATTTTAGACAAAAAAAATAGTTCAAGGGCCTTGGGAGTTTTATCATGGAGAAGAAAAGACAGTAAACTACCTCTGTAAATTTAAGAATTTTTTGGGGCACCTGGGTGGCTTAGTCGGTTAAGCATCCGACTTTCGCTTAGGTCATGATCTCGTGGTTCGTGGGTTCGAGCCCCGCGTCAGGCTCTGTGCTGACTGCCAGCTCAGAGCCCAGAGCCTATTTCAGAGTCTGTATCTCCCACTCTCTCTGACCCTCCCCTGCTCACGCTCTCTCTCCTAGAAATAAATTAAAAAAAAAATATTAAGAAAAAAAAAGAATTTTTTTGTAGATTAAGCCACTGGCTTTTCTTTATGAACCCCGAGGAGAAGATTAAAAATAAATAGAATTCTATTTAATTTGAAGAAGTACTTTAATTTTTTTATATTTATTTATTTATTTTTGAAAGAGAGAGCCCACACGTAAGGGAGGGAGAGGCAAAAAGAGAAGGAGAGAGAGAATCCCAAGCAAACTCAGTGCATTCAGTGCAGAGCCCAACATGGGGCTCAGTTCCACAAACCATGAGATCATGACCTGAGCTGAAATCAAGAGGTGAACAGTTAACCAACTGAGCCACCCTGACCCCCTCAAGAAGTACCTTTTTTTTTTTTAACATTTATTTATTTTTGGGAGACAGAGAAGGAGTGGGAGAGTGGCAGAGAGAGAGGGAGACACAGACTCCGAAGCAGACTCCAGGCTCTGAGCTGTCAGCACAGAGCCTTCCATGGGGCTCAAACACACAAACCATGAGATCATGACCTGAGCCAAAGTCAGATCCTGAACCAACTGAGCCAGGTGCTCTGGTCCCCCAAGAAGCACTTTCTAGATGTGAAATCCATCAGCTACCTGAAAGTAGTATCTACTTATGTCTTGTTAGGTTTGTATGTGTAATGCCTACAAAATGCCTGGTACATGGAAAATACTCAGCAAATATTTATTGATTTCTTTTGTTGTCATTTATTGACTTGTTGATTTATATATATATATATATAAATCACATATATATAAAGAAAATAATAAATCAATAAATGAAAAAATAAATCAATAAATGTATATTTATATATTAATATAGCAATATATCTATCTATATTCTATCTATATATTCCATATATATATATCTACACACACATATATATGTATACATATACATGTATATATATGTGTATATGTATATATATATATTCTATTCATAGAAACCCAGCATATAAACCAGATAAAACCAGAGAAATTTTTATTGAATTGGCTGTCAGGAAACCCTCTGCCCTTATGACATCTCCAAGGAATAAAAGCCCTTGTCAGTTTTTAAATCCTAAGAGGCCCCTGGGTAGCTCAGTCAGTTGAGAGTACAACTTCAGCTCAGGTCATGATCTCATACTTCATATGTTGGAGCCCTCCACAACAGGCTCTGTGCTGACAGCTCAGAGCTGGAGCCTGCTTTGGATTCTGTGTCTCCCTCTCTCTCTGTCCCTCCCCCACTTGTGCTTTCTCTCTTTCTCTCTCAAAATAAACAAACATTAAATAAAATGAAATCTTAAGTTTAGAAACTCTAAATACTAGTTCTAGTGTTAAGACTTAACTTTTTGGGGTGTCTGGGTAGCTCAGTTGGTTAAGCTTCCAACTTCAGCTCAGGTCGTGATCTCATGGTTCATGAGTTTGAGACCACATCAGGCTCTGTGCTGACAGCTCAGAGCCTGGAGCCCGCTTCCAATTCTGTGTCTCCTTCCCTCTCTGCCACTCCCCTGCTCACACTATGTCTCTCTGTCTCACAAAAATAAATAAACATTTTTTAAAAAGACAAGCTTTTAACATAAGAATATTATACAACCTTTCTTTGCTCAATTTCTTCATATGTAAACTAAAATGAGATTAGAATTACTGATTTTCCTTTAAAATCTACAATTATAAGAAGCAAATAGATATTTTAAATACATGTGAGATGTTACATGAAAAGTTGAAAAGAAGCAAAAAACCAGCATTTAATGAGTGCATACAATATGCCAGACTTTAAGGTAGTTCCTTTATGTTCAAAATTTATAAGATGTTAGTTCAGGAAAAATTACTCTGAATGAGTGAACAAGGAAGACCTCAAAGAGGAGAGGGAATTTGAGCTAAACCTAGAAGTTTTCAATACGTAGAAAAAAAGAAAGAACACTCCAAACAAGCTTAATTTTCTGTTTATTAAGGAAAAAGATACAATAAAGTGATCTTGTGAAGAAATTGCAAAACTTACCATGCCATTACATGATAATCATTTAGAATCATGTTATGAGCATCAAGGAAAAAATTGATATTAGAAACAAATCTCCCAAACAAGCAATGGGACAAATCAATACCATGTGCCTCCTGATATAGTCCATTAAGAAAAACACATCTCTCTGCACTTCGTGTACACAACCTGAATCTAATCATGAGAAAATACTGACAAACCCAAAATGAGGGGATATTCTACAACATAACTGACCTGCATACTTCAAAAATGTCAATGTCATGAAACACAAAGACTGAGGAACTGTTCCAGATGAGAAGACACTAAAGAGACATGACAAACTAATGAAACCCATGATCTTGGATTACATTTCTCTAAAAGGGACATTCTTGGGCCAATCTGAAAAATCTGAATAAGGACTGTAATTAGATAATTGTATAATTTTGATAATTATACTCACATTATGCAAATAAATGTCCTTGTTTTTAAGATATACACACTGAAGTATCTATGGATAGGGGTATCATGTCTCCATCTTACACTCAACCGGTTTAGAAAAAAAATTCTATACAGAAACACAGAGAAGTATAAAGCAAGTGTGGTAAACTGTTACTACATGGGGAAACTTGGTGAAGTATATACAGGAATTTTTTCTACTATTCTTGTAACTTTTCTGAAGGTCTGAAATTATACCAAAATGAAAATTTTTTAAGAAAAAAATAAGGAGAAAAATAAAGTAATATTTCTATCTACAGAAAGAAGAAAACTTCCTGAAGCTCTGTTAACGTACTAGAGAAATGACATAATTCATATCAGGAAGAATAGTTATTTGCTCAGAAAATTATTTATAGGACTCTTTGGTGGGGGGGGGGAACTGTGTAGCTTCCCATGAGAAAATTTGGAGGAAAATGGTATAATAGAAAGAGAGCTGAATTATTCTGCATAATGAAGCAAGAGAAAAATTTAGTTTCTTCAGATAATCTGGGCATGGGGCTAAACAATAAAAAGAAGAGAAGAAATGTGAATAAGCAATAGGGAAGAAAAAAACCAAAAACTTTTAAACTGGGGCCTAAGGAAATAGCTAACAAGGCATGCCTTGAGAAGGAAGTAGTAAATGAAATTTTTGGACACAGTTGTCTAATAATAAACTTTAAGTTATATTTTATACCATGATACATTATAATCTTCCTCCAAATTAAATACCCCCAAATATTTAACAAAAATCTGCTATATATAACAGTCTCATTTGAAATACTTTGAAATATGAATGGAAGTATAGCATATGCTGAGCAAAGCCATCTGAGAAGACAATTTTGGGAAAAGAAATAGAGAGAAGAGACTGATAATTCAGTTAATTTGTTAAAATTACAAGGTGAACAGAATAGTGGTATTCTTTGGCTGGTGGGAAGGGAAGAAGTTCAAGTTTTTCACAATATCCCTGTGTGAACAAGAGATTCAACCATTTGTTTTAAATATTACAGGGCAAAGCAACCTAAGGAGAAAGATAGAAGATAAGACTGTATACACTTGGGTTACATAGGCATACATAAATATTAAATAATATGATCAATAAAATGTGATTTTTCCCTACTAAAATTACTTGTTAATATGATACCATAATTGCATTTCTAAGAATCCATCTGTGGCAGCCAATCTTAAAGATGGCCCCCAGTAATTTTTATCTCCTAGTGTTCATGTGCTCCAACACTTACTGAAGTAACCTGTAACCAATGACATGTTGAAAAAGTTAGACAGCATGATGTTAGAGGTTACTGCATAAAAGACATTGTGGCCTCTGCCTTACTTTCTCTTAAATCATTTGCCCTGAGCAAGACAGCATCCATGTCGTGAGGACACTCAAGCAGCCCATGGAAAGGGCAACAAGGTGAGGAACTAAGGCTTTCTATCAACAGCCAAGAGCTACGTGCCAGCAAGGAGAGTGAGCCATGTTGGAAGCAGCTCCTCCCAGCCCAGTCAAGCTTTCATAATGAAAGCAGCGCTAGCTAACGTCTTGACTGCAATCTCATTATAGTCCGTGAGCAAGAACCATCCTGCTAAGTTGCTCCCAAATTCCTGACCATAAAAACTATGAGATAATAAATGTTTATAATGTTTAATACACTAAATGTTGGAGTACTTTGTTATGTAGCAAAAGATAACTAATATACTCTACTAAATTAATAATCAGAGAGGATAGCTAAGATTCATGTGCAAATATGTTCAACATAGCTTAATTTATGATAGCAAAAATGGAACCTAAGTGTCTAAATACAAAGGACTTTTTAACGACTTATTTTACAGCAATATCATAATTAAAGACAAATTTTACTAGATCTTTCTCTCTCCTGGCAATGTGCTAGCAGGATATATTCCACCGCCATTAAAAATAATATTTTTGAGGAGTGCCTGGGTGGCTCAGTCAGTTGAGCATCTGACTTTGGCTCAGGTCATGATCTCATGGGATTTGAACTGGCAGCACAGAGCCCACTTCAGATTCTCTGTCTCCCTCTCTTTCTCTGCTCCTCCGCTGCTCAAAACACTCTTTCTCTCAAAAATAAACATTAATTTTTTTAAATAAAAAATAAAAATATTATTTTTAAGAATATTTAACAACACAGTCATAATATAATGCTGAGTGAAAAAAATAGCATAGCATATTAAACTACATATATGATATGATTCCATGTTTTATAAGTATAGATTTTATTTGCCTACAAAATATATTTATAATTAAACATGGTTATTATAGATTTACAAACTGGAAGTCAAATACACACATAAACATGCAAAAGAAAAACGCTGGCAATTAATACAACAAACATTAACAGTAGTTATCTCTGGTTGGAGTAGGAGTGATTTTGGTATTTAAATTATCTTCTTTTATTTTTCTGTATTAATCCCAAATTTTCACAAAATGTACATATTACTTTATTATCTTCTTTTTAAAAATAGCAATATAGAATTTACCAAAGCACAAAATGTGCAAACCAAGGGTGGTGTGAGATTGTACCCACTCATAGAATTTGATTTCTGGAAAAGCCATCTAGTTCAACACCCTCATTTCACAGATGAAAGAAGTGAGACACAGGAGGGCTAGGTGATTCCTCTGAAGTTTACCTACTTGGTAATGGCAAAACCTGAAGGGAAACTCATTTCCTAGTTTCTGATCCAATGTTCCCTTTACTATACTACATTACTGCCAAGAAATCAAAGACAAAGGCACCACAAGGTCTCAAAAGGGATGAGGGCAAACGTGAGAAAAATGGCCAAAATAAAAATAATGACCAGCCAACTCAGAGCAGTCATCACTTGAAAAATGAAAATCATGTTCTATGCAATTAGTTACTGAAATTCACTACTCAAACAAATCAATATTTAAGGACTTTTATAGAGCCATCACAACAGGTGGCCTTAGACAAAGAGGGCAGGCTAGACCAGCAAGACTTTGACCTGAACTGATCCAGAACTAACCTGTTTATGGGCAAGTGAAAAGGTAAATGCTATTTCATTGCCTAATGAATGGGAATCTTACTGCTGCTGCCTCAGCCACTCTTACCACATCAGAGCTGCGTGTATGTGCCTTCTCTCTACCTCCTTACTCATGCGGCCACGCGGAGTGTTGTAGCCAGCCACAGCACAGATATTTATAACTCCTTTGGAAGGATCTAAATGAAGAATGAAAGAGCCCCTCACATGAAAAAAAAACAAAAACAAAAACAAAAACAAAAAAACACCTCCACAGCTGGCTCTTTCCTTACAGAAGAGGCCTAACTGGTTAGCAATTTGGACTTTATTTGTGTTTGGGAAAAATACAGATTTTGGAAAAACTTCTGTAGAAACCGTAAAAACTATCTCCAAACATTTAGAGGATTCTAAGTTTGTATGTACTCTGTTGATTCTAGCTGTAGTAAATTATCAAGAAAAAAGCAAACGAACAAACAAAATCCCAATTTACTTCCATCTATTTGTTGCCTCTTCCATGGTAAAATGTTTAATCATTAGAAATGACAGAACCTCTACCTGAAACCTTTTCAAACTCTGATATATAATCATGAAGAATTAATATTAAACCTCTCATATAGTTACGGAATTTCCAAGGAAATTCTCAATTTTTGGACTATGATCAAGTGTGAGACACATGGTGCTTTTCAGGAAATAGGAAGCAACATGAAATTACTTAAGAAACCTCAAAAGAATCTATCAGACCATTGGTAAGGAGGAGCTACTACTTGGCTCTTTAATTCTAAACATCAAATAAGATTCAGCTTTTGTTTTGGTGTTGAGCAAAACCATAATGAATCCACTTCTCCTCTAAAAAAGGGACCTATTCATCCAAGAGGCAACAAATAAGGAGACTGTTGTTTCAAGTGATGATAGGGATGTTTCCAAATATTGTTGACTAAAGGCTATGAGTGATCCAAAGGGGACAGAGAACTTGGTTAGCCTATCACTTACTTCATGACTTTCTGCTAGTTAGAAAAAGAGACTGGGGAAATTCCCATACAATTAGGCAAGGATTTCATGGATGGCATAACTCCAGTGGATCCCATACTATCTGTCCCCCAAACTAATACAAAAAAGAGCACATGACCAATTAATAGACAGATAGGCCCTCTTTCCAATAAATCCGTGTATATCACACCTTGTATGTATAAGTATATTTAAATTATTAAAACTCATTTTAAAAATTTGATCTCTATTGAAATTTACTACATGTAGAAATACAAATATATATGTATTTAAAAAATAAAATACATACTTTCAAAATATATTTATACTGGCCAGCATTCTCTGGTCAGTTGTGGAATTAAGTGACTGCACTTTTGCTTCAAAGGGATAAGCACTAGACTGGGGAAATAGAGGATCTCAGACACTGGAGGGTTACTGTACAAACACACAGAAGAGTCAGCTTTGCCTGGTGTGAGGAACCAGAGGTGAGGCCCAGCCTGCCCTGGTGTGGAGCTCCCACCAGGGCCCTCTTGGTTAACTGGGGGCTATATCCAACATCAACCATAGTTAACACTGGTTTCTGAGATCCTACTTAGCTGAAGCTAAGGCAGAACAGGCAAATAGACGTTGGATCATTCTGACCCATCTTGGCCCAACAAAGACCCATTTGAAGTGGGTAAGGTTGAGAAATCTCCTCTTGATGTCTTCTTAGAGAAGATTTTTATCTGTATGAGATGGTTAAGGTGTGGTCTTGCCTTAAGGTAGAAGAGAAATCTCCACAAATCATCATCTTTGATGTTCAAAATGTTGTCAAATCAATCTCTTCTTTGAATGCTTCTACTTTTTCCATTCATACCTTTCAAACTGTGGATGATAAACTTACCCAGTTTTTAGGATGCTGTATGGGAATTTTTTTTTTTTTTTTAATTTACCACTACCCACATTCCTGGATTCTGACCCTTAGCCTTAATATGTCAATATTTTCACATAAACCTACATGGCCTCTCATCTGTCAATCACTTCTCTGGGACATGCCAGTGAGTCTCCATCATTCTCAAACACTGAGTTTTAAATTGTTTTCCACTGGTTTCAGCACTGTCCATCAGATTGCCATGAGTTGCCTAACTGAATTTCTTGAGCTGCTACTTACTTAGGAAAGAGTATTGTAAATTCCTGATCCCTCAGTTTTTTTTATTTGTAACTCAAAATGGGATAGAGGGTGATAGTAACAATTCTTCCAAACTCCAAAGATCTTCCTGAGGACCAAATAAGAAAATGTATAAGTAATTAGATTATAAAACTATATATCATAATAGAAAGCTGAGATAGCATATATTATAATAAATATATAATTATGAGATCATTACTATGCTGAGATATTATAGAGATATATATCTGTCTGTATGGGCTGGGAAAAGCCAGCTTCTTATGTGGTCTGAACAGCATAGTTTTTCTTTACATTGCTCTTTCAAATTGTAATTTCCTCTCTTCCTAAATCTGATTATCTTTCATTCAGCCAGATTCCACCAAACCTCACTTGTTCCAACATTAAATACCTGTGTGGCCTTGGACAAGTGAGTTGGGCAAGAAATTTATTGAGGGTCTTCAATGATGGATATTAGAGTTTTAGAGTGAGAATCTGATTTGCACAAGGTAATACCTTAAAGACCAGATGAGAACTCATATCTTTTGTCTTAGAGCCCAGCCACCATCCCCTGCCCTATCCCACTTCTCTAGTGATACATCAAGGAATTCAAAGATTATTGTCAAACTCAACATAGTCTTACATATGCTGTTTGTTAGTTTATTATGTCAAATATGTCCATAGTCTCTTCTTAGAATTTTTGTGCAGATGCCACAATTTTTTTCCACTGGTGAAAAGCCTCAGAGACTAGACTCTGTTAATAAGAAGTATTTTTTTATATTTCAATAATCATACTAAACTTTAAAATATTATTTTAGTTCTATTTAAATTTTTAACTTTTTTCTATTTCAAATATTTCTTTCTGATTATAAAATTAATGTCTGCCTCCTTTAGATGATTTCTTGTCTGCATTTCAGCTTACTTTTTTATGATCAATATTTTTTATGTACTACTTGATACTTCCATAAACATGAATAACTGTCTCACCACATTCTTAGCAGCAGCAAATTCTATCCATTTTGCAAATCGTTTAACTATTTTATTTCCATATTCCCTACTATCACTTCTGCAAAAAGAACCAATTCTTATTTGTTTAGATCAATTGTCCAATTTTCTAACCAAGTAAGATCTTTCATTTTTATAATTTTTTTCAGTTAAAGAAACTTTTATTCTAGTTTTTATTTTTTTCCATGCTCAATTCGTTCTGCTTTTTTTCCCTTTAAATACTCATCATCTATGAGTTGGTTCTTTGTTCTTTCTCTCTCAGATCTAAATATCTCATCCTTGTGTTTAGCAAAGTGCCATAATTAACAAACATGCATTGGAGTCTGATAGAATTGAGTTTGAATTCGGTTCTGTCATCTCCTGGCTATTTGCCTGACACATTAGGTGACCTCACCAGATCTCTGCTTCTTCCTCTATAATGTGTTGGTGTCCAGTAAGTATTCATTCAACAAGAGCTGTCTTTTCTCGGTATTTTTTGAGTACTTCAGTTTAATCTTCTACCTCACTGATTCTATTTTCTGCATATGACTTTGGTTCTTTATGTGCTCTTTTGGTATTTTAATTCTCTGAGTCTTCGGTTGATTCCTTCACTCATCTCTTACTCTTCTCAACATGCTTCTCAACTTATTGGGTTTTGTTTGTTTGTTTCTTTTGTTTCTTTTTCTTTCTTTCTTTCTTCCTTTTCTTTTCTTTTCTTTTCTTTTCTGTTTCTTTCTTTCTTTTTTTTTTTTTTTTTTTTTTTTGCTATCAAATCAAAGGGATCACATTTCCTTGGTATTTCTTGGAGGCACAAAGCAGAAACTTCTATGGGTTTCTTCTCTTCCCTGTAGTAGATATTTGCCAAAAGCATGCTTTACCTCAACTCTGTTAAGGCACTATAGCTGTTTTTATATGGTGGAATATCATCTTGTGTCCTCTGTTGCTTTGATCCTGTCCCTTGATGAAAACCTGTGTAGGTCTCATGACTTGTCTGATTGCTTTTTGGTAACGGACAGTACTATAGTCACCTTAGATGAAAAACATAGTCTCCATTCAGAAACTAGAAGTGTCCTGCCAGGAAATTAACCAGAATTGGGTTCCTAGTATGCTGCAGGCTGGAAACTTCCAGTAGAAATGGAGTGAAATGGGAATCAAGGAATCAATCCCATTGCAATTGCACCAAAAACAATAAGATACCTAGGAATGAACTTAACTAAAGAAGTAAAAGATCTGTACTCTTAAAACTATAGAGCACTTATGAAAGAAATTGAAGACAACACAAAGAAATAGAAAAACATTCCAGGTTCATGGACTGGAAGAATAAACTTTGTTAAAATGTCTATACTACCCAAAACAATCTATACATTTAATGAAATCCATATCAAAATGCCATTAGCATTTTTCACAGAGCTAAAACAAACAATCCTAAAATTTGTATGGAATCACAAAAGATAGCCAAAATAGCCAAAGCAATTGTAAAAAAGAAAAACAGAACAGGGGGCATCACGATTCTGGATTTCAAGCTATATTACAAAGCTATAGTCATCAGGACAGTATGGTACTGGCACAAAAAAAAAAAAAAAAACCCACATAGATCATGGAACAGAATAGAAAAGCCAGAAATGGACCGACAACTATACAGTCAACTAATCTTCAGCAAAGCAGGACAGAATATCCAATGGAAAAAAAGACAGTCTCTTCAACAAACGGTGTTGTGAAAACTAGGAAGCAACATGCCAAAGAATGAAACTGGAGCACTTTCTTAAACCATACACAAAAATAAATTTAAAATAGATGAAAGACCTAAATGTGAGACAGGAAACCATCAAAATCCTAGAAGAGAAAACCAGCAGCAACCTCTTTTACCCCAGAAAGAGCAACTTCTTACTAGACATATCACTAAAGGCAAGGGAAACAAAAGCAAACATGAACGATTAGAACTTCATTAAGATAAACAGCTTCTTCACAGTGAAGGAAACAATCAACAAAGCTAAAGGGAAGCCCATGGAATGAAAGAAGATATTTGCAAACAACATATCTAATAAAGGTTTGGTATCCAAAATCTATAAAGAGCTTATCAAACTCAACCCCAAAAAACAAATATAGTTAAGAAATGGGCTGGGGTGCCTGGGTGGCTCAGTCAGTTAAGCATCCGACTTCAGCTCAGGTCATGATCTCACAGTTTGTGGGTTTGAACCCCGCATCGGACTCTGTGCTGACAGCTAGCTCAGAGCCTGGAGCCTGTTTCAGATTCTGTATCTCTCTCTCTCTCTGACCCTCCCCTGCTCATGCTGTCTGTCTGTCTGTCTCTCTCTCTCTCAGAAATCATTTAAAAAATTAAAAAAAAAAAAAAGAAATGGGAAGAAGACATAAATAAACACTTTTCCAAAAGACATCCAGATGGCTAACAGACACATGAAAAGATGCTCAACATTACTCATCATCAGGGAAATACAAATCAAAACAACAATGATATACTACCTCATATCTGTCATCATGGTGAAAATTAAGCACAAGAACAACAGGTGTTGGCAAGGATGTGGAGAAAGGGGAACACTCTTGCACTGTTGGTGAGAATGCAAACTGATACAGCCACTCTGAAGAATAATATGGAGGTTCCTCAAAAAACTAAAAACAGAAATACTCTACAATCCAGAGATTGCACTATTAGGTATTTTTGTATAAAATACAGATTCAAAAGGGGTACATGCATGCCAATGTTCATAGCAACATTATCAACAATATTAAAACTATGAAGAGAGCCCAAATGTCCATTAAATGATGAATGCATAAAGAAGATATGGTATACATACATACAATGGAAGATTACTCAGCCATCAAAAAGAATGAAAAATTGCCACTTGCAATGACATATATGGAGCTAAAATGTGCTATGTTAAGCAAAATATGTCAATTAGAGAAAGGCAATACCACATGATTTTACTCATATGTTGAATTTAAGAAACAAAACAGTTGAACATATGGAAAGGGGAGGACAAAGAAAGAGAAGAGAGGGAAACAAACCACAAGAGATATTTAACGATAGAGAACAAACTGAGGGTTGATGGAGGGAGGTGGGTAGGAGATGGGCTAGATGACGATGGGTACTAAGGAGGGCATTTGCTGTGATGAGCACTGGGTGTTGTATGTAAGTGATGAATCACAGAATTCAACTCCTGAAACCAATATTGCACTGTATGTTAACTAACTAAAATTTAAATTAAAAAAAAAAGTTTAAAAAAATAGGGTGTAATAAATGGCCTCCTCCCTACTTCTCTGTATTCAATTTCTACCCTGCCTGGTTTACGAACTGCTTCTGGACACTTTCAGGTGAAATACAAAAAGAATGAAGCATTAAGGGAGAAAGGTCTTATTTAGAGATACTCTAATAATGAGCTGCCTTCAGGCCCCTTGGGTCTGGCAGGTATTTGAAGTGTTTTCTTCAGTGGGTGTATCTGAGGGTTCTTTGGTGATCTCCATCACTCAAGCCCCTGTTCTGCAGTTCTCTTGACCTAGGCAGATGTGTCTCTGTTTGGAGTGGTTCCTTGCCACTCATTTTGCAGCCCTTAGGAATTCAGGGCTCATCTGAAACCTCTTGCTACCAGAGTCCTCCTTTCCTCCAGATAGCCCCATGGGACAGGACCTAAGAAGATACCATGCTGGCTCTCTCTCCTGACTGCCCACAGCTACCCCAGAGCAAAGTCTACTTGCTTCTTTGAACTAAAATGAACTGACCACAGAATGCTATGGTCTTCTCAGACATGGGTCAGGCAGCCATCTTCTGTGAACACCTCCCACAAGCCCTCAGAGGGATCTTGCAGCAGCTCCCTGCACTGTTAGGAGAGGAAAGCAGAACCCCTTAATCCTTCCATCTCTTATGTGTGCATCTAGGTTGGGCAAAGGGAACTATCACTTTATAGTAACAGTTTCCTCTCCAAACAAATATCTTCAAAAGTCACTTCCTGATCTCTTCTCTTTCCTTCTGATTTGGCTGAGGGGTCAAAGAGCCATAGCTGAGGTGAGCAACCATTTCCATTGTATTAATCATGTTTTGTTTTGTTTTGTTCTGTTTTTTTGTTTGTTTTTCTAGGGCACGATGTTTTGACTTTCTGGGGAGACTTCAGGACAGGGAAAGAAACTGCCCTTCCCAGGCTAGCCAATTCCTATAAATGGTAAACAAGTTACTTGAAAGAACATCTTTTATATGCAAACCAACCAATCCAGAGCCTACACCTTCAATCATCTCCTTATCAAACTCACGCATCAAGCCATTATTTCCCTTGTGCTCAATAACCTGGGGCCAGGTATCAGAGAATTAAAGACTACCTCTACAGCCAGGAGCCCACTAACATTATACAATATAGCCGGTTCTGAGTAGTTTACACAACCCCACTTGGCTTTTCTCACAGAAATCCCTGTAGAGATTCTGGGCTAGGCTTTCTCCTTGTTCCTGCTTTTGACTCCTGACTAAAACCTGATGTTTCTCCTGTGGCCCTGTGTGGCATGATGTGCTGTCTTCTCTGGGAAAACATAAATAATAAATTGTCTTTGAATGGCATTGGCCATTCTTTTTCATCCTTCAGTACTGCCTCCATAAATTAAATCCTAGGTATAATGTTAATAAAATTGTAATGCTGCATATGGAGATCTGCTTCATAGTCACTTTGATGTCTGATGAATATCACTGTCATCTGAGTTGACGTTTCAATTTTTATCATCTTTTTATAATTCATAATTAAATTTTTTGATAGAATACAGAGCTCAGACTAAAGTTCTACATATGCCCTCAAACTGTCCCTAGGATATGTTTGTTCATTCAAAAGCTGTTCAGTTGACATTATGTCTGCCAGAGAGTACACTTGGTGACGGGCATATGAAAACCTCTGCCACACAGAAGTTTAATGTCTGCTCATACTAGATGCAGCTGATCACATAGAATCAGTGCCCTGGAGCAGACTGCCATTTAGATCTAGAGGCAGAAACTGCCATACGACTTTCAGCACTATATTTTTTTAGTTAACCAGTAAAGGAACACAGTCTTCAATCAGTGTCTAAAGTCACAAGTAAGCCAAAGACATAGTTATAGTGTCAGGGATCTAAAAGCATCTAAATGCTTTTGTTAGAAGCATTTACCAAAACACCACTTCAAAGGGATATTAGATGAGAGCCAGCATAACAATCTTAAATCCAGTTACCATTTTAAAGGGGAACTAGGAAAAGACAGGGAGCCTAATGACATTTGAAAAACATGGAGAATTATGATGGCTAATAAGAGAGAGGTTAGAGGAGATGATGAGGAATGGAGCCAGGAGACAGTTCTGAGTCAAAAAGCAGGTGGACACAGAGCTTTTTATCTGGCTCCTGGGAGGCTGGGCATGTTAAAGAGGGCATCTGGTGGAATAAACATTAGCCCAAGAGATCAGGCATCCACAGAAGCAGGTAGCAATTCCGTATGCTAACTCTGTCATTGTTCCAATAGTCTTTATAGAGTTAAGGACACTGTTTTCTTCCTTTTCTATAGTCTAAACATATTAATCTGAAATCGTGAAATTGGGACTGATGGTGAGAAACTATTTCTAATGTCAAATTATAATCTAAAGAAGAAAAGGCAGGTTAAAAAGACCAGAAGAGGACAGGAGGGCAATGGGCTCTATTCCTTAGTAGGGGACTGCCATGTAACCGTAGGGGTTAGAGTCAAACATTTCTCCCAGAAATTGGGATTCCAGGTTTATTTACTTGCTTTCAAAAACTAGCTGAGGTTCCTGAGACCATCATCACCTTGTTCTAAAGCCAGCTACCCTTAGCTCTAAATAATGGAACATGATACCTCCCTTGGTACGGAGGAAGACCTAAGTCTTCTTACCTTCCATTGGTAGGTCGAGCAGCTACAGAAGTTGATACACTGTTCTCAAATACCAGGGACTCTGTCTCTTCTGAGAATTGAAGAGTCAGCAAGTGCTGTCTAATCTCCTTCTTCATATCAATGATGCCTAAGGGTTAATACCAGTCCAGACAGAAAACTTCCTGAGTGGTTGCAGCAGATTGAAGGAAGAGATCCACTTGCCAGCAGTGGAAGTATGTGGAGACAGGGAAAGATTATTTGAAGAACAATTTAAGGGAAAGCCAGGTCAAGGCATCTGCGTGGCTTAGTTGCTTGAGCATCTGACTCTTGGTTTTGGCTCAGGTCCTGATCTCATGGTTTGTAAGATTGAGCCCTGCATCCTGCTCCGTGCTGACAGTGCAGAGCCTGCTTGGACTTCTCTCTCTCTCCATCTGTTTCTCTCTCTCTCTCTCTCTCTCTATCTCTCTCTCTCTCTCTCCCCTTGCTTGCTTGCACTCTCTCACTCTCTCAAAATAAATAAACTTAAAAAAAAATAAGGTGAAGCCAGGTCAAAACAAAGGTTTACAATCTGATCAAGTAACCAAATAAGTCTATATAATAGGAGAGGAGGTACAGGAAAAGGTTTAGTGTTTCATTGAACATGAGGAGACTGGAGCAGACATAAAGAAATTCCATATCTAAAAATTAATACAGCCAAAGTAGTTCATTAGGTAAAATTCAAAGCCAGAAATATAGGTGATGAAGGGGCAAAAGGGAAGTAGATCCTTCCCTTCCATGACTAAGGCAAAGAAATTAAACTATTTCTCTCGTCTCTCAACAGTCACCCAATCTTAAGCTGTCTTTTCTCAGTTTAACCATTTAAGATTGAGTTTTCTCTTTTTGTTTTTAAACCTGACTTTACCCATTTGAAAGTTATTCATGAAAAATGTGCACACACAGTCTACATAAGCCTAGGGGTCCTCTCAGATCCCGTAATCCACTGAAGACAGTTTGTAGACAATTCCCTCATGCAAAGAAAGTATAGCCAAGAAATATTTTGGGACTGACTTTCGCTGTTTATAATATTCCAATTCTCATAGCATTAAAATTGGGGAAATATTGTTGTACTCCTACACTACAGTATAAAAGTTAACACCTCTTGGGTTAAGAGATGGCTATGTAGTATTCACATTCAGAACAAATTTTGTATCCCAGACACAGAGCTGGAGTGGTTTCTAATTTAAAATTAGATGTTCAAGAAAAGAAATCTGGATACTATAAAAAAAATTATACCTGTATCAGGCTAAAAAGGATTTTTTAAACAATTGTCAGGCCAACACATCATATTGCCAAACCCATAAACCGCTTCAAGAAACAGATGGAATTTATATCACAGACTCTCAAACCTCATGGGAGGGATCTTTGAATCCAATTAACCCTTTGGCAACAGGGTTTATTCTGGAGGGATATGCTCAAAGCATCCAAAAATATTTTGTCTAGACTTAACCCACTCAAAATTTTCTATGGTACATTCTCTGGACAGGACAACATGGATCTAAGGCAGTGGGCAGGCACTGATGATATCATCCCAGAATGTAGGTTCTCTTTATACATATCCTCAAGCGTATCTCCGTAACAAGTTTAGAAGACAGGTATTCCACACCAGTTGGATCTGCCGTTCAGTCTTGCTAGGATTGCAATGGCAAGTGCCAAGCCCCAAATTAAAAGAAACTACAAAAACATGTTCACATGTGCTGAGCTACTACCAACAATATTCAAAACTGGCAAAAGCTGGAGAATAATAATAGAATGTTTCATTTAAAATGGCCTCAGTGCAATTTTTGTAGATATTTTCAACCAGTTTTAGAAAGAATTTGGAGTTTAAAACAATCCACCCTCTTTAACATTTTATTGACATTTTGAATATTATCTCTTTCTTCAGTGGGTAGACTGGGCTGGTTATGAAATAGTTCATTTAATTAAGTTGATTCTTGTGGTTATAGGTTGCTTGCTACTGCAGTACTATGGGAGCAGAGTAAGGCCTCCTTTCCGTGAGGCCTCAATAACAAGTGTTCAGCCATTGTGTCTGGAACCACTTGGGTGTGGTTTTCTGCAAAGGCAGAGAAGAGGAATGGACAAGCACTTCTCAAAGTTCGATGGCAAGACTCTAGGTTCTAACCTGGTTTGCCCACAAACAGAAGCTCTTCATACAGTGATGACCCTGGGAAGGGAGGGGAAGAAGAGAAAAAGGAAAAATTAGGTAAGCAAGGAACAAATTTAAAAAGGGAGAAATGAAAAGGCTGGTAGCAAATCAAAAAGGAAAGAAAATGAAAGCAGTTGATTCAGTAATTTATTGACCATATTGTTGAGAGGAGCTAAAATAATAAGTTTAAGAAATGTGGATAGAAGATCAGGATGTCCACTCTCACCACTTTTATTCAACATAGTATTGGAAGTCCTAGCCACAGCAATCAGACAAGAAAAAGAAATAAGAAACATATAAATGGATAAGAAAGAAGTAAAACTTCTACTCTTTGCAGATGACATGATACTATACAGACAACCCTAAAGACTGCACCACAAACCTACCAGAACTGATAAATGAATTCAATAAGTCACAGGACACAAAATCAATATACAGAAGTCCACTGCATTTCTATAAACTAATAATGAAGTAGAAGAAAGAGAAATAAGAAAACTATCTCATTTTTTCAACAGAAAGAATAAAATAACTAGGAATAAATTTAACCAAGGAGGTTAAAGATCTGTACTTTGAAAACTATAAAACACTGGTGAAAAAAATTGAACACAACTTAAACAGATAGAAAGATATTCCATGCTCATGGATTGGGAGAACCAATATCGTTAAAATGTCCATGGTACCCAAAGCATCCTACCGACTTAATGCAATCCTTTTCAAAATATCATCAGCATTTTTCACAGAACTAGAACAAATAATCCAAAAATTTGTATGGAACTACAAAAGACCCCAAATAATCAAAGTTGTCTTGAATAAGAACAAACTTGGAGGTGTCCAATCCCAGATTTCAAAATACAGTAGCTGTGGTAATCTAAGCTGTAGTAGTCAAAACAATATAATACTGGAACAAAAATAAACACATAGATCAATGGAACAAACTAGAGTCCAGAAATCAACCCATGCTTATATGGTCAATTAATTTATGACAAAGGAGACAAGAATATAGAGTGAGGAAAAGATAGTCTTTTTAATAAATGGTGCTGGGATAACTGGAAATTAACATGCAAAAGAATGAAACTGAAATGCTTTCCTACACCATAAACAAAAATAAACTCAAAATGGATTAGAGATATAAATGTGAGACCTGAAACCATAAAATTCCTAGAAGAAAACATACGCAGTAATTTCTTTGACATCAGCCACAGCAACAGTTTTCTAGATATGCCTCCTCTAGCAAGGGAAACAAAAACAGAATTAAACTACTAAGGCTACCCCAAAACAAAAAGTTTTGCATGGCAAAGAAACCATCAACAAAGCAAAAGCAACCTACTGAATGGGAAAAGATATTTGCAAATGATACATCCAATAAGGCGTTACTATCCAAATATATAAAGAATTTATACAACTTGACACCCCCAAAAACAAATAATCCAATTAAAAATGGGCAGAGTACCGAAACAGACATTTTTCTGAAGAAGACATACAGATGGCCAATAGATACATGAAAAGATGCTCAACATCACTCATCATCAGGGAAATGCAAATTAAAACTACAATGAGGTATCACTTTACACCTGTCAGAATGACTTAAATCAAAAACACAAAAAATAACAAGTGTTGGTAAGGATGTAAAGAAAGAGAACTCTTATGCACTTTGGGTGGGGACTGCAAATTGGTGCAGCCACTGTGGAAAACAGTATGGAGCTTCCTTTAAAAATTAAAAGTAGGGGCACCAGGGTGACTCAGTCAGTTAAGCTCTGAGTCTTGATTTCGGTTCATGTCCTGATTTCAGTTTGGAAGATCAAATCCCACCTCAAGCTCTATGCGGACAGCACAGAGCCTGCTCGGGATTCTCTCCCCCTCTCGCTCTGTCCCTCCCTCACTCGCTCATGCACTATCTCTCTCTGTCTCTCAAAAAAAATTATATTAAAAAAATTAAAAAATAGGATTTCTAAATGATCCAGTAATTCTGCTACTGGGTATTTACCCCAAAAAAACAAAAACACTAATTTGAAAAGATGTATGCACCCCTATGTTTATTGAAGCTCTTCAATAGCCAGGATATGTAAAGAACCCAAATGTCCATCAATAGATGAGTAGATAAAGAAGATGTGGCATATATACACAATAGAATAGTACTCAGCCATTAAAAGTAATGAGATCTTGCCATTTGCAACAACATGGATGGATCTAGGAGGTATAATAAGTCAGAGAAAGACAAATACCATACGATTTAAGAAGTAAAACAAATGAACAGCAAGGAAAGAAAAGAGACAAACAAATAAAACCCAGACTCAAATACAGAGACAAACTGGTAGTTGCCAGAGGGGAGGTGGGTGAGGGAAGAGTGAAATAGGTGAAGAGGATTAAGAGTATACTTATCCTGATGAACACTGAGAAATGTATAGAATTATTGAATCATGATATTGTACACCTCAAACTAACATAACACCGTATGTTAATTTTACTTGAATACAAACATTTTTAATTAGAAAAGTTTATAAGTTGATAGAAAAATCTGGAAGGAAATACATGGAAATATTATTTATGATGGTGATTTTTCTTTTCAGTGCTTCCATCACCATTGCTGAATTATTCTTCAGTAGTTTCTCAATGTTTTATGTTCATTTCTTTAACAAACTTCTCTTATCTCCTCCTCTGCCTCAGATAGAATTTCCTCTGGAAATTGCCAGCCATGGTTGAACATGTTCATCATTATTAAAAGTAATCACTGACATTTCTAAATGGCTATCCACTTTCCTAAACACACTTCTAAGGTGTATCTCTCAGTTGCCATGACAACTTTGTACTCCACGTTATCAATATCATTGCCTCATTTTACAGGTGAGAAAACTGAGACTTAATGAGGCCAGGAGATTGACCAAAGATCAAATCCCACCTCACCACCTTGCAGTGACTTGGCATTCTGCACTTTTTCATCTGTGCTGTTACTGCTCAGTAGGCAAAGCAAACTTTTGTAAATGGGTGATACTTGAAGAAGGGGGTCTCAGCACCTTTGAATGAAAATGTCTTTATTACAAAGATGCTTACCAAATGTTTATAGATAGCTCAGGGAAAAATTTGTTACAAGATTAAATAAACAAAATTAATGCAAATAATTAAACGTGGTCTCTGATTTCAACCTTGTTTTAAAAACTGGAAAGCAGTTTGAAGGGAATTTCATGTAGGTGTGAATAGTGATAAACAAGAGTTAATGGCACAGCAGAGCAGTTAAGGGTTAGACCCTGGAATTAGTCTGCCCGTATCTGAATCCTGGCCATGCCGTTGATTAGCCAAATGGGTATGGGCACATAACTTAACCTGTGCTTCAGTATCCTCATCTCTATAATGAGGATAATGATAGTATCTATCTCATTAAAATCAACATGAGAGTCAAAAGAATTAATGTAAGTAAAGCATTTAGAACACTGTTTGTTACATGGTAATTCCATAAAAGTGTTAGCTATCCTCATATTGTGATGATTATTTTTAGGCATTACATATGATTTTAATTTTCATCTTTATATGTTTTGAAATTTCCAGATTTTTAATGTGTGTATGTTAACTTAATGATTTTTTTTAAGTTTACTCATCTTGAGAGAGAGAGAACACAAGCAGGGGAAGGGCAGAGTGAAAGAGATTGAGAATCCCAAGCAGGCTCTGCACCATCAGCATGGAGGTTGACATGGGGCTCAAACTCACGACCTGTGAGATCGTGACCTGGGCCGAAATCAAGAATTGGTCGCTCAACTGACTGAGCCAACTGGGCTCCCCAGTTTAATGATTTAATACAAAAAGACTATGAAACTAATCAAACGTAACCAGCAATACACCACCTTCCACAGCTACTTTAGCTGAAGGTTCTGTCCCTATTAAGATTCAGAGCTCCTTTGTAACACTCTCCATTTTTTTAGCTCCTTGGAAAATTTGTCTTACTGACAGGTAGGTGCCTTGTTTGCTGAAGAAAAGCTATGTGAATTATAGCTATCCCAAAGTCTCCCTGATGAAACCAGAGCAGATGTTTGAGAAAGTATTCAAGGTATCCAGGATTCCTTAAAGGGACAAGGTCCATCTTGAAATCATCAAGCGAAAGAAACAAACACCAATTTCCAGGTAACCTTGTGCAAATTAGATGGCAGGTAAATTAATCAAGTTTTCCTGACACTGAGTCTTTCACTAACTTATACAACCCTTAGCAACTTGCTTTGGGCTATTAGTCTCACCGTAAATATGTGGTGAAGCAGATGCAAAAGCATTTACCCCAAAAGTTAACAAAACTAGATTCACGAGAAACATGGCACACGCCAGACAGCTGGGAACAAATACAGAAAGCAGAACGTCTTCCAACCAGATGCTTCTCAAAATATGTGGCAAGCGTTTTAAAGAGTCCTGCAAGAATTTCAAGAACCATTCTTCTAGATGAAGAAAAGCACAGAAGGAATACAGACAAAGAGCAGATGGTATGCACAAGCTGTCTAAGATTTTGAAAGGAGAGATATTACAATTTGACAAAGTAGTGGCAGTTTATGTACGTTTTAGGCAGCACCCGGCACGTGTGTTGTATTTCAGTAGACGGCCCCCTACCCCTTAAAGGCTCCGTCACTCGAACAGCGTCTGCGGTGAGCTGGAAACACTGGATATAACCTGTTTGTATTCAAATTGTAATTTAAGCTTCCCAAATAAACAACAACTAGGGAATTGGATAATGATTCTATGATAATTAGCAATATATATGGAGCTCTTAAATTCGGTCCATTTGGCTTCTTTATGGAATTTTTAAACTGTTTTTTATTACAGTTGAAAAGGTGACAGTGTTCTTTGTGATAATACATTGAACTATGCTTAATGACTATCTACTAGTCAAAAGTCCTATTCTGGGGATACACAGAAGTTGGTACTAACCTTGAAGTGATGAAATGTCCAAAGTCAAATACCTCTGTGTTCTAGAACCACTTACCTCTACCACCATTTTAGTCATTAAAAAGAGGTGAAGTGCTGGCATGTAAGGCATAGCTTTTGTGCATCTATCAGTAAACAAATGTTCCCTGAAAGACTTCCTAATGAGACAAGGACTAGAGAGCATAAATCAGAATAAATTTGCCAATAAGTTAGAGTTTCAGTGGAAATAACACTAAAATGTTTGCGGAAAAAGTTCAGTGCTTGTGTGTTGTTTTGAACTTTCTCCACCAATTCCTTTTCGGATGTTTTAAAAATATAACAGATAGAGGGGTGCCTGGGTGGCTTAGTCAGTTAACCATCCAACTTGGGCTCCAGTCATGATCTCACAGTTTGTGAGTTTGACCCCGGAGTCGGTCTCTGTGCTGACAGCTCAGAGCCTGGAGCCTGCTTCTGATTCTGTGTCTCCCTCTCTCTTTACCCTCCCCGCCCTCACCCCTGCTCATGCTCTGTCTCTCTATATCTCTCTAAAAAATAAACATTAAATATACACTTTATATTAAAATATATATACATATAAAATGAAGGGTGAAAGAGGAAAAAGTGAGAGAGAAAAAAGTATTCTGATCATTTCTCTACTTTTCTAGCCATTAAGAACCTTAGAGATTGATCAAAGGAAGATTAATATAGTATACATAGGCCATGCTCTAAATGAGCATTTTCCACTTGCTCTACTGGATTGCTGAATGTGGGAACAGACCAATACTGAACAAATCTAATTATACAGATTCCCCAAATTTATCATGATTTCCACCCATTAGATTCTTGCAGATAGCCTAAGTCTCTTTTCACTCCCAAAACAGTTACACAGCTGTGGCCAATCTGTCTATCCAAGAGATATATTAAAGTCTTTGCCATTTGATTAGGACTTTCCATTCCTGAGATTAATCTGCTTGACAAATTACACTGTCTCTCCTGCCAAAATGATATTTTCCTAATACAAATGCAACCTTGTGACAGAGTATGTTTCATTTTCTCCCTTATTTCAAATCCTGCTACCTACCAGAGGACAATTTTCCCTTCTGACTGACAGCAAAAATAAATCACTATGTGAAGGGAGATGGGAAAATAAAGCTTTCACATTGGAGGGCACAGATTTCTAATTCATATTCAAAAACTGATACCTAATTCTCTTCTGGGGCTTTGGCTGTATTCAGAAAGCCAACTGCTATATAGGAAGAAATGGATTTTTTAATATTTCATAAGGAGTTGTGTTCACTGAGCTGATACCAATTTCTGTCTCAATAGTCTTAGGTACCCAGAGACTAGATGTGAACAGAGCGGTGCCACTTTGTTCTTGAAATGGGTTCTACACTCCTTTCTAGCTGTTATCCCATCTCTGCTTCCTTGTACTGGCTGCCTCCATTTCCTGCCTGCTCACCCCCTTCCAAGCTTTGCATTTGGTTTCTTCACTCCTATGCTTCCACTCAACATAAGGTGCTCTTTTGATATTACCAGCAGCCATTTTCTTGCCAAAAAATAATTATGTTCCCCTGTCTTCTCTACTTTTGAGTTTCCTGCTGCATTTAGAACTCTCTTCATCTCTTCTTTCTCTAACTGATCTGTTTCTCTCTTCTTAGATCATTCCCACTCCTCAAAGCTGCCCTTTCCTGTTTCTCAAGGGTCTGTCCTTTGCCCTCCATACTTTTCTCTCACACTCTGTCAGTCAGTGAGTTTATAACACCATTGCTTCCCCTGTCTCCTGAGAAGGTAATTCCCAAGTCTTTATCTGCGTTTATTTTCCCAGCAGCCTCTCTTTACAAGTAGATGAACTGCTATAATCTCAAATTCAACCTGTTAGAAACTGACCTCCTCATCTTTTCTCCAGATTAGCTCTCCTTCCCCAGCACTCCACTTCTGTCCTTGATTTCACCATTAGTTCGGCTTGCCAACTCACAAAACTTATCTCTCTTTAAACCACGTTATTGGACATGTAAAAAGTTGTACTTATTTAATGTATATATAATTCAATGAGTTTGGAGGTAAGGGTACACCCATGAAACCATCACTATCATCAAGGCCACAGACAATACCCATTACCTCCCAAAGTTTCCTCCTGCCCCTTTTATTATCTTTGTGTGTGTTTTAAGAACACTTCTCATAAAATCTTTTATTTTAAAAACTTTTTTTCTAGTATTTATTTAGTCCTAGCATACAAACTTCAAAAAAGACCAGACTTTATTTTGTTCACCAATGAAGGTTGATACTAGAAGAGTGTCTGGCACATAGTAGGTTCTCAACACTGACTAAATGAATGAATTGTAAGTATTCAAGGATATACGATATATAAAATGCTTAGCAGTACATTGCAGAAATGAGTCCTCAATAAATGTTACCTATTATATGTTAATTATAATTATTATTATTTCCAGTAGTTGCAGTATTAAAAAGATGACTTCCTGCATTTTTGTTACTGTTGTCTTGCATTTAGAAAAAAAAATTTTTTTTCAGTGCTTTATTTTTCTTCATTTTAGGAGAGCAGGAACCTGGTTTGTCTTTGTCTTTTTTATCACTGGATCCCCAGCAACTGGAACAATACAAAAGAAAATGTCTAATGAACAATCTCTCCTGGTTTTGCAGAGTGGGAGGCAAAAACAGAAAGGGAGGCAGAAATCTGGAATAAAAGAATCATTCTTCTTATTCACATATAGGTTTTTGTAGCCACTATATTTAGAGAAATTTTGATGGTCTTTTGAACACTCAACAAGTGACAATTGGTCTAAAGAGAACATTAAAACACTTCCAATTCTAATCATCACAAAAGCAGATGGAAGTTATTTTTACTGAATTTGGACTATTAGAAAAACTGATCTGACACAAGAATTGAATTAGTTTGTGTCTCTGTAAGATTATTACAACTTGACAAGAATTCTTACTCAATATCATCAGAAAACCAAAACATAATAGCAAAACACAGGATGTTTACCTAAAGAATACAAAAACACAAATTCAAAAAGATATATGCACCCCTATCTTTATTACAGAATTATTTATAATAGCTTTAATACGAAGCAGCCCAAGTATCCATTGATAGATGAATGGATAAAGAAGAATGGATAAAGAAGATATATGTGTGTATGTATAACATATATACATAATATATATGTAATATATATGTTATACATATTAATATAATGAAATATTAGACACAAAAAAGAATGAGATCTTGCCATCTGCAAGATGGATAGATTTAGATTGTACAATGCTAAGTGAAATAAGTCAGAGAAAGACTAATACCATATGATTTCATTCATATATGGAATTTAAGTAATCAAATGAAGAAAAAGAGACAAACCAAAAAATCAACTCTTAACTATAGAGAACAAACTGGTTGGTGGTTTACAGAGGGGAGGTGGGTGAGAGCATGGGTAAAATGTGTGAAAGGGATAAAGAGTACACTTATCATGATGAGCCCTGAGTAATGTATAGAATTGTTGCATTGTCACTATATTGTACACCTGAAACTAATATAACACTGTATGTTAACTACAATGGAATTAAAATGTTTTAAAAAAAGCAAACAAACATAATTCAATTAATTTATCCCTGGTTTGGTTTATCATGTTAAAATGAGCTTTTAGGGTTTAGTTTTGGGAATCTGTCTACTTAGATTCCTTTGATCCATTTTGTTAGTTTATGTTGTTTCATTAATATAACTTATCTTCTTGCTTGTTTTGAGTATTTTATTTGCTTTTTTTCCTGTGTATTTAACTTCTCTTCTCCACAGTCTGATTTGGGCATGCTAGAAAGTATAATGCGTTGGAATGCAATGTTAGTATATTTCTGGTTGTTAGAATCTTGCTTTTAATCCTTCAACTCTCATCGGTCTCCAAATTATAGCAAAAACTGCAGAGTCTAGTCTTCCAGTGGGAAAATACTAGTCCAATTCCAGTTGTGGCCCCTTCTAGCTGTCTGAGGTTTGAATGACTGCTTATAGCATGCGTGAGAGCCTTAGGATGGTGGGTAAGAAAACTGACTCCAGGGGAGCCTTGGTGGCTCAGTCGGTTAAGCCTCCAACTCTTGATTTCGGCTCAGGTCATGATCCCATAGTTTGTAGGATCAAGCTCCACATGGGGCTCTATGCTGACAGCACAGAGCCTGCTTGGGATTCTCTCTCTCTCTCTCTCAAAATTAAATAAGCATTAAGAAGAAAGGAAGGAAGGAAGGAAGGAAGGAAGAAGAAAGAAAGCCGACTCCAGAGCCAAACATCTTAAAGTACTGCCTCAGTATTCTTACTTATAAAATGGATGTGATAACAATGTAGGTCATAGGCATGAACTGAGTTAATAAATATGAAGCACTTAGAACACTACATGTCATGTAGTAAGTAATATTGTGAGAATTATAAGGAATTAACTGAGATGATAGTGGGGCTCACAATGATGGTAGCTAACATTTGAGAACTTGCTATGCATTAGACCACATATGAATTCATTCAATCATCACAAGTTATGAAGTATGTGTAGTTATTATCCTTATTTTATAAATAAGAAAAATAAAATCCAGAGAAATGAACTAAATTGAACAAGGTCACGCAACTAGTAAGTGATAGAATCCATTTTCAAAACCATGAAACATGATGCAGATGATCCTAGTATATGAGTAGGTCCATAATGTTGTATATGGTACCTTTCCAGTCTCTATCATCTCTAGGGAAACTGTTTTATCTTACAGTCATGATTGACATTGTCTTGCAAAGTTCTATGCTGAGAGCATTTTCCCCCTGTGTCTCCTCAGTTCCTTAGAAATGTATCAATGTCTCAATAATCCCCTTGAAATGTTAGTCTATACATAACTAACAGATTTAAGGGTAAGATAACTTTCTACCTCCATTTTTGCACCTATATCATGAATGAAAACGTATACAGCACAATGGTAAACAACCTGAGCAGTATCTGTGTTTGAACTTGGCTCTGCCATTTTCCAGCTGTGTAACTTGGGCAACTTGCTTCAGTAACTTTCTTAGGCCCAATTTATTCATTCGGAAAATGGAGGTGATACAAAACCACATTGAGATACCACCCCACGCCAGTCAGAGTGGCTAAAATTAACAACTCAAGATGCTGGCACAGATGAGAAACTCTTGCACTATTGGTGGGAATGCAAACTGGAACAACCACTCTAGAAAACAGTATAATTTAATTCAAAAAATTAAAAACAGAATTCCCCTATGACCCACCAATAGCACTACTAGGAATTTATCCAAAGGATACAGAGTGCTGATTCATAGGGGCACATGTACCCCAATGTTTATTTCAGCACTTTCAACAATAGCCAAATAATGCAAAGAGCCTAAATGTACATCAACTGATGAATGGATAAAGAAGATGTGGTTTATATATTCAATGGAATACTCCTTGGCAATGAGAAAGAATAAAATCCTGCCATTTGAAGCAACATCAATGGAACTGGAGGGTATCATACTAAGCAAAGTAAATTAGTCATAGAAAGACAGATATCATATGTTTTCACTCATAAGTGGAACTTGAGAAACTTAACAGAAGACCATGGGGAAAGAGAAGGGGGAAAAAAGTAGTTACAAACAGAGAGGGAGGGAGGCAAACCATAAGAGACTATTAAATACAGAGAACAAACTGAATGTTGATGGGGGTGGGAGGAGACGGGAAAACGGATGATGGGCATCGAGAAGGGCACTTGTTTGGATGAACGCTGGGTGTTGTATGTAAGTAATGAAGCATGGGAATATACTCCCAAAGTCAAGAGAACACTGTACACACTAAATGTTAGCCAATTTGACAATAAATTATATTTTTTAAATTATATTTTTAAAAAGAGAAAAGGGAGGTGATAACAGAGTTGACTTCATAAACTTGTTAAGCATTAAATGATATAATGCATCCAAAGCTCTTCCAATACTTATACAGATAATCACTAAATAAACATCAAAAGGAAGAAGGAGAGAAATTTCTCCTTACAATGTTTCCTAACACATGTTTTTCCTATAGGAAGGGTCACAGTCCTAAAGCCAGTGAGACTAACTTCCCAGCAATTGAGTCACTGATTTCTGCTATACGTCTGAAAAGAAATAATCATTAACATTGACTGTCTGACAGACCGGTCTCTGAATTTAAATATCATATACTATTAGCTTCCTGTATTTTTTAGTGAGCTCCATGGTTCATTTATCTCTGAAGATTCTCCATAGATTAGTTTTTTCCTCAATAACTTCCCTCAATCTGGTGTGTATTCACTCCATCCATGCCTTTCTTGTTCCCATCACACTTGGGAGATACACCTCTAATATCTCCCACATTCTCCTCAGACAAATAAAGGGATCTGACCTAACACTCCAGGGCCATCTCAAGGGACTGACTCACACAAAGAAATTCTCACTATTTTAGCATTTCCCCCGTGTTGGATGACTGACCAACCTTATGGCAAATTCAGCTTCAGTGAGGAGTCTTCCTTAGGGTTGTTTTGTCCACAGAGACTTTTAGTGGCAGAGATATGAAAGTGGAAAATATGAGCTCTGCCCAGTAGACCAATGCCATCAGTTTCACAATAGTGACCAAGCATTCTTTCCTCAGAAAGCATCAGTTGCTTTCTCCAAGAATGACCTGGTGGAGCCTCCCCCGGAGCCTCCCCAGCCTTCAGTTATTGACTCCAAGGCAAAAAGCAGAGGCTGGCATCCTTCCACTCAACCTCCTTCACACTCACTGACAGCTGAACAAGCTCCACACTTCTCTCTCCAAATGACTGGCAACACCAGCAGAAACTTGGAACAGTAGGCAGACAAAGAAAAACAATTTAATTTCTCTCCGACTGGCTGCTGCTTTCCAAATGTGACAGATTTTCTAACCAAATGGTTCTTATTCTAGTGAGTTCAGGCTGAAGTAGAAACAGGGTGAACAGTGACACCAAATGGTTAGAAAAGGGGGTTATTAAGAAAGGGTGTTTATATCCCATCTCTCATCAGAAATTATTGGGGTGACTTACAGAGATAAATATTATTCAACAAGATAACAAATTAAAAGCAGGCAGTAGTTAAGGAAACAAAATGCTTTGGGGCCTAATGCAATTCAAGGGAATAAAAGGCACAGCATAGGGAATATAGTCAATGGTACTATAGCAGCAGTGTGTGGTGACAGATGGTGGCTACACTAGTGGTGAGCAGAGCAGAGCATAGAGAAGTTGAATCACTATGTTGTACACCTGAAACTAATATAACATTGTGTGTCAACTATACTCAAATAAAAAAAATAAATAAATAAACTGAGAAAGAAAAGCCAAAAAAATGCTTTTGGGCTTAAAATGTCTTCAGGATAGTGGAGAGAGAGAGAGAATTTGGGCTACTAATTTGACTTTAGTCTTTCTTGCAGTGCATAGGAAAAGAGGAAAACTGTTTAGTTTCAAAGAAGTACAATTCTTCCTGAATCTACAATGACAGAAATTTCCAATAAAGGGCTCTCTCAAATATCCATTAAAAAGGAAGGACCTTGGAAATGTACTTCAGTCCTTGCTTTTTTTTTTTCTTCATGTGTGTCTTCATTTATGTCATATTATATTCTCTAAATCTAATTTTGTTATATTTTATTTGGCTTTTTGGGAGTACTATTGGATCATACTTACTTACAGTCTATACTCAACCCCTCCCCAACTAAAACAAGCCAAGTAGACAAGTAGATCAGTTTTTTGTAAGATTTTTTTTTTAAATACCTCAGTGGAAACACCAGTGAGCAAGGAGGAAAAAATGTAGGCATTGCTGTTTGCATTATTAACCATTCATGATGATGTTCAGAACATCTTTAACCGATGTATCAAACTATTTTAAGTTGCATAAAAGGTTCATATATTAATTTTTTTATTATGGATTCACTGGAGAAATGGTTGGCAGAGAGCATGTTAGAGAAAAGAGAACTAAGTAATATGGACAGGAAACAACCTAGAAAAACAAAGAGAAATGGTCACTAAGGAGTATATGGAAGCTCCAGTTGACAAGTAAGAAATGGGAAAGATTGGGGCACCTGGTGGCTCAGTCGGTTGAGCGTCCGACTTTGGCTCAGGTCATGATCTTGCGGTTAGTGGGTTTGAGCCCTGCGTCAGGCTCTGTGCTGACAGCTAAGAGCCTGGAGCCTGTCTTCAGATTCTGATTCTCCCTTTCTCTGTGACCCTCCCTGCCCACACTGTCTCTCTCTCTCTCTCTCTCTCTCTCTCAAAAATAAATAAAACACTAAAAAAATATATTTTAAAAAAAGAAGTGGGAAAGATAAACATGGGGGCAGAGGGAAGAGTGAGCTAAATCATAGGAAGCAAAACCATGGCAGATTCTCAGGTTATTGGTGACTTAAGCCAAAAGAGGGAAATGAAAAACAAGATGAAAGAGATAGATAGGAGATGGTGAGGAAAACAAAACTTCAAGTCAGGAAGAGAGGAAGTCTAAGAATGCTTTTAAAATAACAGCTGGAAATTTTAGCATACTCCAAGATTAAAGTGCCAGAAAGTAAAGAGAATGTGGAAAGAAACAAGTACTTGGCTCATAATGGACTCTTAAGAAACACTTGGTAGGCTTTGGTTGCTGTTGAGACAGAAAAGAGATAGGGGAGTGGAAACAAGATTAGAATTTGTAGAGGAAAGAAACAGACTGAAATAATTTTTTTTAGGTTTCATACTCTTTCCATGATGTGATGTAAAGGGATAATCAGAGAATTACTGGGATAATTGAAAAGTGAGAAAATGAGAACCCTGGTAAAAGATTAAATAAAACCCAGTCTTTTCTCCATAAAAGAATAGGTTAACAGTAACTAAGAATGTTTTGGGAAGTTCACAAGTTGTGCTGCTAGCCATTTCTGGAATATCCAATTGAGCTCGTTAAAACTGTCTGTTTACCTCTTCATGATAAGGAAATGCGATCCTGAAAGCTCCTTCCTCTTCCACTTTTTTCACACCTGTCATGTTTGATATAAATTTTTATTGGCTTTTTGGACTTGTGTTTCCTCCACTACACTGTGAGCCCTCCAGGACCAGAGACTGTGTCTTATTCTTTTTGTATATTCATGTTTAGTACCCAATATTATTTCCCTTGTATATCTATGCCCTGTCATTTCCAGAAAAAAACTTAATATGTTACTTGGTTTTTGTTGGGAGAACTTGCTTCTTCCAGTCTTCACTATTTCAGTGACTAGCAATCCTTCGTCCAGTTGCTCAATCCAAAAAATGTAAGAGTCATCCCTGATTCTCCTCCTCCTTTTCTCTTCCCAGTTCATCCATTATCAATTCCTGTTGGTTCTCTTTTCTGTATAAATCTTATACCATCACTTCTCACCACTTTGCCATCACCACCCATCCTGGATTGCAAGAGCAGCTTCCCAGTTGGTCTCTCTCAATCTTCCTTTGCCCCTGGCAGTTTATTCTTTACAGATAAGCCAAAGTCAGATCACATCATTCCCCAGATTAAAATCTTCTAATGTTTTCCCAGTGTACTCAGAACATTCCCTACCATTTGGCTTCCTTTCTTGCCAATCTTTCCCTTGCTTACTAGGCAACATCTACAATAGCTTTCCTGTTGTGAATTGAAGAAGTCAAACTCATACCTGTTCCTTAATCCCATATCCTTGCATAGCTAACCCTTTCAAAGTGTTCATTCTCTGAGCAAATATTAATTCTTTGGGGGCATTTCTGACTACCTTTTCTAAAGGAGCACACACAGTTTGCCTCACTCTGTTTTATTTTCTTCATAGCACCTGTTACTCTCTGGACTTATACATTCATTTGTTTTCTATTTTCCATGCCCAATTATAAACTCCCATAAAAGCATATACTTTGTCTATTCAGTGTAGCCCTACATTCCCAGGATCCTGAAAACATATAGGGTGCTCAATCCATAAAGACCAGTTGAACAAATAGATATGTTGGAAAATAGGTCCTGGGTTCACAGAGACACTTCCCATTCATTATCTAAAACATATGCTTGTTGTATGTCTTGATTTCTTACTATAAAAAAAAATTACTATCTTTCTTGGAAAAAAGGTATTAAATAAATGGCAAGAAATTTGTAAAGACTAACACTTCTCAGGAAACGATGCTATGTTAATAAAGTGAATTAAAGGAGTTTAGAGATGAAAAGAATTTTAAGAGGCCGTCTAGCCAAATCTCATTCTTATTTCTTGATTCTCGCTATACCAGACCCTCTAACACTTCAGAGCAGGGGCACCCACTGCCTCATGAGTCAGTCTGTTTCACTGTTAGATGGCTAAAGTCAACATGCTGTGGTGACTATAGTTAATAATACTGTTTTGCATATTTTCAAGTTGCTAATAGATCAAAATTTTAAAGTTCTCATCACCAAAGAAGTTCTGTAACTACATATGGTGATGGATGTCAACTAGACTTACTGGGGTGGTTATTTCACAAGGTACACAAATATCAAATCGTTATGTTGTATACTTGAAACTAATAGAATGTTATATGCCAATTACACCTCAAAAATTAAGGTTGTCTTGCTGAAGTAAAATATGCCTTTTTTTCTGAGTCACAAACTCAAGAAAACACAGAAACCAGTTAGATAACAGTTCTGTGGAGGTGGCCAAGAGCGTGGCATTGGAACAAACAAGAGAGTGCCTGCCTCTCTTGTTTAAAGCAGGTAGCTCTCATTCCAAAACTGATGATTGTTGCCACGAGAGGAAGCAGACCCAATGTTGCCAAAGTGTTCTCAGTTTTCAAGAGAGGCTTAAATAACAGATTTTTTTTAATGTGAAATGTCTCCATTTTAAAAACCCTATATGACTACATCAAAACTTGAAGACTGTTGGCTGATGAACTAATCTAAAGCATCATAAAAAAGCCTTCTCCATCTTCCTCTGGACGATCCAGAATTTAAATACATTTAGGATAGCTCCTCTAATTTCCTTAATCTATATTTCCTTGGCTAATTTAAAGATTTAAGAAATCATGCTATAATTATTTATATAGCAAAACTCAAATAAGCAGATGGATTTAAGAATCTACTGGATTAACTCAAATATTTAGGTTATAGTTGAGTTAAAAACAAACAAACAAACAAAAAAGTAAAGTAAATGGATATAAGGATGATTACAAGGCAAACAGCATTGTGGCAACAGCTTTCCTTCTGGTATTTCATCTTGTGGCATCTTGTCCAGACCACATTTCAATCCTACCATTTTATGTACCGTTAAGATTACTAGTTTCAAACTTCACACAGCACATCATGTACTTGAGGGAATTGACCCTCAGTGAACCACATGACAAGTTTTAGTACAGGAAAATTCAGAGCATTATTTTCACACAAATATTGTAGCTCACCCACATATATTCAGAGCAGCAGCCCTATCTGACCCCAAAAGGAAACTTACACTGTATTACATCATAAGAAAATCAGTATCTTTTTCTTATTTCACTCCCACCGCATTTATCTTTTTTAGAACATTCTTTTTGTGGGGATGAATACTGTGATTTAAGTTGAGGAAGACAATAATTAATAAAAAAAAATAACTTCCCAAAGCAGAATACCTGGAATTATAAAACTTTCAAAAATGTCTTTCAACAATAAACCATATATTTACATTGTTTCTAAAGCATTATTTACTGTTTCTCAAAACTCTTATAAGACAGTAATTATACCAAATTGCTTTATGATTACATTACATTGATTTGTGTCTCTTCCTACTTTCATCATACAGACTACTGATATGTTTTGTGATTCTAACTCTAATTTTTCCTCTGTATCACAGAGCCATGGCCTTCTTATCCTATTTTATAAAAGAGCCTCTCTTCTGTTTAGTTTGACATCTTCTTGTCTTCCTAACTTTCCAATTAGAAGTCCTACTTCCCAGCTGTAATTGGAATTATGATATATTTTTATAATCGTTATGACTCAAAAGATTGTCCTTAAAAAACATAACCCATCATTATAGCATTAACATATATCAATAAATCTCCCTTTCCATGAGCTGTCTTCTTTATGGTAAACTCAAAACATATTCCTGATCACCTTGCAGGATTGAGCTCCCTTATATTTGAGGCACAAAGGGTGGTAGACTTCCCATTGGTTCAGTGAGATGTGGGCAGCATTTGGATTTTGATGCCACTTGTGCTTATCTAACCCCCCTCTCAGTTGAAGACATTACTAGATACCAATGGAGTTTCTTTAGGTTTGGATGGGCTCAATGATAAAATTGCCATTTTTGTAGATCAGAAATCATTTTGCAATAAAAAAATTGTAAATCATAAATGGTTAAATATTAGCAATTTCATATGGTTCAACATAGTAAACTTGAGGGTAAATTTTAAAGTAACAAATCAGTGGACATCTATATTATTAGAATAAAATTTTTGAAACTTGATCACCTATAATTCCATATATTTCCATTAAATTATTTCATAAATAAGACCTAAAATCAGGGAATTAAAATAAAATAAAATATGTTATATTCTATTAATGGCAAATTAAAGTGTTCATATATTTAAAAATTATAAACAGACCTCAAAATATTATTACAGAACTGATTAAGGGAAAGAAGAGAGGGAGGGAAGGAGGGAGGGCAGGAGGGAGGACGGGAAGGAAGGAAAGAAAGAAAAAGAAGAAAGAAAGAAAAAAAGGAAGGAAGGAAGGAAGGAAGGAAGGAAGGAAGGAAGGAAGGAAGGAAGGAAGGAAGGAAGGAAGGAAGGAAGGAGGGGGAGGGAGAAAGGGAGGAAAGGAAGGAAAAAATATATAACTATAGTTCCATGTAAACTAAATAAAATACGAATACATAATGCTTCTACTCTCTGTGACTTAAGTTGAACAGTAATAAAAGCACAAATAGACAATGCAACAATGGAGCATGCTATAAATAAATATTAAATTATAACTAAGAAATATAGTTTTAGGGGTCACTATGTGATTGCATTATCAACACTGTTTCCTTCTTTTTTTAATGTGCAATCCACTATGTATTTTTATTAAGGGCAATAGCCCAGATAAACATTTTGGAACATGAAAGACACCAGAGAATACAGTTCTTCTGATCCCTATTAGAGGACAGACTTCAGCTAAGCAGAAACTATGGCACAAGTCCTGGAGATGAGCTTTGAATCCACACAACTGTAGAACTAAGACTAAAACAAAAGAAGTTATGATTGCTAATCATCCCCATACATATATACCTATTAAAAATGTGAGTATCAACATTGTTTCTTGAATAGACAGAGGTGGTATGATGGTCACTAAAAGATATAATCTTACTACGCCTTTGTGGAAAGACCAATCACCATGAGTAATAGCTAACGTCCATACACTGTATTAGTCAGAGTTCAGAAAAACAGAACAGGATATATTGAGAGAGAAAGTGATTGATTTAGTTGAAGAAAGTGGTTCATGCACATATGGAGGCTAGCAAGCCTAGAGTCTGTCAGGCAAGTTTGAGACCAGGGAAGGTCAGATATTGCAGTCTCAACTCTGAAGGCAGGATCGAGGCAGAATTGCTTCTTCCTCATGGGATCTATCTTTTCTCTTAAGGCCCTCAACCGATTGAATGAGACCCATCCATAACATGGAGAAAAATCTGTTGTGTTCAAAGTCTACTGATTTAAATGTTAATCACATCTAAAACGTACCTTCACGGCAACATCTAGACTTGTGTTTGAACAAACAACTAGATACCACAGTCTAGTCAAGCTGATGTGTTAAACTAATCACCACACAAACTATCTTTGAAATGGGACCTAGGTGTACATTGATTTTCTCCCAACGTTAGATCACCATTTTGAATAATTATGAATGCTTAGCAACAATCTCCATAATCATTTGTAATATGGAGCCTAGATAACTAAATGGAGAATATAGTTTCAGGCTAATAGCAACATTTGTGATGGAGCCTACTCTTGCCTTCTTATACAAGACTGGCACCAAATAATAGCCAACGTATGAGGTCTCCCCATGTTTAAGGCACCCTTTTTAAAGACATTTAAGACTTCCCTTAATTCCTAGGTTATATTAACTCTCTAAGGGTAGAGATTTTAGTTTCCTCCTCTCCTCTAATATACTTATTACAAATCCTCCTCTATCATAAAGTCATCCTAGGTTATCAGAGCTGTATTCAAATGTTTCAGTTAACTATTCTCAACTCACTGTCTTTGAACAGTGTCTCTGAAACTCCACAGAATTGCCCCCAAAATATTTATCATTGAAATAATTAATAATCTTAATTTATTAAAGATGAAACATTTTTATTATCTTTAAAGTAACATGTAGGGGTGCCTGGGTGGCTCAACTGACTGACTGTTGATTTTGGCTTAGGTCATGATCCCAGGGTTGTGGGATCAAGCCCCATGTTGAGCTCTCTCACTTTAAAATAAAATTAAAAAAAAAACTAACATGTGGTAGAATATTATTTATGAAAGAAATAGGAAATTAACATTATTTATGAAACAATAGGATAATCCTAGTATAGGAAAATTCTAAAATAGGATGTAGTAATTACTTTTTTAAGTTGTGGCTGATTGACAAGTTGTAAAATAAACCTCCTAACAATCTCAATAGTACAATCATACTGACTATATCATTATTAACTGGAGAGTACTTTTCTTCCTCCAAAATGACACTGAGTATTCAACTTAAGTCTTTAAATAAAAAATGGATTTGAATTTTTATAATTGCTTATCATCTTGGAGATACACCAACAACTTCCATAACCACATAAAAATTGAAAAAATGACCCCTGCAACATTAATCATCCTACAATTTGTGTTTGATATGTCTTAGTATACAGTTCCCAAAGATAACTTTCATTTTAAATGTCATCTGCAGCCCATCTGGGACTCTGACATATGGAACATCCAAGACCTCAGTGGAATGTCTCTGGTTCTCTACGGTAACTAGGACCATATGCACAGTCCTCCACTGACAAACCAAAATATGAAAGAAAAAAAAAGAGAACTTTTTGATGCATTTCCATCTATAAACAAAACATTGTAGAAAAAAACAAAGACACTAAAAAAACCATTATAGTCTTCATATTTAAGCAATAAAAAAATCCCAACCACTGAGGATACAATGTAATTTGTTACAGCCTATGACTAATCACCACAGAATAATTCGGCTGGTACCAGATGGGGAGAAAATTCTTAATTACTGAAGATATATGTTGTAAGGTTATCAGCACTTTAAACCACTAAATTTGATTAACACTAACAATATTATCATAGGGATGATTACTCTGGGAAAGACTTTTTGTGGTTGATGGTAGACTGTGAAATAAAGTTGAAGCAAGCAATAACATACAATACAGGGTATGAGAGTATACAATTGGTATCCCAGAGTTTCCAGTGGGAATATATACGCAAGACAGTCTCTAGACATCCAAAGATATTTAATTTATTTTTTAATTTGAGAGAGAGCATGAAAGGGGGAGAGGGGAAGAGGGAGGGAGGAAGGGAGGGAGGGAGGAAGAGAGACAGAGAGAGAGAGAGAGGGAGAACCTTAAGCAGGCTCTATGTCCAGCGCAGAGCCTAACACAGGGCTCTGTCCCACAACCCTGGGATCATGACCTGAGCCAAAAATCAAGAGTTGGACACTCAATTGACTGAGCCACCCAGGTGCCCCTCCAAAATTTTAATTTTTATCTCACCAAATTTTATTGCTTTTCTGTAGTTTTTATAAGATACATAAAATTCAATGCTACAAATGTTGATTTGAGATGCACACTCCACAATTCCCATTATGCATGGCTTGCAGTAAGAAAACCTGTATTAGACTACAGAAATACCAATAGTGACTAGGTGTCAGGCACTTTTCCAAAAGCTTTGCATGTAATATTTGCTTTATTCCTTACAACTCTAACAAATAAGCACCATTATTATCCCCATTTTATGAATGAGAAACTGAGTCACAGAGAAGTTAAATAACTTGCTCAGGGTCCCAACCCTGATGTGGTAAAATATATTTGAAGCTACACAGTCTACTCCACTGCATCTATTAGAATGATTTCATTATAGGGGCGCCTGGGTGGCTTAGTCGGTTAAGCGTCCGACTTTCGCTTAGGTCATGATCTCGCGGTTCGTGGGTTGGAGCCCCGCGTCGGGCTCTGTGCTGACTGCCAGCTCAGAGCCTGGAGCCTGTTTCAGTCTGTGACTCCCTCTCTCTCTGACCCTCCCCTGCTCACGCTGTCTCTCTCTCTCCTAGAAATAAATAAAACATTAAAAAAAAAATCTTAGAATGATTTCATTATATAGGCAATGCTGATACTAAATTTTATGCTCTAGTTAATTTTAACTAATTTCAAAGTCAATACAAAGAAACATACTGCATAGTACATGACCCAACACAGACTCTCCAGTTAAAAGTTTCCCCTCAACATGTGAAGTGTAGATTCCTTTTGGAAGTATACTGTTGGTAATAAACAAATATGTATGTGTGGACCATCTTAGAGAATTTGCTAAACATTTAGCAGAATGAATGTTTTCTACCATCACTGCTCACTCAAGGTGTTCAAAATCAGAAGCTATAGATAAGGTGCATGGAGGAGGAAGGTTACACAGTGGAAGAGGCCAGAAAGTCTGCCATTTCCAATGAGTTGCCACATAAAGGAAAAAGAAGATTGATTTCTAGTATTGGTTCTACCATTTATTATCTTTGAGATTTTTGAACCAGTTATTTCACTTCTCTGGCCATCAATTTCTTAATTCTAAAATATAGGAACTTGAATCATTGATACCTAAAATGAATCTATGAGTCCTTAGCATCCTACAAAAGCTGAGAGCCAAGAAATCTGAACACAGTTAAAGCAAGCGTGCAGGAACTGAATAACATAGACCAGCTGACAACATGGTCACATAGGTAGCGTAGGGACAAAGCTAAAGAACAAAGCTGGAGGGGGTTAACATGTTCATTAAGCTGCCTCGTAAAGAACTTCTGGCAAGAAATATATTGTAATTAATTTGTGGCTGAATTATTTAATTGTACCTTATATACTAGTATTCTAACTCATCAATTAAGAATAACTTCGCCTCTTTGATTGCAAGCAGGGCTTCTTAGAGGTCTAGAGGGTCCCAGGCCACTTCTGTTTTTTCAGGTCCTTCATATTTAACAATAAAAAAATACCAAAACATGATTCAAAAATTACAATATATTTCAAGTCTTCATGGTAGAAAAAGTAACATCTCTAACACAGAAAAATATGCACCATAATTGTGCTATTAACAAGCACATTGCAAGTTTCAAGAGAATAGGTTAGTGTCACCTTAGGCAATGTTTTCCAGTCAAAGGACATTAATGGCACACATCTTCATTCATTTTCATTTAAATGATGTGCAACATTATTTAAAGATGATAGCAAAAGTCTAAACGTGAGGTCCTCCTTTCTTGGCCCCTGTTATCACACTGTTCGATGAAGGTAACCGCTAAGTGCACCCTCAGGTAGAACCAGTTTAATCTCAACCTACCACTAAGAAATGAGCTCTTGGAATGGAATGAGCAGTAGACAAGGACTGGTAGAAACTGGAAAGGATGATTTTTCTCCTAGAACATTTTAAGAGCTTCTACTACCAATCAACTACATTGGCCAAAATGACCCCAGGAGTGCCTCCTTCATCTTGGAAGCCTGAAAGAATTGCAAAACACACTCTTGACTAGTTGAATACATTGCTTTCATAGTAGGAATATATTAGAACATTCACTTAACACATTCATATATGTCTGTCATCTTCGTTTTTCTAGAACTGAATAGGAGCTGCTCTTTCTGAACAAAAATAGTTTATGGCATTTGTTCCTAACTGAGAAAAATCAAACCCAGTTGCAGGTATGAAGATTAACCCTTATTTTCTTTTGGTTTCAGCTGGAAAACAAGTATATCTATATAAGAATTGTACCAAGTGATAAAAATTCGGGGCAGGGGAGAGAATTAATAGTCTTCTTTCAAAATACACAGGATTAAATAAATAGTCACCTATTACAAGATTCTTCTTTGGTCTCTTCAAATACAGTTTAAAAGTAATGTTAATGCCTAGAATCTTTCACAAATATAGTGCAATAGCATTTTCACCCAACGGTAGAAATGAAAATTAGCTTCCAAGGTAAAACATGATTAGGAAGAAAATTATCTTTGGATAATTCCTTAAGTAAACCATAAGGTTTAGAATCCACAGGGTTTTTAAAAATTTTTTTTAATTTTTTTTAAAATTTATTTCTGAGAGAGAGAGAGACAGCATGAGCAGGGGAGGGTCAGAGAGGGAGGGAGACACAGAATCCGAAACAGGCTCCAAGCCCTGAGCTAGCTGTCAGCACAGAGCCGGATGCGGGGCTCAAACCCATGAACCGTGAGATCATGACCAGGGCCAACCAGGTGCCCCGAATCCACGGTTTTATACACAATTGTATACAATATTTTAAAGCATATTAAGGTTTAAGATAATGATGCTGAAGCAACCAGAAACAAAAGGAAAATCTGTACACAGACATGTGAGCTCTCAAACAATTTTGCCTTTAAAAAGTGGAGGGTTCTAAATTTTCCTGCTTGCCTTCAAGGTTTATACTCCATTATATTTCATATTAAGCCTCTCTAGTCCTAATACACATTCATAGATTTGGTTGTTGTAGAAGTTCCATAAGATATCCCTTTTTTTTCTTTCTTTCTTTGGACAAATAAGTTTAGAAGGCCCACTATCTGCTGGCACCTAACCCATGGTCCGGCACATAGTAGCATCTTAGTAAATGTCAATTGTTCATTGAGAAATTGCTGGGGAGAACTTGGTCACCAATTCCCTGTCTTTCCAAGCTGGCTTTTCTCACCATGGCACTGCTGAACAGTAGTCACTCTGACACCCATGGGTATATTCGATTATGCAGCTGATAAGAGATCGGTGTTTTTATCTAAAGCAGGAGACACTCAAGCAAATGCAGGGCCCAGGCAGGTAGAGTAACTGAGGCAAGTGACCCAGGTGTGGACTGGTGTGAACCAAACGGGCCACATCTGCCTAAGGGTGGCAGGCACTGGGCAGGGAGCTTCCCCAGCAGGTTGTCTGCAAAAACACCAGCCCCCCACCTCCACACCAGAGAGCAAAAGAAAATCCTGCTTTTTACCAAAAAAATATCTTTTTTTTTTTGGTCTCAAGTAAATAAAAACAATTCTCCCAGCCTGGTGTCTCACAGTAATGGTGACCACTGAGATTTGACTCGAGGGTCCAAAACATAGCACAGGGTTAAAAAACAAAAACAAAAACAAAAAAAAAAAAACCCACGGGGGGAAAAAAAAAAGATTTGGCCCTAACGTTGTGAACGTGGGAGCCGGGAGATTGCAGGAATGGAGGTACCAGACTCTCAAAACCACAGAGCAACAGCTAATGCGGCTGCAGAAAAACATGTTTCTTAGATATGAATTCCAATGGAATTCATCAGACTGTGCCTCATGGGGGTATTCTACTGATGTCTGAAAAGTTTCAGAGCCAAGACACATCTACCCAAATGAGAGCTGAACTGACAAGAACAAATGTGCACCTACCCTGGAGCATGAACGAAAAGAGCTACTAATCTTATGCTTCTGGACACCGGCAAAGCGGTAGCCAAGATGGATGAAACACTCTCTTTTTCTCCTATTATTTCTCACTGAAGAATTGAATGTTAGGTACATAAAGAGAGATCAGGGGCACCTGAGTGGCTCAGTTGGTTAAGCGTCTGACTCTTGACCTCGGGTCAGGCATGTCTCAAGGTTTATGGTTTCGAGTCCTGCATTGAGCTCTGCACTGGCAGCATGAAGCCTGCTTGGGATTCTCTCTCTCTCTCTGTCTCTCTCACTCTTTCACTCTCTCACTCTCATTCTCTCTCCCTCTCCCACTCATGCATGTGCTCTCTCAAAATAAATAAATAAACTTTAAAGAGAGAGACCAATAATAGGGTAGGAATTTTCACTTCTCCCAGAACATCCAGCACCATAGTTGCTTTTAAAACTGGAATGCTGGGAGGCACCTGGGTAGCTCAATCAGTTGAACATCCAGCTTTGGCTCCAGTCATGATCTCCGGGTTCATGAATTCGAGCCCCACATTGGGCTGGCTGCTGTCAGCCTATCAGCGCAGAGCCTGCTTCAGATCCTCTGTCTCTCTGCCCCTCCCCCATTTGTACTCTCCCCTCTACCCCAACGAACAAACAAACAATTGGAATGCTTAACAAAAGGCTTCTTATTTTGCTGTTGGGATGTTCTTCTAGCCCCCAAATAACGAGCTATGTTTCAGGGGTGCTCTATCCACAACGTATTCCTTACAAGTATATAGCAAACCATACTTATGGATATAGAGGTGACAGAAAATAACCTAAAGAAGAGCCCACAGTTCAGTCTACAACAGCCTCCGACTTTCCTCTTCTCATTCTTGTTAGCTTTTTACTCGCTCGTCACTCCTTCTAGGCTCGTCTCAGCTTGTGAACTTTGCAGACAAGCAATGCTTCTGGAAAGCCTACCCTGGAATGTTTCCTTGAGTCAGGTGGGGTATGCAGAATTTGGCCAGCTCTCATCAGAGCAAGAACTGCCCAAGTGAACTCCAAGGAATGCCTCTCAGCACACTGTCTGCACTGGCGTGTGCCCAGGAGAAACACGATCCCGCCTGCTAACCTTTGAGGCATAACCTTTTATTCTCCGCAGTGGAGTTTTGTTCACTGAAACTGTTGCTTGTGAGTTGTATGGAGGACCATGGTTTTCTTAGGAGAATCATTTACAGTGAGTAGGATTTTTCTCCCTCCATATCAGTTACTCTTAATCATGTTATCTTTTAAATAGATTCTTTTCTTCCACACACACAAAAAAATAGAATATCATGCACTAGCCTTGGCGATATCAGTTTACACAGCTCACAAAGACATGGCATGGCACTAAAGACTTTGTGAGAAATTCATCCGGCAACTTGAAGCTTTTTGAGTTCAAACCAGTTTTTAAAATTCTAAATTATTTGCTTTTGTTGCCCTGATCAGAAAAGTAGTGAATTCACTCCTAATGAGTTACTGCCACGTATGTTTTGAAGACTGGCTTCTGATTAATTTTTAAATAAAATCACTTACATAAGCCTATCATTATTAACTCCATGTAAGCATGGGGCATACAGCAGCATTGTCCAATGACTTTCTATGATGATGGAAATGTTCTCTATTCTGGCTGATACGATAGCCACTAGACTCACATGGTTTTGAGTGCTCAAAATGTGCTTGATATGACTGATTAACTGAGTACTCAAATTCATTCCATTTTAACTACTTTAAAACTGTGCAAGTTTAGGGACTTGCTACTGAAAGTGTAGCCACCTACAGGAAGCATTACCTTTATCTGGGAACTTGTTACAAATGCAACTTTCAGGTCCCCCGTCAAGACTAGTGAATTCAAATCTGTACTTTAATAAGATCCCCAGGCATTGTGTGTGCACATTCGAATTTGAGAGGTACTGATCTCGAAAAGTGGTTTTCAACACCAGATGCACCCTTGAGGTTGCCTGAAACCTTTTCAGGGGCTTAATGAAGTCAAAGTATTTTTACTATTATTAGTATTTATGTGAACATGTAATATACCTATTACTGTTAAAGAAAATCATAACTATTTTTTAAATTTCTCAGGTTTAATTTCTAGTATGGTAAATATTGAGAGATATTTCTCCTGTTAACAAAAACAGCCCGATAGTGTGCTCATTACCTTTTGAGAGCGTAAGAGTCCTGAGACCACTAAATTTGGGTGCTCCGGGCTTGGAGACCTTGGCAAGCTTGGAGAGAGTCAAAGCTTGAAATCACTACTCCCTCCACCTGAAACAGAAGTATTGGCTCCTCCTAAAGATCCAGAAGGAAGAGAAGCACTGGGCACACACTCGGAAGAGAAAATACAAAGTTTCTATGCTTACACATTGACTCTTTCAACCCACTTCTCGGCACCCACTATGACAATCCGTACAAAAGCTGTTAAGAATTTATAAATAGACACACTTATTATAGCATTTTGCAATGTGACCTGAGAAAAATCTGAAGGCCTATCAGGGTGGAGTGTTAATTAAATCACAGTGCATTATACTATATACAGAATAGTACGCAGCATTAAAAAGACTGGATGAAATCTTTATGTGTCCAAACCTGGAATGTTGTCCATGATATATTATTAAATGAGAATGGAAGTTTCAAAATAATGTGTGAAGGATAGCCCTTTTCCAAAGCAGGGAAGCAGCTCTCTATGTATGTCTAACTTTACATGGATTTGGTCTTAAAGAAAGGTATAAAAGGGTATACACCAATCTGTTACCATTGGTTTAGCTCCGCAGAGGATGCGAGTGGATGTAAAATGAACTATATTATTACCTTTCCTGCATACTTATTCTTTTCAAAATGTATAACAATTTTGAACTCCCCGTTTATTCAGCTGTGTCCCCTTCTACATCCAGTGGCCCTTGCTCGTTCTTCTTTAGAGTTCGACACATGGTAGGCATTGAGAAATGCAAGTGAAGTGACCTTTGTATCACTCTCACCCTTCTGAGGAAAGGAGAAAAGGAAGACTTGTAAGGAGAGAAGAGACAACATTCCAACTGTGGCACATAATTCGGAGCATAAATGCGGTAATCGTAATGTACAGTTTTCTCCCAAATTCAATAAAAGTTGATTGCAGGATCAATGTTCCAGAAACAATTAGAGATTTGTGCTGGTGACTAAGATTTTCCTCACTCTGGAGCAGCCGGTTCCAGCTTCCGTCAACTACAGATTCATCTTTTATGCCTGCTGTGTCCCACTCTCCCTTCTGTTGCCCACCCCTTCGGTCTCATTCGGCACAATGACCCACTGCAACACCAACAACTAAACTCTTCAGCTCTCAGCACATGCCCTGCTTGGTCTCAGCTCTGGATGTTCATATTCGTGCTCCCTGTGCTTGAAACTCTCCTCTGTTCCCTTTCCCAGAGCGCACATGCCCAATTCAGGTCACAGAATAGAAAATCACCTTCTGTGGAAAGTCCTCCTCATCAGAATACTGAATTGTGTGTCCCTGCTCCGTACTCCTCAAACCCTCCTCTCTGACCATACACCCTAGTATAATTTTTAGTGAGTTGTCGATCTACTCAGCTTTAGCTTCCTGAGGGCTAGAACCAAACCTGTATTGTTCTCTACTGTCACACTAGCACCAATGTACAGGGCACCCTGTTGTAACGTTTATTGAGGACACACCTTGTGTCAGGCTACACACTAAAGACTTCATCTACATTATCCCATTTAACCTGCTATTAACCCTTAAGCCTATACTACTCTGCTTCCTTGTAGACACTCCTTATTGTTGGATACCATCTGCTGCTCTGGATTCTCTTCTTCCTCTGAAATATCCTGACCCCATCAAACAGTCTTTTACCATGTTTATGAGACATTTACTTGAGCTTAGCTTTTACTTAGCTTAATTTATTTACCTTACTAGATCCATGGGATCCAATTCCACATGCTAACATAGTAAATCTAGAAAATAATGTTTATGAAAACAGAAACCCAAGTGATAGGCACTTTTATGGGGCACGCAGACAGAAATAATGCCTTAACTGAAATAGTGAAAATTCAAGCATCCCAGCTGTACTAGGAGGAAGACATTTTTAAAGAGGAAACTTTAGCACTTTTTTTAGTAGACCATGTCTTTGGGGTACATCTACTCTGCCTATTTGGAAAGACAGCCCTTGGTCTGGAACACTTTTGTGAGTGTTCAGCCCTGATCCAGGACTAACAGGTACCCTTGAATATCTGCATATCTTCTAACCATAGAAAATACAAAAGCAACTATATTTCTCCATTCATGCTTTGATTGCATTGATTTCCAACGAGTAGTTTAGATTATCTAAAAAGCAAACAGTGGAATATTGTGTCTACAACTGTCCTAATTACACATAAGCCCAGAAAGTTTTGGAATCCACTATAAAGTACTAAACCACCCACACTCCAGTGAGATCAGGTTGAATGTGAACTGACTCCCCAGGTGCAGACAGTAGAGTGTTCTTTGCCTTGACACTGAATCCCTCAGGGCTGTCTTTGATGTCAGACCCCCCCCCCCGAAAAAAAAAAGTCAAGAGCCACATAGGCATATGTGAGAAAGTTTTATGGCATTGGCCCCTAACTTGGCAGGAATGGCAGCAAGCTCTCCTGGCTTGAGATGTTTGGCCTTCCTGAGTAGCCAAGGCTAGTGAGTCAACAAAGTATTTGGGGAGTAGGGATAGACAACTGCAAACACGTGACTAAAAAACCTTCCCTTGACAGCCTAATAGGAGGAGAACTTCAAAATACAAGTCTGGAGGTCTTGGGTGCTAAGGAGCTAGAATCAGAAGGGTGGGTAAATGAAGGTGGAAAAAGAAATAGAATATATAGTATAGAATACAGTATATAGTATAGACTAGAGTATGGAATAGCTAAGGTCAACCTGTTTCAAGGCAGGATGGACAAACTTGATGCCTCCACTCTGCCATCTAGTGGTAAGAAGTACCTCGAGCTGTATTGAGCTCCTGCTCTAGGCTCCACTTCTTTTCTTGAAGGCCTTTTCCACTCAGTACCTCATTTACTTCTTAAGGGGAAGCTGTGAGCTAGACAATTTTCTCTGTTTTGCTGATAAGGAAACTGAGTCCCAGATAGACTAAATGGCTACAAAATGAGGGAACTGGTATGTATTCCATATTCTGTAAGGTAGTATATACATAGTGTATTGGAAAATTCAGGGTAGTAATTGACTCTCTCACCAAACCCCAGGATAGATTAAGTAAAATACAGAAAAATCTTCACATGGTAACTGAAGAATGTAGCGCTCACAGAGAAAACAAACCTGCCAGAAAACGGAAAACTAGTGAATTAAAGGTAAAAACAATAACTGTCCCTTCGAAATCATGCAAATGAACAGGAAAAAGATGGGCAAATAGTGAAGACATCACCTCAGTGACATTATAATGGCCTGAAAAAAGGACAAACATAAGAGTGTAAGAGGTGGGGATAACCTTAGATAAAAACTAACTCAACTCTCTTACTTTATAGTTGAAGAAAGTGAAGACAAGAAATCCAAGTGGCTCTTCCTGGTTCAAAGATGAGTTAATGTGAGAACCAAACATCTGCCTCCTTTGTTTGAGTTTTTAACAAAAGAAATCAATTACTTATATTTAAACATTTCTGGAAGGAGGGACAGATGGTAAGAAAAGAGAAAGAAGAAAGGATGTGAGAAAGAAAACCTAAAACTAATTTCTCGCAATTTGCACTCTAGGTCACTGTTATTATGAAAATAACAGTAGCATAATCAGAATGAATTGGAACACCTGTAAAAAAAGATAGAGTTTCAGTTTTTAGAGGTCAAGCCTCATTCTTTTAACCCTCACACTTTGGAATGTATATAACCATATTTATAACAATGTAATTACAATGGGAAAACTGGAAGCACCCACTTGCCCAACAATAAGGAATCAGTTACATGAATTATGGTATGTATCTAATCAGTAAAGCTATGCAATCATTTAAATTATACTTTATTAAAAATTTACAAAAAGAGGAAACTGTTCACAATAAAACATTGAGGAAAATATAAAAGTAAACTGCATACAATTCTAATTTTGTGTTTTAAAAGTAGATGTGATGAAAATAAGCCAAAATATTAGAAATTATTACCTCTGAAATATTTTAAGTACTTTTAATTTTCATCCTATACTTCTCTGTATTTTCTAGATTTTTCTGAAATGTACATTTATAGATTCTATTTATAATCCTACAGAGAAAAACTTTAAGCTACAGCTACTGTATGACAATATGCACTGTTGTCAAAAATGTAGAAATGATGGTTAATCTAATGTTCTGGCAAGAAAACATAGTACATTTTAGGGTGCAGTTTGACAGTATGGTCCAAAACTCAACAAGCAGTTTCCTGGGATATTATCCTAAGACAATTTGAAAGACATGTGTTAGAGTTTAAAACATTTGCCTCTTAGAAAATAATAGGATACACAGACGACATGTTTCTTAACAACCCCTGCAGTCTGGACAGCAAACCCTCATCAAACATCTTAATATTTTTTAGCAATCATAAAGTATTGAAGCAAGTTGGATAAAATAAGACCATAAATAGTCTCATGTGAATTCTAGTCAGATTTTATGCAAAATAAAATTGCCCCAAAAATTGTAAAATATTTTTGGTTTACAAAGCTTTTTGGATTTCAGAAATATAGACTAGAGAATGTGGTCTCAAAATGAAGATATGTCCATCACTACAGTTTTTATTACATCACTAAATGTAGATTACTAATGGATTACTTAAAAGGACACTATAGAGGGGCACCTGAGTGGCTCGGTTGGCTAAGCTTGATTTCGGCTCACATCATAATCTCATGGTTCGTAGATTCAACCCTTACATCAGGCTTCATGATGACAGCATGGAACCTGCTTGGGATTCTCTCCCTCTCTCTCTTTCTCTGCCTCTCTTTCTCTCTCTCTCTCAAAATAAATAAAATTTTTTTTAAAAAAAGGAAACTATGGAATAATATTTGTCTACTGAAAGAATGATATCAATCTGTAGTCATTGGAATAGAAAGATCTTCACAACATATTTTTGAGTAAAAAGTTGGTTGCAAAAATGCATCTTGCTTTATTAGGATTTATTACGATTTTTGCCTCTAGGATGAAGGAGTAGACATTCTTTTCCTTATTTCTCCTACTAAGAAAAACTAAAAACCCTGTACATTATAAATAAAACAAACATAAAAAGACTCTGAAAAAGTCAGACAACTTGAGGACATTAGGACCCAGAAATGACACAGTGGTGAGGTCCCTGAACTTTCTTTTGCCTCATCTCAGATTTGGAGCAGAAAAAGCCAGCAATCCAATACTGTTAATGGCTGCACAAAAAATACCCTCAACAAATATCTACTCTCTCTAGCCAAAGCACCAGGAAAGGGGCAACCAATCAAGAATAAAACTTTTAGGCAAATACCTCTCTCCTCCAGCCAAACAAAAAAGAAAACGTGTGATCTCACCACTACTCATGCCATAAAAGTGGAATGGGACTCTAGACTTCGAGTTTCATGAGGCTGTAATGAAGCTCTCCAATACCCCACCAAGTATTAGAAAAGGTCAAATAAGGAGCTGGGACCTTTCCCTTTGCTGGCTGATAATGAGGCCCACCCACTACGATGACAGTAGGTATCATGTGGGGAATCTATCCCCATCTTCCTCCAGCAGTATTGAGTCACCCCTTATCTCTCTCTAGGAGGCCTAGAAGAGACTCAGGCCTTACACAGCCGCTCACTCAGCAGTAACTAGGCTACCCCTGCCAAGGAGTCAGTGGAGACCACAGAGGAGCCAGAATTCCCACCCCTGCCCAGCATCAAGGAAAAGTAGCACCACTACTGGGTATCAGCATAGATGCCCTGGGGAACCTGGGCTTCTATCTCCACCTAGCATAAGGCTGTAATGAGGTGGAGTCACCCTTCCCCAGCTGAAGCAGTATCCAAAAAGTCAGTTAAAACAGAAATTTTAAATAAGACACAACATACAGAACATAATATTCCGAGTTTTTTCTTAGTAAAAAAATTACTCATACCAAGAATGAAGAAAATCTCAAACTAAATGAAAAAGACAATAAATCGATGCCAATACTGACATGACAAAGATGTTACAATTATCTAACAAAGTGACAGAAAAAGAGAGGAAAGAAAGTACGGTTGAAAATGTACCTGAAAAAATAATGGCTGAAAATTCCAAAATTTAGCCAGAAATATCAACCTATAGATTTAAGAAGATGAATGAATCCCAAATAGTAAAATAATAAAGAAAATTCCCACCAAGAGACAGACTAAGTTCAAATAGAATATATTCCAGTGATGCAAGTCTGGTTTAATAGTTGAAAATCAATCAATATAATCTATATCAGTAGACTAAAGAAAATCATATATGTTAATTGATTCAGAAGAAGCATTTGGCAAAATTTAATACCAGTTCGTGATTTAAAAAACAAATCTTGGAAAACTAAGAATAGAGTAAGAATAGAGTAACTTCCTAAACTTGTAAACAGAGTATCTACAAAAATCCTACTGCTCACATGATACTCAATATTGAAGACTGAATGCTTTACCTCTGAGATCAGATAATAGGCAAGGATGTCTGCTCCCAGCACTCTCATTTAACATAGTTCTGCAGGTTCTAGTCACTGCAGTAAAACAAGAGGAAAAAATTAAAAGGTATGCAGATTGGGGAAAGGAGGAAATAATGTAAAATAGTGCAGTCACTCTGGAAAACAGTTTAGCAATTTCTATAAAAACTAAACATGTAACTACCATATGACTCAGCAGTTGCAATCCTGGGTATTTATTGCAGAAAGATGGAAATTCATGTTGACAAAAAAAAAAAAAAACCTGTACACTAATGTTTATGATAGCTTTATTTGTAATAGCCAGAAACTAGAAACAATCCAGACATTTTTCAACAAGTGATTGATTAAACAAATGATTACATCCAAATGGTGGAATACTACTTAGTGATAAAAAGGAATAAAAACTACTGGTACATGCAACAACTTTGGTAAATCTCTACAGAATCATTCTGATGGAACAGCCAACCTTAAAAGGTTATATACTACATGATTCCATTTATATAACATTGACAAAATTATAGAAATGGAGAACATATTTAGTGGTCATCAGGGGTTAAGTAGGAAGTGGAGGGTGGGGGAAAACTGGTGTAACTATAAGCTGGCAATATGAGGTATCCTTGTGGGAATGGAAATGTTCTCTATCATGACTGCAATGTCACTATCGTGGCTGTAATATTGTACATTTACAATATGTTACCACTGAGATAAACAAGGTAAAATGTACAAGGGATCTCTCTGAAATACTTCTCACAACTGCATGTCAACCTACAATTATGCCAAAATTAAAAAGCTTAACTAAAAATGGCTTCAGAATGCATTATGTACGCTTTCACTTATGGAAAATTAAATATATCTGCATAGTCATTTGTGCAATCAAGTGGTCTGAATGTGCTTACCAAACTGTTCATAGTAATTGTCCTTGGGTGTGGGATTTCAAGGAATCTTGCTATTTTCTTTTTGAAAAGTTAAAGTGTTATATGAGTAATATGCATAATACATAAATATTCTTACTGTAAAATAATGGAAATGAAAATTAAAGCAAATCTTCTCCCAAGTAACTTACCTCCCCAAAGGTAATAATTGTTAACAATTTGGTTTGTATTCTTCCAGACACAACTCTATAATTACAAACATATGTGAATATACATATATGTACATATATATATATTAGGATCATGTACAATAAATAGAATTATAGCTGTAATTCTGTTGCTTGTTTAAAAAATTATGACTTGAAGATATTTCTATGTCTGCAAATACTCAAAACTACTTGATCTTTTTAATCAGAACATAATTGTCCATAATTAATCTAATTAGTCCAGAAAAGCTTAGATTATTTTCCATTTTTTATAATTATGAACAATACCGTATACACATTCTTACAGACATAAAAATACTCTATAGGATAAATTCTTAGAGATGAAAGTGCTAGTGGAAAATATACATTTATTTTAGAGAAAGAAACTACCAAATTTCCCTCTAAAAAAGCTAGACTAAATATACACCTTCCAACAGCATATGAAATATCTCTCTCAGAATATACTAACACAGAATATTATCAATCCGAGCTGTTTAATTTTTAAAATTGTACTCAGAAATGGCAAATAATAAATGATATTAAGATATTTTTTCACCCCAAGTAAGACCAAAAATAACCTGACTTCATTTCACTTCCTTCCTACCCTCCCCCACCAGTTCTGCCAGCATCCATATTAGAAATCATCTGTGATTTAAATTTCTAGTTGTTATTATTTTTGTCAGATGCACCAAACATTGAGACTTTATTAGATTCATGGGTACCTTTGCTCTCCAGTGTTACTTGCATCCAGTGTCTTCCTCTTTGTTTTACTTCCTTTTGCTATTACTAGAATACAGCCTCAAGCAATTCTTTCAAATGGAATCTGTGGGTGGAAAATTTTCTAAGCATGTCCAAAAGTATCCTTAGCCTTCACTCATGAATGCGACTTTGGGAATAGAATTCTTCGTTTAAAATAATTTTGTCTCAGAATTTTGAAGACCTTATTTCTTTGTTTCTAATACTCAGTATTGCTTAATAAAAGCCCGATGGCAACCTGTTCGCCACTCACTTGCATTTAAGCAGCTATCTGTGAAAGCTTTTAGACATCTCTTATCCTTGGAGATCTAACATTTCACTAGTGTCTAGTTGTAGGTCTCTTTTTATATATCCTGCTTAGCACTGCATGGTCCTTTCAACCTAAAGACTTCTTGCTTTCTCCAGATCTGGACATTTTTTCCTCTTATTTAATTGATCCCTTTTTCCCGTCTGTTCTCTCCCCACTTTCCTGGGACATTGCTATTGCCTGGGTATGGGTATTCAAGGTCTATATTCTATTCCTTTTAATGTTTTTCTCATAGTTTCTATAGAAACAGAATAAAGTCCCCTGCCTCCCTACCGAAGAGGTCCACATAATGTTATCCAGAGTCTAAATACATGGCCTTACATGAGAAAAAGGACTTCACAGCTGTGATTAAGTTAAGGATCTTGAGATGGGAAGATTATCTTCAAATATCTGGGTGGGCCCAAGAAGGAGGCAGTAGTGCAGGAACCAGAGACAAGGCAACAACAGAAGCAGAGAGCAGAGACACAGGAGAGAAACACTTGAAGATACTGTGTCACTGGCTTTGAAGACAGAGGAAGGAGCCAAAGCCAAAGAACGCAAGTGCCGCTAAAAGCTAGAAAAGATTCTCTCCTAGAGCTCCCAGAAGGAAGGCAGCCCTTCCAACACCTTGATTTTAAGATTCTGACCTCCACAATTGTAAGATAATAAATCTGGGCTGTTTTAGGCCTTTTAGGCCATTTGTAACAGCAGCAATAGGAAACTAATGCCCTTTCTAATTAACCCTGTGTTATTTTGCATTGCATTCTGTAAGAACTACCCTCTTCATATATGGTATACTGAGTTGGTTTTCAGCTCTGTCCTTTCAGCCATTTAACCTATCATTTGAAATGTCTTGTTTTTGTGAGGATTGTTTTTTTTTTGTTTTGTCAGCACAGAGCCCGACGCAGGGCACAAACCCACAAACCATGAGATCATGACCTGAGCCGAAGTTGGACACTCAAACAACTGAGCCACCCAGGTGCCCCTAGTGAGGATTGCTTTTATTTGCAAGAACTCTGATTGTCCACCCTTCAGGGGATTATTTGTTTTTTACAGATGCATTGTACATTGAAATTAGGAATATTAATTGTGCTTACCGTTTTCTTTACTCCTCTAGTAACTCCATTTCCTCAATGTTAGTTTTTCCATGCGTGAATTTGGCAGCTCTTGTGATATTAGTTTCCCTTAAATGCACAGCAATTCTCAGGGTTTGCTCTTTGTTATATTTGAGAATCTCATTCACCTAAATGATAGTCCTGGTCACTCTGCCCAGTCCCTGATAATTGTAGGAAGAGAACAATAAAGACAGCTTGACAGAATGAATATAGTTTACCATTTGAGTCTAGGGAATTCTTTCCATTGATCATGAGGTGATAGGAAAAATGAAGGCCAGTGCAGCACGAGTGCTAACAATCAGAGTAGATGCCAGTCAGTGTGTTATGCTCCCTGGGGCCTGCTGGAGGAGACAGCTCCACCCCTTCCCTGCAAGAAGTCCTAAGTTGCCTGGACTCCCCATCCTCTTCAGAAAGCTGCACTTCTGTGTCTATCTTGGGGCAGATGCAAGAGTAAGTTTTTCCCCTTTTATTATTTCTTAGGTAATGCATGTGTGTCTATATGCACATGCACTTCTGTATTTGGGTCTGAGTCTTCCTTTTCTCCTCTTGTAGGCATCCGAGTTATTTCATAATTTGCTTCTATTTAGCCTCCTGTTTCTAATTCAAACTCTAGGGGTGCCTGGGGGGCTCAGGTCATGATCCTGTAGTTTGTGAGTTCAAGTCCCATGTCAGGTTCTGCACTGATGGCTCAGATCCTGGAGGCTGCTTAGGATTCTGTGTCTCCCTTTCTACCTGCCCCTTCCTTGATCACGTAAGTGCTCTCTCTCTCTCTCAAAAATAAATAAACATTTTAAAAAATCTAATTCAAATTCTAAGCTTATAAAATTTGACTTACTTCATCGTGACCAACATAAGATATAAACCACTATTTTATTTCAAGTAAAGAATCTTATATAACATGGAATCTTGTACTGAAGATTTATCATTGTTCCCAATTTCAAATGGGAATCCTTCACAGCTCAAGAGGCATCTCTCTGCCACATAGATTCATGGAGAAACAAGAGTGCATGAGGCTCTTGACAATGCATATGTGAGAGGAATACTTTCAGACGTATCCTAAAGTCACTTTTTAAAATATTCTGTTCTTACCTTTAAAAATAAAGATGTCAATAATTAATTTCAAAAATAAATTTAAAATAAACATCTGTTGTCCCAGGATAAGGCAAAAGAATCATTAATAAATATCATTAGAGGGGCACCTAGGTGGCTCAGTAGGTTAAATGTCTAACTTTGACTCAGGTCATGGTTCATGCATTCCAGCCCTATGTCTGGCTCTGTGTTGACAGTTCAGAGCCTGGAGCCTGCTTTGGATTCTGTGTCTCCCTCTCTCTCTGCCCCTCCCCCACTCGCTCTCAGTCTCTCTCTCTCTCTCTCTCAAATAAACATTAACCTTTTTTAAAAATACATACATACATACATACATACATTAGATTGTAGTGTTCTAATTTCATATAAATCCCAAAACTCTAAAATCACAGACCTGGAAAAAACATTAAAGTCAACCAATTTTAGGCTCTCATTTTACAAATAAATAAACTGAATCCTTTAGAGTTTAAATGATTTTCAAAAGAAATAAAGTCTTTGTCTGTAGACCCAGAATGGTTAATCCTAAACCACTGTGCTTCTGTGATAAATTGTTTAGAGTTTTCTTTAATCTCTCATCACCTAGATATTTGGTAGCACCACCAAAGGAACTTCCTTGTTTATGCTGAATTATCTGATTAGCTATTGCATTCTAAATACATAAGACACTGATTTGCTGTACATTCTATCCTCCAAAAGTAATGACCAGCCTCTCCATCTATCTCCCTAACTTATAAAAGAGAGCATTATATTATAGGAAGCACAATCCAAGCCAATTTTTTTCTAAACGGAGTCTTTCTTTCAAAAATGAAATGAAAGTAGTAAGAAGAAAGAGAGCTGTGAGATGTGGGCTGTATTACTCTAACACTAGAGAGGACCTCAGTGTTCATGCACCAGTAAAGAAAAGTGGGGCCTGGAAGGCCGCCATGTAACCTTCTCATTTTGAGGCCCAGCCTTAGGACTCATGAGCTGGATGACCTTGAGTGAGCCATGTACCTGCACTAGGTTTGGTTTCTCCAAAGTTAGTTCTCAGATTTCATTTTTATTATTATCTGATTTCCTCTAAGATTAAGAAAATTTCTTTTAAATTACAGAAAATATGTCATATTTTCAGCCCAACAAGGCTCACTTATAAAATTGGGAAAAATATAGTTCCTTTTCTAAGCAAGGAAACAAAAGATTGTATACCAAGATGCATAACCTTGATTCACAGATTCATGTTACCATCACTCTCCAAGCCCCAGGGCTCAATAGAATGTCCCCAAATAATTACCCTTGCTTGCTTCAGAAACTTATGGCCTGCAGCCAATTTATGTTGAGGAGAAACATCATTACAACTGGTATTTTTCCAAACACAGATTAAAATTTTTACCGAGAAAGGCTGCACACACTAGCCAGTGTTACCAGATTTTTTTCTGAGTTGCTAAATGGAAATGAGCCCGATTTAGTAATTAGGTATCATTTTAACTTTACATCAAAATACTTTTTAATTTTTTTTTTTGCATTACTTTCATAGCTTTCACTTTCACAGAATATTAGAAATAATTTCCTTCACTTAATCTTGGTAATTTAACTCTTTTGCTGTTTGACAGAAATTTTTCCTCCATTCAGTTTCAATTGATGTGAAATTTGCCTGGCTGATATTGCTTTCAAATTAAACAGCCCGTATGTAACTATTGCTATTACAAGGGGTGCAATTTTAAGTGTCAAGCTGCAGCTGGCTTCCTCCTCTTCCTTTTAGCTAAAGAAAAATCACTGAGCAACACTAGTGGGATAAAGCTTCTGCCAAGGTCTCTGAGACAAGAGTTATGTATTACATGCAAATCAAGCATGCACTACAATTTTGTGAAATAAATCCTTAGAAAACTCTTAGTTAAGTCCATTTTACCACTCTTATATGTAATGATGCTTTTATTAAAAAATGTAATGGCTTAATCAGTCATCATTTATACCTACTGGTTCATGACTTGAAAATAAAATTCTTTCAACAAGACCATGTGGAAACTTAATGATATGATATTAGTTATACTGAAGAATGATTTCCTGGCAAATTTGTATAAATAGGCTAAATACTCAACTTTTAACAAATAGTACATGCTAATGCTAATCTTTATACCTTATATATTTATAAGCTACAAGGTTTATAAAATTGCTAATCATTTATGTGCACTATCTTGCTTGTGCCACAAAACAGTCCACTGATGGCGGTAGAGGTGATCTCTATTTACAAATGTTATGTATCTCTATTCTACAAGGTAATATGTGACCATTATCTAGACAGAGGTGAGGGTCCTTTAAAGCATTGGTTTTTGAATCTCAGCCAAATGCCTGGGGCAGGGAGACTGTGGAGCAGGACAAGCCGATTGCTGGAGCTACTCTGTGAGGTTTGCCTGAACGGTATAGTTTGAGACACCAAGTCCAGGGAGGAGAGATTGCGGTGTCACCATTTTTCTTAACATCAACATGGTGTGGCTTCAGGGAGCAGCTTACTGGCCCCCAGTGGAGGCGGGACCTGCTTACACCAAATCCTCCCCTTTGGAGCCTGGTAACTGCTTATCTACCAGAGTGAGACTGACACTGACTGACCAGTAGGCCTCTCCCCCAGACTAGCACAGCCACTGGTCCCAGGCACCAACAGACAACTGTGATTTTTTGGACTCTTTCTTTTCTTTTCTTTTTCTTTCTACCCTCTTCTTCTTTTTTTTCTTTTGGAATCAGACTCATAGTTTCTGATCTGTTTCTGGTCAATATTGATCAGGCATTTTATTATTCTCTTCTTTATCCACTTTTTCTCTTTCTTCCTCTTTATTTTCCACTCTCTTTCTCTGGATTTAGCCTTATAGTTTTTTGATTCTCTGGCATTCTTTTTTCCCCTTCCATTTTTCTCTCTCTCTTTTCTTTAATGTTTTTAATGTGTTTTATTTATTTCCGAGAGAGAGAGAGAGACAGCATGAGCAGGGGAGGGTCAGAGAGAGAGGAAGATGCAGAATCCGAAGTAGGCTCCAGGCTCTGAGCTAGATGTCAGCACAGAGCCCGACACAGGGCTCGAACCCACGAACCGTGAGATCATAACCTGGGCCGAAGTCAGACACTCAACCGACTAAGCCACCAGGCGCCCCCATTTTTCTCTTTTTATGGAATCAGTCTCCCCCTCCCCCCCCCACTCCTGCTTTTCCTATTTTTTCTAACGTTACTTCAACAAACAAATCAAAGTACACCTGGTTGAAGATCCAAACACCACTACAAGCAAAGAGGAGCTCTGCAGAGGACTGACGGGGGGAGGGGGGAAAGAGCAGCCAAAACACAACAGCAGAGTGCAGGTAACATACACCAAAAACATTCCCTGAGGTAACAAGACCTGGATGGTGTATGACTGCTTTTTAACATTGTAGTCATTGAAGGTACAGGACATATAACAAGCTTTTAAAACGTGCAGAAGGCAGAAACATAGCCAAAATGACAAAAGGAAGGAATTCTCCCCAAAGGAAAGTTCAAGAAGAAATCACAGCCAGAGAATTGCTCAAAACAGATATAAACAAAATATCTGAACAAAAATTTATGCTCCAATCAAGGGCATAAGAATAGATTTAAAAAAACAAGATCCATCTATATGCTGCCTGTAAGAGACTCATTTTATACAGGAGGACACCTGTAGATTGAAAGCGAGGGGATGGAGAACCATCTATCATGCTAATGGATGTCAACAGGAAGCTATAGGAGCCATACTTATATCAGACAAACTAGATTTTGAGACTAAGAACATTATATCATCATTAAGGGGTCTCTCCATCAAGAAGAGCCAACAATTATAAGTATTTATGCCCCCAACATGAAAGTACCCAAATATATAAATCAATTAATCACAAAAATAAGCAAACTTATTGATAATAGCATCATAATAGTAGGCAACTTTAATATACCACTTAGCAATGGACAGATAAACTAGGCAGAAAAATCAATAAAGAAACAATGGCTCTGAATGACACATTGGACCAGAAGGACTTAACTGATATATTCAGAACATATCACCTTAAAGCAACAGAATACAAATTCTTCTTGAGTGTACATGGAACATTTTCCAAAACAGATTACATTTTGAGTCACAAAACAGTCTTCAACAGGCACAAAAAGATTGAGGTCATACCATGCATATTTTTAGATCACAACACTATGAAACTTGAAATCAACCACATGAAAAAATTTGGAAAGCCCGCAAATATATGGAGGTTAAAGAACATCCTACTGAAGAATAAATGGGTCAACCAGGATATTAAATAAGAAATTAAAAAATATATATGGAAGCAAATGAAAATGAAAACACGATAGTCCAAACACTTTGGGAGGTAGCAAAGTCAGTCCTAAAAGGAAAATACATTGCAATTAAAGCCTATCTCAAGAAGTAAGAAAGTTCCCAAATATACAACCTAATGTTACGACTAAGAGCGCTGAAAAAGCAGCAGCAAATAAAGCCCAAAGACAGAAGAAGGAAATTAATTAATTAATGTATTAATTCTATGAACAATATAGAATCCAGAAAAACAATAAAACAGATTGATGAAACTAACAGCCTGTTTTTTTGAAAGAGTTAACAAAATTGATAACCCCTTAGCCAGACTTGTCAAAAAGAAAAGACAGGGCCCCAAACTGATAAAATCAGAAATGAAAAAGGAGAGATCACAACCAATACCACACAAATACAAACAATTATAAGAGAATACTATGAATAATTATATCCAAAAAAACCTGGACAATCTGGAAGAAATGGACAAATTCCTAGACACGCACACTCTACCAAAATTTAAATGGGAGGAAATAGAAAATCTGAATAGACCCATAGCCAGCAAAGAAATTGAATCAGTTATCAAAAATCTCCCAAAAAATAAGAGTCCTGGGCCAGAAAGCTGGGGGGGGGGGAGGGATTCTATCGGACATTAAAAAAAGACTTAATACCTATTCTTCTCAAAGTCTTCCAAAAAATAGAAAGGGAAGGAAAGCTTCCAGCTCATTCTATGAAGCCAGCATTAACTTTATTCCAAAACTAGACAAAGACCCCATGAAAAAGGACAATTACAAGCAAATATGCCTGATTAACATGATTGCAAAAATTCTCAAGAAGATACTGGTAAATCAAATTCAACAGTACATTAAAAGAATTATTTACCATGATCAGTAGGATTCATTCCTGGGCTGCAGGCCTGGTTCAATATTCACAAATCAATCAACATGATACACCACATTAATAGAAAAAAGGATAAGAACCATATGACCATGTCAATAAGTGCAGAAAAAAGGCATTTGACAAAATACAGCATCCTTTCGTGATAAAAACCCTCAAGAACGTTGGGAAAGAAGGAACATACCTTAACATCATGAAAACCATATACAAAAGGCCCAAAGAAAATATCATCCTCAATGGGAAAAAACTGAGAGCTTTCTTCCTGAAATCAAGAACACAAGAGGGATGTCCATTCTCACCAGTTGTTCAAAATAGAGTTGGAAGTCCAAGTCTCAGGAATCAGACAACAAAATGAAATAAAAGGCACCCAAATTGGCAAAGAAAAGGTCAAACTTTCAATCATAACAGATGATGTGATACTCTACATGGAAAACCCAAAAGACTCCACCAAAAAATTGTTAGAGCTGATGCATGAATTTGGCAAAGTCACAGGATATAAAATCAATATACAGAAATTGGTTGCATTTCTATACACCAATAATGAAGCATCAGAAAGAGATATCAAGGAATTGATCCCATTTACAATTATACCAAAAAGCATAAAATGCCTAGGAATAAACTTAACCAAAGGGGTAAAAAAATCTGTACACTGAAACTATAGGAAGCTTATGAAAAAAACTGAAAAAGACACAAAGAAATGGAAAACCATTCCATGCTCATGGATTGGAAGAACAAATATTGTCAAAATGTCAATATTACCCAAAACAATCTACACATTCAATGCAATCCCTATCAAAATAGTACCAGCTTTCTTCACAGAGCTGGAACAAACAATCCTAAAATTTGTATGGAACCACCAAAGATCCCAAATAACCAAAATAATGTTGAAATAGAAAACCAATGCTGGAGGCATCACAATTTTTTAACTTGTATTACAAAGCTGTAATCATCAAAACAGTACGGTAGTGGCATAAAAACAGACACATAGATCAATGCAATAGAATAGAGAACCCAGAAATAAATTCAAAATGGATGAAAGACCTAAATGTGAGACAGGAAACCATCAAAATCTTACAGGAGAAAACAGGCAGCAACCTCTTTCACCTCAGATGCAGCAACTTCTTACTTGATGTGTCTCTGAAGGCACGGAAATAAAAGCAAAAATGAACTATTGAGATCTCTTCAAGATAAAAAGCTTCTGTACAGTGAAGGAAACAATAAACAAAACTAAAGGCAACCAACAGAACTGGAGAAAATATTTTTATCCAATACCTTGAAAGAACTTACCAAACTCAACACCCAAAAAACAAATAGTCCAGTGAAGAAATGGGCAGAACAGACACTTTTTCCAAAGAAGACATTCATATAGCAAACAGACACATGCAAAGCTTCACTCATCATCAGGGAAGTACAAATCAAAACCATAATGAGATATCACCTCACACCTGTCAGAATGGCTAAAATTAACAACTCAGGAAAGAATACATGTTGGTGAGGATTGGAGAAAAGGGAACTCCATGGCACTGTTGGTGGGAATGAAAACTGATGCAGCCACTCTGAAAAATAGTGTGGAAGTTCCTCAAAAAAATAAAAATAGAACTACCCTATGACCCAGTAATTGCACTACTAGGTATTTATCCAAAGGACACAAAAATGTTTATTTCAAGGGACACATGCACCCCAGTGTTTATAGCAGCTCTATCAACAATAGCTAAATTATTGAAAGAACCCAAATGTCCATCAAATGATGAATGGATAAAGAAGGGTATATATACAATGGAACACTACTCAGTGATGAAAAAGAATGAAATCTTGCATTTGCAACAACATGGATGGAACTGGAGGGTATTATGCTACATGGAATAAGATTTATTCATATATTAGGAACTTGAGGTAGATATTTATTTCCTCCAGTGTAATAGTGGACCTCAAAAAAGTTTTAATTTAAAAAAGTGTTTATTTTTATTTATTATTTTTTTAATTTATTTTGAAGTCAGTTAACATACAGTGTAGTCTTGGCTTCAGGTTTAGAACCCAGTGATTCAACTCTTACATATGACACCGTGCTCATCCTGAAAAGTGCAGATATCGTATGGTTTCACTCATACATGGAATTTGAGAAAGTGAAAATGTGAATATAGGGGAAGGGAAGGAAAAAAGATAAAAACTAAGAGGGAAGCAAACCATGAGAGCCTCCTAAATACAAAGAACAAGCTGAGGGTTGCTGGATGGGGTGGCTGTGGGTTAAATGGGTGATGGCATTATAAGAGGGCACTTTTCAGGATAAGCACTGGGTTTCATGTATAGGAAATGAATCACTGGGTTCTACTCCTGAAGCCAAGATTATACTTTACGGTAACTAACTCGGAAATAAATTTTTAAAAATAATAACAAATAAAAATGTCCTTTAAATTTAAAAAAAATTTGTTGATGTCCACAATTATTTACACTGGCGGGAATAAATATCTACCTCAAGTTCCTAATATATGAATAAACTCATCACTGAAACTATATGTGTTTTTTTCCCCTTGCTAAGCTTTATGTTCTCATAATAAAATGAAATGGCTGCTCCATAAACGGCAAAGACTGAAGTATAAGTAAAAGCAGGGGCGCCTGGGTGGCTCAGTTGAATAACCATCCAACTTTTGATTTTGACTCAGGTCATGATCCCAGGGTCATGGGATCGAGCCCCGAGTAATAAATAAAATAAACATTTAAAAAAAAACTTTTAAGGGGCACCTGGGTGGGCTCAGTTGGTTAAGTGTCCAACTTCTGCTCAGGTCATGATCTCGCAGTTACAAGTTTGAGTTCTACAATGGATTCTCTGCTATCAGTCCAGCATTCTGGGAGTGCTTTCATCCAGCCAGTGAAATTCCCTTCAGTGCTCTTTCACAGGTCCTTACCATATTTTGAGAAGTGACATCACCAAAATAGTGACAATAGTGAAATGGGTTGTTCCTAACTTGCATCCCCCTGAAAGAAGAACAACTATTCAAGAACAAGACACCAGTGAGAGAATCCTAGAATATGGGAGTGAGACTGAAGCACCCACCCTGAACCACAGAGACCAAGACAGACTGCGTTTAAAGGGTAAGAGAATTGGCCACACATTGACTGCATTGCTCTCCCTGAGGCCAGTGCCACACCATGTAGAGAGGTCTCCCCAGAGTCTCTGGTTCCTTCAGTAGGGAAAAAAAAGAACCTGTGAGGACAACTAGCTACCACCCAGTGTTGTAGGAGCACTTAAGAAGTTTTGCAGGAGCCCCTATTCTGGTCTTGCACAACAGGGATAACAGGGGAATCTATGAGGCTCAACCACTGGGAATCTGCCTGTAACAGAGAAGTGGGAAGGGGCTTGCAACAATCATCACATAGATCTTGGCAGCCCAAATTCATACCTGCAGTGCCCAGGTAGAAATCTCCAACCAGAGGCTTGGCTCATCTCTAGAATCAAATCAGTGGTACACTTTCTCCAGGGAACCTGGCAGGGTTCAGATGTGCCTAATTCATATCCTCAAACAAGTAGTTTTTCCAGCTCAAGAACTCAGCTTGCACACACCCTGGAAAGAAGCTTAATCACAGACCTACACACTGTGGAGAGTGTCTTCTAGTCCCACCTGACCAGAAAGTCTGGAGACAACTTCTGGAAGCTGTGTGGTGCAGAAGAACTTGAGCAGAGAGGTGGGCAGAGCCAACAATTTGCAGAGCAAAGCCATTGGCCCTGTGTAGTCAGGGATGTTGGGATGTAAGTTGGCTTGAATTAAGACAAGAAACAAAGAGCTTTACTGGCTTTAGAGCTGCTTCCCTGGCTGTTCCCAGGCAGGGAATCTAATTCATAGCCCTGCTCATCCTTGAATACAGACTTCAGCCTGTCTAACTAGGGAACCTAACCGGAGCACATGGGAAGCTTCATCACCTATTCAACAGTTCTACATACAGTGACACTTGAACAGAGGGCAGACTATGGTTTCCTTCATCTGCAGACCAAAGCTGGTGGCCTCGTCTGACCAGAGAATTCAGTGCACACTCTGGGCTGATTTGAGTGCTGAAAGAATGAGCTGTACAGGCCCTGGGTTCTGTCCTGCTGCCCTGCCAGGATAGGGAAGCTAATTCATAATCCCAGCTACTGAATATAGTACCCAGTCCCAGGTATTTAATAAACCTGACCAGAGAATCCAGGCAACCACAGAGCCCATCCTACAGCCTTACTTGGGTAGGGAACCACATCAGCAGTCCCATTCAACTGTTCTCAGCTAGTAACACAACCTCCATCCCTTCCTCAGAGTTTGAACCGTTGCCTCACCCAAAAATAGACCTTAATAACAGATTCCCACCTGCCCAAGAATATTACCAGCAGACACACCCAGAAACCTAAAACTAAGCAGACTGGTGAAAAATTTTCTCTGCCAAATCAAATAGGAAAGTCTGGAAGAGGAGCCTGTTTACTCAAATGAACACATACCAACATAAGAAATCAAGAATTACAGAAAATCAGAGAAACATGATTAGGAAGCTAATAAGGCTCCAATAATGGCTGAAAACTTCCCAAACATAGGAAGAGAAATACACACCCAGATCCAGGCCCAAAAGAACTCAAATAGGTTGAATTCAAATAGGGCACATTGAGATACATTATAATTAATTGTCAAAACTCAAAGATCAAGGAGGAATTTGAAGAGCAGCAAGAGAAAAGATAAGTTACATACATGGGAGCCCCCATAAAACTATTGGTGGATTTCTCAACAGAAACTTTTTGGATCAGGAGAGTGAAATGACATGTTCAAAATACAGAAAGAAAATAACTGTCAACCAATAACTCTAAACCGAGTGAAGCTGTCCTGTAGAAATGAAATAGGGATAAAAACTTTTCCAAATAAAATCTGCAGGGGTTCATTATCATCATGCCTGACTTACATGAAATGTTAAAGGGAATTCTTCAAGTAGAAGTATAACTCTAATTAACATCATAAAATCAACAAATTATAGTGTAAATCTCACTGCATAAAGATATTGTCATAGAGATTCTGCAGTATGATAAGAGTGGTACATAATTTAGTTAAAATTCACTTAATTCACTTAAAACTCTACTTTAAAAGTTAAAAAATGAATATAGTAAGAATAACCATTACAATAATTTTTATTAGTTATACAATATTAAAAAATCATGTAAATTATAACAGCAATAGCCTAAAATGTGATTGGGGGAGAGAACATAAAAAGTATATAAAGTTTGTGAATTCTGTTGAAAGTAAGCTGTTATCAGTTTAAAATAGGGTACAATAAGTTTAAGGTTATTGTATAATGATACAGGAGTTTATATATCAAGAAAATATAACAATTATAAATATTTATCAGCATAAATATATAATACAAACCTAAATAGACAAACCAAAACTAATAGAGCTAAAAGAAGAAGTAAATAATAATACAGTAATAGTGGGAAATTTTAATACCTCACTCCCAACAATTCTCTAGACAGAGAATCAATAAGGGAACAGTGGATTTGAACTATATAGACCAAATCAACCTAACAGAAATATACAGAAAATTCTACCCAACAATAGCAAAATACACATTGTTCTCAGGTACACATGGAACATTTTCTAGGATGCACCGTATGTTAGGCCACAAAACCAGTCTTAACAAACTCAAGAAGACTGAAATCATACCAAGTATCTGCTATGATGACCACAATGGCATAAAACTAGAAATCAACAACAGGAAAACTGGAAAATTTACAAATACATGAAAATTAAACAATACACTCCTGAACAACAAATGGACCAAAGAAGAAATTAAAAAAGAAATAAAAAAGTTTCCTAAGACAAATGAAAATGGAATCTTAACATACAACTGGATACATTTGCCGTGTGATACAGCAAAAGTAGTTCTAAGATGGAAGTTCACAGCAATAAATATCTACATTAAGAAGCAAAAGAGATCTTAAATAAACAGCTTAACTCTATGCCTTAAGGAAATAGGAAATTGAGCTTAAAGTTACCAGAAGAAGGGAAATAATAATAATTAGAGTAGAAACAAATGAAGTAGAGAACAGCAAAGTAATAGACAAGATTAACCAAACTGAGTTAGCTCTTTGAAAAAATAAACAAAATTGACTAACCCTTGGCTAGACTAACCAAGGAAGAAAAGTGAAAGGATCTAAGTAAACAAAATCATAAATGAAAAAGGAGACATTATCACTGATACCACAGAAATTCAAAGGATCATAAGAAGCTACTATGAACAACTATATGCCAACAAACTGGACAACCTAGAAGAAATAGAAAAATTCTTTAGAGACACACAACTTACTGAGACTGAATCAGAAAGAAATAGTAAATATAAACAGACCAACTACTAGTAAGAATACTGAATCAGTAATCTAAGATCTCCCAATGAAGAAAATCCCAGGACCAAATGTCAAACATTTAAAGAATTAACCCCAATCTTCCTCAAACTCTTCCAAATAATTGAAAAGAAGGGAACACTCCCAATTTCATTGTATGAAACCAGCATTATCCTGATATGGATACTAGTAAAAATACAGAAAAGGATACCACTAAAAAAGAAAACTATAGGCCAATATCCCTGGTGAATATAGATGGAAAAGTTCTCAACAAAAAGTTAGCAAACCAAATTCAATAGCCCATTGAAAGGATCATTCACCATGAAGAAGTGTTGATATGAGGAAGACTGAGCATATGCAAATTAATGTGATACATCATGTTAATAGAATAAAAAAACATATTATCTCAACAGATACAGAAAAAGCATTTGATAAATTAGGCATGGAATAAACAAACTTTTATGTAATAAAGGCCATATATGACAAGCCCACAGCTAACATCATACTCAAGGGTGAAAAACTGAAAGCTTTTCCCCTGTGATTAGAAACTAGACAAGATTGTCCACTCTCATTACTTCTATTCAACACAGTATTAAATGTCCTAGCTAGACAAAACAGGCAAGAAATTGTCTCTATTTGCAGATGACATGATTTTATATATAGAATATATATGTATGTACATGAAATATAGATACAGATATAGAGAGGTAGAATATTTATAAGTTAGGCAGAGCCTATGTGCTTAACTGTTCTGCTTAGTTTGGAAAAGTCTCCATTGAGTTGCAATGCCTATCCAAAGCCTGTCCCAAAGAAGGGATGGATTTCTGTATTTCTTTTTTTTTTTAGAAAAAATTTTTTTAATGTTTTATTTATTTCTAGGAGAGCGAGAGAGAGGGAGCGTGAGCAGGGGAGGGGCAGAGAGAGAGGGAGTCACAGACTGAAACAGGCTTCAGGCACTGAACTGGCAGTCAGCACAGAGCCCGACGCGGGGCCCGAACCCACGAACCGCGAGATCATGACCTAAGCGAAAGTCGGACGCTTAACCGACTAAGCCACCCAGGTGCCCCGGATTTCTGTATTTCTGACAGATGACAGAGATGGGATTCCCTTGCTGTCATATCATTTCTCTTACAAATGGGGGTGCAGGACTGTTTTCTTGCTCTGCAGTGGAAAAAAATTCAGACACTGAAAAGTCAACTGGTTCATGAAAAGATCATACAATTTGTTAATCCCAGAGAAGGAAATTGATCTGAACCTCCTAAGTCTCATGCTCAGTGTTCTTTGCATTTGGCCCCATATGTCTCCAGCAACCTCAAATCAGTCAATAACATGTTAAACACTCCTTGGTCTATTAGAATTATGCATCTTATTTCAGGACAAAGTTAGGAGACTATAGGCTTGAAATTTCCCTCTTATCCAATCCATGACATAGGTAGGGGTAAAATAATGCTTTGCATTTCCGAAACCTAATTCTTTTATTTATATAAAAACGTTGTTCTATGTCTTCTTGGGCTTTTCCTTTCTAGACTAAATGACTACAAATCATTTATGCTTTCCTCTTTAACTGTACTTCTAGGTGGTTTAATTCTTTTCACCACCTCCTTCTGAAGTCTTTCAAAGGTTCCCACATCTTTCTGAGATTGTGGGCTCCTAAGCAAAATTGTGATAGAGGCCTGACTAATGTTGAGTCTAGAAGGATTAGTGACCTTTTTTATGAAACTATTTTCTCGTTGACAAAAACCAGTAACTTGCCTTGATATTATAAAAATATGTGAAGATTTATATATTGTTGATTCATGCATGTTTAGTTTGTCATCAGTTATGAGCTTTTTTTTCTAGTTTCAAATACAACAGTGTATAGTAACCAATGAATATGGATTTAGTTTTTCTTTTTATGGTCTTCTGTCCTTTGCCTCTTCTTCAAAATAGTTACATATTTGTTTCTGCTTCTTGACAGTACTGTCCAAGTATCCAGTGACCTATGCTGTCAGTGAATTTAATGCATGTGCACTGCATACACTTGGCCATCATTCAAATGACAGATGAAAATATTAAATGTGTCTCCCCATCAATCTTGTTGACATAACTACTCACATAAGTCTAACACATTGTACATATCCACAGATATATGGGCTACTGCCAGATGTACAAGTAGTGTTGAGAAAATACAGAATAATAAATATCAGTCTTTACAAATAATATTGTTGAGGAAGTAAATGTTTGTCATCAAGACTAGATAGAAAATCTCTTTATTCATAAATATAGCATGTTGGAAAAGTACTGTGAAACTTCCCATTAAATTTGATGGATAAACTCATGCTCACTCATAAAACTTCACTAAAGAGGTAGTAAAGTGATAAAACAAAAATCTATAAGGACCCAGAGAATAGAAGAGGAGTCTATAGTGAAACAAAAAAAAGAGATAGATAAGTTGACAACTGTCTTAATGGATCCAAGAACATAGACCCTAGAAGGAAAACATGGCCCCTAAAATGCTACAACTTTGTGGGGCACCTAAGTGGCTCAATCAGTTAAGTATCTGACTTTTGATTTTGGCTCAGGTCATGATCTCACAGTTTGTGACTTTGAGCCTCATTTCAGGCTCTGCACTGACAAAGCAGAGCCTGCTTGGGATTCTCTCTCTCTCTTTCTCTCTTTCAAAATAAATAAATAAACTTGGTTTGTTTCTTTAAAAAAATAAGATACTATAACTTTGTGTCATGCAGATACTGCTAGATGAGAAAGAAGTAGAACTAAATATTTTTATCTTTTTAAATTATTTTGAGAGAAAGAGAGAGAGAGAGCATGAGTGCGGAGAGGGGCAGTGGGAGAGACAATCTCAAGCAGGCTCCATGCTCTGCACAGAGCCTGTCGTAGGGCCTGATCCCACGTCTCTGGGATCATGACCTGAGCCAAAATCAAGAGTTGGGCGCTCAACCAGCTGAGCCACCCAGGCTCCAGAACTAAATATTTGCTGAAATATAAGAAGCAATTAAACCGCTAGGGGTGTCTGGGTGGCTCAGTTCCTTGAGCAGCCAACTCTTAATTTCATCTCAGGTCATGATCCCATGGTTTTTAAGTTCGAGGCCTATATAGGACTCCACACTGTCAGTACGGAGCCTGCTTGGGATTCTCCCTCTCTCTCTCTCTGCCCTTCCCCTACTCTCTCTCTCTCAAAATAAATAAACATTTAAAAATACATTTTAAAAAATGATAGCATAACTGAAAACTCAAGAGAAGTTGGAGGATAAAATAGAAGAAATTTTCCAGAAAGTAAATAAAAAAAACAAAGAATAAAAAATAGAGGAAATGTAGATGAAATTAAGTGACGAATAGAAAAAGATTCAATATTTAATGATGAGGCAAAGAAAGAGAGAAGAGTGAAATAATAGGATTAAATTATTAATGAAATTATTCAAGGAAATTCCCCATATAAATTTCTAGATCAAGATGATCTAGTAAATTCCCCAGACAGTGGATAAAAATAATCCCACACATGACATATTTTTATAATGTATTAGACAGGACAAACTTAGAATTATAACAAGTCAAAACTTTCTAAAATATTCAGATAAATTTTTAAATTAATAAATTAAATTCTTAACTATATTAGTTCCTATTCCAATGTTTTTTTTTAAAATGTTCATTCTCTTAAACTATAAAGCTTAAAATCAAAAAGTTAATGTATCAGATTCTCTTAAACACAGCACTTTAAATAACAAACAGATTATCTTGAGTTTAATACAAAAGCACTAATATTTAGGTTTGTTTGATTCTATCATCTGTGGTTTTAAATCAAAATTGTACTAGGGTTAAATCACTTATCCGTTTAGGTGGAGAATATTATTGTCTCACAAAGGCTGAAATTATAGAGCATAATGCCCTATGGAACAGAGAAATAATAATTCTGGGATGATTCTACCCAAGACCACCCACATTGCTGCTAATTCCTTCCAAAATTAATTGGATTCAACAAATCTCATTGCTCCCTAATTGGATTCTGGATTCTTTTCATGCTTTGTCCAATTTTTATGATATCTTACTAGATTCTACATTCATCTAGTTATTAGTATCATTGTACCAGCCACATTCTCTAGTTATTCTTCAGAAAGAAACCATAGTATTAATTTTCATTTATGAAGAGGATTCAAATCCTGGCTCTATCAGTTTCTAGCTCCATGACATGGACAAGTTGTTTAATCTCTCTGAATCTTAGTTTTCTCTTCAAAATGGAAAACCTTTACAGGGTTTCATTAGCACTTTATAAGCTGTAAAAAAGCTATTGTAGTAAGGTAGGAACTGTTTGTATTCCAAAAGAGAAGCAAGAAGGAATAAAACAAAAGTAAGCTTTCCCCCCATGTTATTTAGGGATGGGACACATGGAAAAGAAGTCATCATATTATGACCAAAATAGATGATACAGTATAAAATAAAGAGAACGACTTTTAAAACATATATCATAATTTATATATCCAAATTATTATTATATTCTTCCAAGCACCTTTGTAGTATTACCATTTTCTATAATTGTTTGGCTCACTCATTTCAGAGACTGTGATACATTTTTGTTAATATCCACAGACCTGATAATTTTTGTCCCTTGAAGGTGAATTTGGTTTTAAAAATAAGTCACTTGCATACAGAATTATTCATTGCCAAATGTTCCTTAATTGAAGACTGGTTTATACACTGAAGTACTCTACAGCGGTGAAAGAAATAAATGTGGAAATTATGTATAGATATGAGATGACCTCCAAGATTTTTCTTAATAAAAAAAGTTGAAGAATTGTTTATGAGTATATTGTTATTTATGTTGAAAAATACAAGAGAAGTGAACACACATATGTATTTGTACTTACTTAAAATATGTCTGAAAGTATTTGTGAAAGGAAAACGTTGGCAGCTTCCGGGTCATAGAATCATGTAAATATATTTAATCTTAATAACATTAAGCTTTTTTTTACAAATCATAAAGTCTGATGAATAAAGTGAAAAAGCAAGCTGACTAACATCCATGAATAAGACTGAAATTAAGGAAATGAGAGTGATTTTCTTATGAAATCCACAAATTAATTTTTCATAGACAATTTAAAAATTCTTTTTTAGAAAATATTTGATTTCTTTCTTTGATAGACTGATGAACAACACTTATTTTGAAGTATACATTCTAGGATGTTTGTTCTTTTTAAAAAGTGCAATACTCTTATTACTTTAGAGTCATAACTTATATATATTAACATATAAAAATAAAAACTAAAAGAAGAAAACAGACTTTTGCTTTTCTATAATTTTGCAAATTATCTTTACACATCCATAGAAACATATATTCTCCAATTAAACAAGTTTTTTCTAACATCAGAATTAATCTACTTTTAAAATTAATTCTATCATTAATTATGAATAATGGATAAATTTCTGATAAATAAGAATTCCTCAAAATTATATCTATTTTCTGCTACACTTAGCATTATAGAATATCTTTATCAGCTTTTTATTTTAGTGTATATGTATGTGGTTTTAAAAGACCTATGTAATGATTAACAGAGTTTTCTATTCCTTTCCACCTCTGGCTATGTGTGTATTGACAGTACAACTGACATTTGTAGGTATGTATGTTGTCTATGTATACATTCCTAAGCACAAAGCCACCACACTTAAAACGTTAAGACTTGCTGTTGGTGGCAAAAAAAAAATAAAGCATCATATTAGACTTGGTATAATAGTAGATCTATAATTATCTTTTTAAAAATATAACAATTAGTAAGGACAAAAAACACAAGAATGGTAAATCATTCTTGCTTTCAGGCTCTGAACGTCCTTTCAAATAGTTAACTGCAAAACGCATAAAACTGTGAGACACATAAAAATGGTATGTAACAAATAGTAAAACATAATGGAAGTTTAACTGTTAAAAGAATAAAACCTGCTAAATGAATAATAGCAGTAGCCAAGCCGGCTATGATTTCATGCTTTTCCATTGTAAAATGTAGGAATCCATTCACATACAATTCCAGAGGGAAAGTTCCACAGTTTTAAGATATTTGTGGAGTAACAAGTCAGCTTTACTAGAATCCTCCCCATTTTAAAGACAAACAAAACCTGCTGATGCTGCACATTCCTGAGAGAAGTAAAGATTAAACCTCCCAAGAATTAGAAATGCTTAGTTATCCAAAGTATAGTGCTCTGTGCTCATACAAAAGATGGCCACATAAGAAAGCACAACATAAGCATTTGTTATCATGAAAGGGCATATGTTGTAGGAATCAATCTGCTCACTTGTACCATGGCTGGTGAGCTCCATTCCATGATTCTCTAGTTTCCTACATAGCACACACTCCCTCAACAAGACACAATTAGGGTATTTTGCAAAAGGCTCTTCCTTTCTTTTCTAATTTAACACAAATGAAACTCTTATTTTACAGAAACGACGGAAATGGAAAAAGTCTCTTCACTTCCTCCCTAATTCCTTTTAGTAGACTGATTGCACTGTTGACCCTAATTCTTTAGTTTCTCTCTATTATGTGAGTTTGGAGTTCCTCCACCAAAGCAGAGTATATTTCCATACTGGAGTGACTTGCTTTGACCAGAAGAATGAGGTGGAAGTTATGGTGCCCAGTTCCAAACCTAAGCCTCAAGAGGCTCTGCATGTTTCCAGTTACTCTCTTATATCTCTTCCATCATCCTTAGAGGGATCTTGGGATTATCTGTTGGTCATAGGAAGAGGACAAGGAGAGATACATGGAGCAGAACCACCTCCAGCCAACTATAGACACAAAAGTGAACCCAGCCAAGGCTGGCCAAGCTGTCTGGCTGACCTCAGCCTGGACAATCTGATTGGCAGAGTCATAAAAAAATAATAATAATAATAATTACTGTTTTAAGTTTTCGTATAGATTGTTATGTAACATCTAGTGATATATTCCTTCAACACCCCCCTTTTCTTTTGCATTATGTTCCTCTACTTGAACTCTCTTATCACCATTTTGTAGACTCATAAGCCACAGATACGTATCAATATATGAAGTATTTCCTTAGACTAGGAATTCCAGTTTTATTTTAGGTTTTAAAACCTCTTCTACTCTCTTGGGGCACCTAGATGGCTCAGTCGGTTAGGCATCCGACTTTGGCTCAGGTCATGATTTCACAGTTTGTGAGTTCAAGCCCTGCATCAGGCTCTGGGCTGACAGCTCAGAGCCTGGAGCCTGCTTCAGACTCTTGTGTGTCTTTCTCTCTCTCTGCCCCTCCCCCCTCTCAAAAATAAATAAACATTTAAAAAAAAACACAAAAACTTTAAAAAAAGAAAATCTCTTCAACCTTCTAAAAAACTTTCTTTTTTAATCCTAGAGAGAGAGTGTGTGAGTGAGAAAGAGGGACAGAAGGGGGAGAGAGAGAGAATCTTAAGCAGTTTCCATGCTCAGCACAGAGACAGATACAGGGTTTGATCCCACATCCCTGGGATCATGACCTGAACAGAAATCAAGAGTCAGATGCTCAACCGATTGAGCCACCCAGCTTCCCCTAAAAATTCTTTAAAAAGCACATAACAAGAAATAATCTGATTTTCCTTACTCAACTATATCTTTAATCAAGTTAATTCATCTCAGTAACATCAGATTATTCAAGGGAAAATGACCACATCATGTAAGATATTTGAATTACTAAATGTTTATATAATCTTACTTAATAAGATATATTATTAAATGTTTATATATTCTCAATCTTTACAAAAATCTTCTACATATCATTTTATAGGTGGATTGACTATCTTGGAAGAAGCCCAGTGACTATACTGTACAATGAGCCTGCACCTAAAGAACCGGCCAATCAATGAGAATGGGACTGTCAAAAAAGTAAAAGGAGAAAAATCAATAAGGACTAGAGATGGATAACATCTAGTAGGACAGCATGAGGATTTCCATAGACATAATCTTCAGCAGTACAATCATAACTGTCAAAAAGAAAAAGAAAAAAGACAATACCACTTAAACTCTCTAGAAATTTTCATAAGGACATACAGCAAATGAAGATATATTTATTGAAAAAAATCTACTAAATCTCAGTAACAGCAATGAGAGTCTATAGCATTCAAACCTCAATATGTTCCATTCTCACCTCCCTCCCAGTCAGTATGACAGAAAATCCACTCTGGATGGGAGCAGCCAAGAACAGAGGGCTCTTTTCCCACTCAAGCTCCCAACCAAGGGCTACAGTATCTCCCAGGAAAAGCAGGCCACCAGAATTTCTCATCCCCATCTGCCTTGACTCCATGCTGCAAAAGCCCTAACTTAGGCAAGAATAGTTGAGGGCTATGAGGCTCTCTTTCTCTATCCAATGTTTACTCATAGGGCAGAAGTTCTACCTCAGGTGCAGCAGACCAAGAATATTACTTCATTTCACTCATAGGGCAAAGGCTCCAAGTCAGGAGAGCCTGAGAAGACCCAGAAGCCCAGCCCACATACAGCATGCCGCTTGTAAATTAGGGGTGCCATTCCTAGAGAATCAATCCACTGTCTCCTTCCCCAGGTCTGGGGCAGTGGTGCAGAGGCTCTGCCCTGGAGAGAGTCAAGATATAAGGGCAGTTCCAAAATGTTCCCTAAGGAAACTGTCTTTACTAGAAATAGAGAGTGGAATTTCAGGCCTAAGGTACTCTTGAAAGCAATAAAGATTCTGATGGTAAGTAATTAAGAGTAGGCCAGTAACTGCATAGAGCAACAAATGAAATCATAGATCAGCTAGAAGGTAACCAGAGAAAAACAGAGCTAGGAAGAGCCTTTCTAGGGTCAAAACAAACTTTAAAGGCCAACCTCAAAAACCTCCCCTTCAAAGGGGCCAAATTTAATTGGTTCAGATTGTGGAGTAATTCATATCCTAGGGCATTATCAAAAGCAAGAATGTAATCAGCGAAGCTTAACTGCTAGGTATGATACCAACATAGGCAGTCAGGTTAACAGAAGGATAATGGAGAGAGACAAATAGTGTCCCGTGGTAAGAAAAATCCTGCATTGAAATATTCTAGTAAAGTTATTAAACAAATAAAGAAGCAATAACAAACACATAGAGTAGGAGGCAGGGGAAGAAAAGGAATCTGTATACAAAGTGCTATGATATATTAACTAAAATGTTTGGATTCTAATAAAAATACATGAGATATTCAAGGAAACAGAGAAGTATGACTCATACACAGGAGGGGAAAAAGCAGGCAACTTAAAGTGCCTTGAGAAGAGCCCAGATGTCAATGTAGCAAAAAGACTTTAAAGCAACTATCAATAAGAGGTAATGGAAGGCATGATGACAATATCTCATTAAATTGGGGAAAATCAATTAAGATATAAAAATTATGTTTTTAAAAAGAACCAAATTGGGGTGCCTGGGTGGCTCAGTTGGTTGAGCATCCAACCCTTGATTTCAGTTCAGGTCATGATCCTAGGGTCATGGGATCGAGCATTGTGTTGGACTCCATGCTAAGTGTGGAATCTTCTTGAGATTCTTGCTTGAATTGTCTCTCTCTCTAAATTAAAAATCATAAAAATGAAAACTAAATAAATAAATAACAAATTGAAATTCTGGAATTGGAACCTCAATAATTGAAATGAAATACTCATTAGAAGGGCTCAACTGTAGATTTGACCTGGCAAAAGAACAATGAGCAATCTTGAAGACAGATCAATAGAAATTATGCAATCTGAAAAATAGAAAGAAAAGAGAATGAGAAAAATAAACAGAGCTTCAGAGAAATGTGGCATGCCATTAAGCACACCAGCAGACACATAATGGGAATTCCAGAAGGAGAGGAGAGAGACAGGAAGCAGCAAAATTATATATGTGTATCAAAAATATATATATATATTTGAAAAAACAATGGCTTAAACTTCCCAAATTTGATGTTTTAAACAATCTACACATCCAAGAAGATTTTTAAACTCTAAGTAGGATAAAAACAAAGAGATCCACACCCAGATATGTCATAGTAAAAATATTGAAAGCTAAAGACAAAGAAAAAATCTTGAAAGCAATAAGAGAAAAAAACAGAGCAAGGAAACCACCATAAAATTAATATCTGACATCACATCAAAAATAATGAAGGCCAGAAGTGCCATGGGATGTCATTTTTCAAAGCGTTGAAAAGCATAAAAAACTGTGAACCAAAAAAATAAGACTCTCATACCATGTAAAACTCTTTTCAAAATTAAAATAAAATACAGTCCCTAAACAGAAAATTCATTGCTAGTAGACTCAGCTTACAATAAATACTACAGAAATTCTTTATGCTGAGAGCAAGTACTCCCAGACAATAATTCAAAGTAGTTGTATTACTATCAGACATAATAAACTTAAAACAAAAAAATTGTCACTAGAGATATTTTATACTGATAATAAGGTCAAACCATCAGGAATACATAACCATTATAAATATATGCTATCTAATAACAGAGCCCCAGAATACATGGAGCAAAAATTGACAGAATCAAAGAGGGAAAATACATAAACATTAACAATTGAACACTTCTAGTAATGGATACAGCAATAAGACAGAAGATCAACAATGAAAGAGAAGACTTGAATAACAGCATAAACTAATTCAACCTAACAGACTCCACCCTTCAACAGCAGAAAAGAAAACTACAGATTAATATCTCTTATGAATATACGTGCAAAATTTTCTGACAAAATACCAGCAAACTGAATCCAACAGCATATTAAAATAATTATATATTATGATCAAATGGGAATTACCCCAGGAATGTAAGGTTTCTTAATACCTAGAAATCAATCAATATAATAAAATATATGAGTAAAATAAAGGACAAAAGTTACATGATTATTTCTATAGATACAGAAAAAGCATTGAATAAAATTCAGTTGTCTTTCATGATTTAAAAAACCTGAACCAGGAAAAGAAGGAAAGTTTCTTAATCTGATAAGGGACTTTTATAAAAAAAAAAAAAATATAGAGCTAACATCATATTTAATGGTGAAAGACAGAATGTTTCACCCTGTATTCAGAAACAATAAAAGAATGTCTACTTTTGTTACTTCTATGAAACATTCTACCGGTGGTTCTAGCCAGGGCAATTAAGCAAGAAAAAGAAAAGTTTCCAGAACTGAAATGAAGAAGGACAGCTATCTCTATTTACTGATGACAGGATCATTTATATTAAAAAATTCTAAGGAATCCACCAAAATAAATTAGAACTAATTAATAAGATCTTCAAAGTTTCAGGGTAGAGGATCAATATACATAAAGTAATTGGATTTCTATATCTAGCAATGAATAACCCTAAAGTAAAGTTAAGAAATTAATTTTATTTATAACAGCATCAAATGAACAAAACTGTTTAGAATAAATTTACCAAGGTAAGTGCAAAACTTAGCTATGAAAACTATAAAGCATTGCTGATAAAAATTAATTAAAACAAAAATAAATTGAAAGAGGTTCCATGTTCATGGATGAGAAGATTTAGTCTTGGGGTTTTTTAATGTTTATTTATTTGTTTTTGAGAGAAAGAGAGAAAGCAAGCCAGGGAAGGACAGAAAGAGAGAGAGAATTCCAACCGGGCTCTGCACTGTCAGCACAGAGCCCAAAGAGGGGCTCAAATCCATGAATTGTGAGATCATGACATGAGAGGAAATCAAGAGTCAGATGCTTAACCAACTGAGGTACCCAGGGGCCACAGAAGACTTAATATTGTTAAGATGTCAATATTCACCAAATTGATCTACAGATTCAATGCAATCACTGTCAAAATTTCACCTAGCTTTTTTCCTTTGTCAGGAAACTGACAAGCTGATTCTAAAGGTTGTATGGATGGGGCACCTAGGTGGCTCAGTTGGTTGAGTGTCTGACTTCAGCTCAGGTCATGATCTCACAGTTTGTGAGCTCAAGCCCTGCATCAGGCTTGCTGATCAGTCAGTGCAGAGTCTCCTTCAGACCCTCTGTCGCTCCCCCCTCTGCCCCTCCCCTCCTAATGCTCTCTCTCTCAAAAATAAATAAACATTTAAAAATAAATAAATAAAAGTTATATGGAAAATTCAAGAGACCCAGAATAGCCAAAAAGAACAAAAATTTTTTTGATGACGGAAAAAATTCGGAGGGTATACATGTTCCAATATCAAAACTTACCACAAAGTTACAGTAATCAAGCAAGTGTGGTACCAGATCAAGGTTAGATATATAGATTAGTGGGATAAATTTGTGGAATAAAAGCTCACATTTACCATCAACTGATTTTTCAACTAGGGTACAAGACAATTCAATGAGGAAAAATAGTCTTTTCATCAAATGCTGCTAGAAAACTGGATATCCACATGCCAAAAAAAATTGGAACCCTTCCTAACAACATACATAAAATTAATTCAAAATGTATCATAGATATAAATGTAAAAGATAAAACTATAAAACATTTAGGGGCGCCTGGGTGACTCAGTAGGTTAAGTGTCCAACTTTGGCTCAGGTCATGATCTCACGGTTTGTGGGTTGGAGCGCCGCATCAGGCTCTGTGCTGACAGCTCAGAGCCTGTAGCCTGTCTTCGGATTCTGTGTCTCCCTCTCTCTCTGACCTTCCCCTGCTCAGGCTGTCTCTATCTCTCTCTCCAAAATAATAAAACATTCAAAAACGAACTATAAAACCTTTAGAAGAGAACATAAGAGCAATTATGAGTTAGCAGTCCTGCAGATAGTGGTTTGGCTTCCTGGGCTGGTTACTACAAACTGTGGGTCAGAGTTCAATTGTTATATATAGTCAGGCTATAGTCCATCAGCATATTCAGTCTCTCTAATCAAACACTAGCTATGGTATCTCTAGCAATTTACTCAATCATTCTTAGCCTCAATGCCTTCAATTATAAAATGTGATTAGCAGTAGGCTCTACTGCCTAAGATAATAATTTAGATCCCATGCAAATATTTTCTAAACTGAAAAAACAGATCCAGGTTTTTGCATAAAAAACTGCTAATACATCAGCTATGTGTGAGAAATATAACAGGCCTTTTATACTGAAGATATACTGAAATAGAAGATAAAACCACCAAGTAGGCAGACAATTGTTAGTTTTTTTTTTCACTTTCCTTTGTTTTTCACTATAAAATCATCCTTGTGTTTGGGTAGTGTGTATACAAAGTGAGAATATTCATTTGTATGCAGTAATGCACAGCATTGCACTGCCATATGACCGTGAAAAGACACTTTTTCCCTTCTGGTGCATACTGCTTTACTAAAGAAACCTGGAAAATATTCCCGCTGGCTTGCTGAGAATAAGCAAGAGTCCTGAAGCAGTTTCTCCATTTACTGAATCACATACTTTAGGCTTCCGTTCCTTTGTAGAAGAGTCTGTTCAGGCTGAGGCTGTCCGTGTTTCACACAAGTTTTATGCATGCAATTAAACAGTTCAGCATTGAAGGAAAAGCCTTCATTATTTTGTTCTGCCTTCTGAAGAACACACACAAACAATTGGATCAGCAGGGTGCCTTCTCCATGACACATTCCATTTGGTTCAACTTAGTCCTCATCTCTCCTTTCAAGAATAATGTTGTTTATGGAACATTAGTTTAGGTGGTGTGAATGGTTTCTTAGTCTCTCTCTTCTCCAGCTTAGCACATGCACCCCACACCCATAAGATGGCAACAGTTAAAATGTGAAAAGACACAACCATAGTGGGGCCTGGAAAAGAAGTCTTTAAGCCCTCCTCGTAGGGCGTGCAGAATACATTCCAAGTCTGGTATGTCCCATAAAGGACCAGCCCACTCTCACCTCCAATATATGGCTTCATTTTGTCACAGAAATTGCTTTACTTTTGCATTTCAGATGCTTTCCAATAATCTGACAAGAAGCTATAAATCCACAGTTTATATAAAAATTATTTCTGGGAAATTCAAGTAAACAGGAGTTGTATCCCCCACCTGAGTACTGGGGTGACTTCCTCATACATTAGAAAACTCAGTATGCTAAGATCCAAAGATTCTAATAAGTTACATGTGGCAAGCATTTTAGTAAAAGTCATAGAAGTATAATAAAACAAGAATCCTATAAAAGTTTATTATTTTCAATACTTTCTATTAGTAGTCTGAATTTTCAGGAGACTTGGCCAACTTTTTCAGAATTCACTTGTGGCATATGAAACCTTTTTTTGTTCTTTTTCATTCATTCATTTATTTATTTAGCAACCATTTCTAAATGTTAATGAGTAGCAAATAAAATATGCAACATTTAAAACTGAGTCTGAAGTTTTAAAGTGGACTGATTACCAATGCCCAAAATATGGAACACTGCAGTCTTTTTTGGTATAGTCACCTCTAATCCACTTTTAATTAAGGGATTTAACAGACAAGCATGCCTAGTATATTTCTCACAGACTGCTAACAGATACTAGCACTACTGGAGGTATATTTTTCTGGGAAGGTTCAGAGAACACTTTTAAGGTCTATATATTATTATCATCACCTACGCCCAAATATCTTTGAGCTCAAAATGCCTGCCTGTCCAGCAGAATATAGACTAAAATAATTAAAGCTGGAGGCAACTCTAAAAGCAGCCTAGCCATGGGCAAGAATCTGACATGAGACAAATTGGGTTTTCCTGAAGTTATCTTACTTTGACATCTCACATATACTGATTCAATTTTGTTCTGCCTTGTTATAGAACTTTAGGGGAGGGATTACGCTCTTATAATTATATCACAAGCACTCACTGTGGTAATGTATTCATGTGTAAACATATCTAGAGAACATCAACTATCATGTCAGTTTAATTGGTTGAGTATTGACAGCTGGTATAAAAATGACTCATGAATAAATTCTTATTGGTTGAAGTCACTTAGGACTCAGCAAAGGCAAACAGAAATCCATAATACACATTTCCAAGAATGCAACAATTGCTAACTATGTAGCAGGCACTGTGCTCAGGCTTTTTATATATTTCCTGGTTTAATCTTCATGATAGCCTCATGATATTGTTGCTACTATTATCCTTACCTTACCCATGAAGAAACTAAGTTGCAGAGGTTAAATGATGTCATATCACATAGCCAGCAAGTGTCAGATGGTCTTTAAATCTAAGCAACCAATCATATCCACCTTTTATTATTTACCACTTAACGTCTCTTTTTAAGGGAGTTGTGATAGCTACTCTCATTGTACTGTTTTGCACAATTTCTAATTTACATAGCAGATGGAAGTTTTCCTTTGTTCTAACTAAATACCTAACATGGTCCAATTTAACATAATCTGAAGAAAAATATCCCTAGAATACAATCCCCCTCTGAAAAATATCATGCATATTTGTGTTGTGCTTTTTGCAAAATCCACACTTGTATGAACGAAGCAGGAATCTGCTAATGTGCAAAGATTGAATGTTTTGATTCTCTGAGTTCAGCCGGGGGGGTATGTTTACTGTGGCCCAGGACCAGATGTGAGGTCCAGCCAAGTGTTAGTCAATTGAGCCTCAATACAGATGCTTAGTCCACCATACAGTACAAGCCACCTGATTTCATATCTTTGAAATAAAGTACAGTAGCTATAAGCACACTTATATCAGTCCTCTTTTTTAAATCAGAAGAATTAAATAAAAATAGATATAAAAGGCAATTATTTTTTTTTTTTTACCAATTAACTCAATCAAGCCAAGTAATGTGGGCTCCCCCCCCCCACACTAAAATCAAGTTATTTGTAGCATAATGGTTGAGAGCCCAGAGTGTCTGAATTCAAGCATCCCTAACCCCACTAGGTCTTTAGAAATTTACTTAAAATCTCTGGGCTTCAGTTTCCTCATCTGAAAAGTGGGAGTTATAAATTGGGAGTTAAAGTTGTTATAGGAAAGAATTAATAAATATGGAGTTCTTCCAACAGTGGGCCCTCTGATCCTGCTTGCTGAAATGTATGTATTGACACTGCAGGTCTTGCAAAGTGCTTTCGTGTCTTGATTCTTATTTCTCTTTCTCTTTACCAGTTTCTCTTAGGGGATAGAAATGATAGCTGCCCTAGTAAAGAGAAAAGAAAGGCTGGCCAGAATGTATCATTTATTAAATGAAAGGTACCATGGATTATTGAGAGCAAATTTCACCTGTGGCTGCTGCAGACAGGGAGATTTTGGAGTCTCCTTACAATCATGCAGGGTAAACAAAATTTTGCTTAGAAATAAAGAGGATGGAAGGACTAAAAACTACCTCACATAGACATTTTTGTTACTGATATCACCAATGCACCGCACCAACATCCTTTCCAGAATAAAGACCACTCATAAATACTGTTACATACTGTGTTCCCATCTCAGCCAGTACCTTTAGAGCAAAGAAGATGTTCACATGCAAGTGTGCTACCTGATCTACTTTAGTGACCACCTAAAATATCAACTATATTACATTTCATGATAACAAGCATTAAGTAGTAAACTTTCCATTATTTTCTCCTTAGCAACAGCCAATGACCTGCACACTTAAGTGGAGAATTTCCATTTGAACAGGAAAGTAGAGAAAGATCCTCCCAGGATTGGGAAAGATCTTTAAAAAACAAATTTAAATAAGAACAACGAATTCACTGTACAAAGAAAAACAAAAAAGGTACAAAGACCCAGCTTCCTCTATTCCTTGGGTTTCTCAGTCTACCCAAGATAGCTGAGGGCTAGTGGCCACATTAATCTCCAGAGTGGTCGGCTGAGAACAAGAAAGAGCATTTACCCAAGTTCCCCTATTCTAATTCAGCAATTATTCATGGCAATGAGGCCAAACATGCTGTTGGCTTGACCACAGAGTCATCGAACATCTCGCCCCTTCACTTCTGGCTCAACCAGTCCTTGTTCTTGGCCACATCAGAGGTTTTGGTCTGGCTGCTCACACTCAGTGCGTAATCCTGGAAGAAGGAATGAAAAATCAAAGATACAGTCAAACCAAGATTATACTGGTCATGCTGTCCCTGTTCAATAATATATGCACAACCAAAGGCATTTTTGGGCCTTGAAGTAATTTTAAATTAGAACTTGATAAACAAACTTCATGTGAAAAACAAGTCTCCAAAGGCATAACTATGAAACTGTCTTTAGCTGACTTGATTTTGCAATGTTTCCCTGGATAAAAACCATTCTTCCCTCTTTTGCTCCAGGGAATCTCACTCTACTGGGGAGAAAAATCTGTCATTCACATTCAATGTTTATAAATTTCTAAATTACATAGTTGTTTTTTATTCCCAAAGAAACAATACTATGACTGGCTAAATAATTTTACATGTTCTCTTAGCACATTTTCCTTTCCTTAGCTTCCCCCTTCCACGTGGGATGCTCCATATATGTGGTCAAAGACAAGATCAAAATATTCCATTTCCCCCTTCTCATCCCAAGGCAGCTGCCTCCTTCACCTTTGTACATGTCTCTGTTAATTTGCGCATCAAATCATCCTGTCACCACTGGTTTCTATGTCTGTTTACCTCATTAGATAGTTGGTGTCACAAAGTCAAGGACCATGTATTACTCATTTAACTAACTCTAGTGCTCAGACACAAGGATACTCAATAAATACTATTGAATGAAGGAAGAAAGGAGTAAATTGTTCAGCATATATGTCTAATGGATTTCCTGGGGAAAGAATGGGAAAGAGGTATTGTATGGTATCTAGCAACTGAGCGAAAGGCAGACTTTGAATTTTGGTCAGACACTGAAAAGTCAAGTTTAGTCCTAATGATTATAGATATATTTCCAACTAAGAGAGTAAAAGGGACCCTCAAATGGGTTATCTGTTCTTACGGCTCATCCAGAAAGCATCTACAAATCTAGAAGAGGAAATCCTGAATACTACAAGAAATTGAGTGTGTGCTGCAGATTGCATAGGGGACACATCTTTTCCAGGAATTAGTACATTAACCCACATCCGAGAATATTACTGGATAGGCTAATAAATACAGTGACTTATAAGAGTTTCTCTCCTTATGTAAATTTTCAATCAGAAAATAGGCATATGATAAAAAGAGAATGTGAACTAATAGAGTATTGTGTACTCCCCACATGGCTTGAAGCGGTCTCTGTACACAGGTAGCGCTCATTTAATGTTGATTCAGCCATCAGTAATTTCCTGCCTTCCAGGCCTGAGCTGCCATAAAGTGCTCATTGCCTCTTGATTTTTGCCCAGTGCAAAGTAAATCTCTATCTTGCTGCATATCAAGAAACAGACCTCACACTGGGAAGGGTATTTCCAACATGGAGGTAACAGCTCAAATCATACACATGCATGAATGTGCTCTGGTTTGGAGTCAAAGGAAAAAAAAAAAGCCTTATAAGCAAAAAGGTTAAAACTTAATTCAGTTTCTCAGTCTTGAAGAAAAAGGCCATTCAGAACCCTTTCCCCAACTCAGCTGACTCTCATTTGGGAATACTAAAAAATATCCTAGTTTTTATCAGACTTTCTACTCAGAATCATAAATCTTTCCAGATTTCAGAATATTCTTCCCAAACTAAGTCTCAGACTCATGTAGAATACAAGGCCCCATCAGTGCCAGTGTTCTGGGGCCTGATGAGATTCTGTTTCCATTAGAAACCCTAGCACAGGGGTGCCTGGATAGCTCAGTTGGTTGAGTGACCCACTCTTGATTATGGCTCAGGTCAGGATTCCAGGCTATTAAGATACAGCCCTGCATCAGGCTCTGGGCTGAGCATGGAGCCTGCTTTGGATTCTTTCTCTCTTCCTCCCTCCCTCCATTACTCTCTCTCTCTCTCTTTCCCTCTGCCCCACTTCCCCACTTGTACTCTCTTTCTAAAACAAGAAAAAGAGAGAGAGAGAGAGAGAGAGAGAGAGAAACCCTAGCAAGGATCCCTAGGAAAGTATGGCATAATTTCACAAGAAAACATCCTCATTATTACACCTCAAAATATATGTGCAACTTTAGAGAATACATGCCCTCTAAGTTTAACAAATAGTCTCATGAGATATCTGTTTTCTAAGTCTAAAAAATATTTTTATAGAATGAGTCTTTGTAAACATCCTATTTGCCTAAAGGCTTATGCCATGTGAATAAAATCTGGAATGAGAACTACATAAATATGAAAGATCTAAAGGAACAATCATCAGGACTTAGATGTAAACATGAGGAGTTAGGGTTGAGGCAGTCACCATCAGTAGGAGTGCAGGAAGAATGCATGACTTATTATTTGTGGAATAAGGAGATATTAATTAATCAGATATTTGGAGGATATCTGCATATCAGGCTACACAGCCTACAAAGTTAAAAATATATTTCTCACATACTTTCAGAAAGGTCTTCAAGGAAGGAATGATGATTTATCAGATTGAGAAAAAAAGTTTGCACAAGTGTGGCCCAAGGTCCTATCTTCCTACACCTTCAGACTAGTTGGTGTATAGTGTGGTAAGAAATTCTTACTTGTCCTGTCAGAAGATGCAGAGGCAGGCTTTGCCTTGCAAGGGGAAGCCTGAGAGTTTCCTGCTTCACTGCCTAGAACTGGGTGAAAAGGTCGAACCAATTCTGGCAAAAGACTGAGTCATGCAACTGTGGTCTCAAGCTGCATTTGCCAATTCAGCCTTATCCAAATAAAACTGGTATGTTGATCTCCATCTGTGTCCTGTATCTACCTCTCCAGTGGTTGAGAAGCTACATTGGAAAAGAGACATGATTATCACCCTCCCCTCAAACCCCAACAACCACCAATGTTTAAGAAAGGAGACATGGGTGGAAAAAAAAAAATAGCTCTACTGTTGAGTAGTGTATCATGAGGGTATAGTGCTGTGGAAACCAGGAGAGTCAGTTTTAAGAAGGATGGGATGATTAACCATCAAGTTAACAGAGATTTCCATTTCAGGTGGGACAATTGTCCGAGCAGAAGTGTAGGGAGTGAAACAAAATCTGGTCCTTACTAATTTGTCAGCTAATTAGCATTCAGCCACTGGATTTCAGCCAAGAAAGGAATACAAAGGCAAATTTAAAGGGTTATGATCTCCAATCCCTGTGTATGGGAGTGGAGTTTCCTACCACACCACCAGGCAAGTAATGCTTCCATAGCAGCTGGGTATCCAATTTTATTCAGTTCTGACACTATCTACATGGAAATAGCATCGGAACCCACAACTAAAGAAGCTCAGTCCTATATGACCATTCCCCCACCCTTTGGATGTCAAACACAAGCCTAGGATATAACCTATACTTCTGACTGACAAGCTATAGATTGGAGTTTCCAAAGACCATTTTCCTTGGACTTCAGATGCCAATCCCACATCCAGGTTGTTACCTGTACTTCTGAACAACTAGCTATAAACCAGAGGTTCCCAGGACTCCCTTCCTAAAGTCTGATTAATTTACTAGAGTGGCTCACAGAATTCAGAGAAACATTTTACTTACTAGATCACCAGCTTATTATAAAAGGATACAACTCAGGAACAGCTAGATTGAAGAAGTGCATAGGACAAAGTATGGGGAGGAGCACAGAATTTCCCTGCTCTGATGGCCACTTTCCCAACACCTCCATGTGTTCACTAACCTGGAAGCTCTCTGAAACCTGTCTTTTGGGGTTTTTATGGAGGCTTTATTATGTAGGCATGGTTGATTGAATCATCAGTCACTGGCATTTGATTCAGCTTCTAGCCCTTTCCCCTCAACAGAGATTGAAAGTGGGACTGAAATTTCCAACCTTCTAATCACTGGGTTGGCTCCTTTGACAACCAGCCCCTAGGCCTAGGTGCTTTCCAAAAGTCACCTCATTAACATAACAAAGATACCTTTATTGCTCTTAACCCTTAGGTTTTAATTTTTTAAATATATTTTATTTATTTCTGAGAGAGAGAGAGAGACAGACAGACAGCATGAACAGGGGAGGGTCAGAAAAAGAGGGAAATACAGAATCTGAAACAGGCTCCAGGCTCTGAGCTGTCAGCACAGAGCCCAACCCCAGGCTCGAACCCACGAACCATGAGATCATGACCTGAGCTGAACTCTGACTCAAGCGACTGAGCCACCCAGGCACCCTGGGATTCCAAGGGTTTTAGAAGTTCTGTGCCAGAAATGAGAACAAACACCAAATATATATTTCTTATAATATCACACAGAGGCTCTTAAGTAAGATGACAAAAGGAGAGAAAGTTCCCAATTATAATCATGGTCTGTGTTCTGGGGGAGAAGGCGGAGTGTTATGTATAGAACTGGTCCCTGGCCACTTTTATTGGTCGCTCCAAGCCAGTGTCCTTGTAATTGCTAACTAACACATAAATAATGGTGGACTTGGGCCCTTAGTAATGCTTAAGATATTAGAGAAAGTTAATACTGTTCCCAAGGCTACACTGTACACTAACTAGTGCCATAAGAAGAGATTAAAGTAGAGAAGAGTGTCGCATTCAACTCAGAAGTGTATGAAAGAGGGGAGAGGGCAAGATGGCGGAGAAGTAAGGAGCTCCGTACTTGCACTCGCGCCCATACATCACACAGAAAAGATCTGAAGCCATTGGAAACCTTACAAAACCTGAGAGATTGGGAGAAAAAAGACGCAGAATCCACTGAGAGAGCCTTCTAACCGGGCTCAGGCTCAGAACACCCTGCGGGCAAGCCCCCG
>NW_024080685.1:494404-679725 GCF_003009895.1 Hyaena hyaena
AAAAAAAAAAGAAGTGTATGAAAGAATCATATGGCTGCTTAACTTTTTCTGAGTATCCTTTTAACATCTCTGTATCTAAGAAACAGGTCAATTTGTCTGATTTTAAAAGCTCACGCATTACAGAAATAAGTAGAGTGAATGAACCATCCCATAAAATCTTAAATGACTAACATGAAGCTTGCATGTATGTACAAGATATGTGCTTGAAACAACCATTTAATTAAAGGAAGAAAATAAAAGAATTTTGCTCTTTCTAGCACTCAGAGAAGAGGTTACATATATAAGAGATTTTGCTATTAAGAAATAGTGCTTCCAGAATGTACAGTTGTGTGGAAATTCAGAGAATAGCCACTTGGGAAGAAAAAGCATAAAATAATATGAAAAGGAACAAATAGAAGAAAAGAGCTAACGGAGGAGATTACATTTGGGGCAATGAGCCAGAAAAGCAGGGATGTCAGGCATTATTGAAATAGCTAGTGCCAAGCATCCAATGGAAGCTAACTCTAAGGTCAAATTTGGAAAAACCATTGTGGAGTCAGTCCCATGGGCCTTAAGAAAAGGCAAGCAACAATTAACTGAAGGGGGAATATGGAAGTTTTGTGTAAGCTCAGGCAGGACTCATAGATTTAAATTCAATTACAGTATAAGTCAAAGGTGACATTCTTTTAGGAGAAAATTATATAAATCTATGCCATCCAGATGAACTAAACTTAGAGGCTTCTTTGAGGAAAAAACTCAGGTCAGAAGTAGAGGGATACCTGGGTGACACAGTCAATTAGGAGTCTATCAGTTTCAGCTCAGGTCATGATCTTGCAATTCATGAGATAGTGAAATTGAGCAGCCTGCTTGGAATTCTCTCTCCCTCTCTCTCTCTGCCCCTTCCTGGCTTATGCACAAGCATGCTCTCTATCTCAAAATAAATAAATGAACGTTAAAGAACTAGAAAGAGTGAAAATGTTTTAAGCTTTTGAAGACACCTGAACAAAAAATGGCATTTCATCAATAGCCCCTATTCAAATTTCCAGTAAAATACCTAACACAGTATAGTAAAAAAAAAAATTCACTGCCCCAGTGAAGTTTAAGGAAAGAGACACTAATCCAAAAGTTGGGATAAATTTCTAACTATAAGGCTGGTGTATCAAGGTTGAGAACCACAATAAATGGCTTATGCATGCTTCACAGACAGAAAAGGTAGAGACTAGCTTTCCTAAAATTGGGTTCAAGGAAGTTTAACCAGCTCTCATCCCTCACTTAAACCTCACCATCACCCTCCCTCCACCATCTAATCACAACTCCCAATGCTGGGTCCATTCCAAACAGAAAAAATGAAAAGCCATTACCTTACTGTAGAAAACTACACTGGTGGGAATTCAGTACATCTTCCTTTTCCTTTCCATGCACTTTCAGAGTCTCTTTTTCTATACATGTTCAGAAACTGCATTCCTGGCCTCATTGACCAGAAGTGGAGGAATTTGATGGGTGATACCACTCTGCCATTTGTAATCCCCACATGGAACACAAAGTGGCCTGGGGAACAGACTAGAAGAGTACGTAGGGTAATGCATACTGCAAGCTGAGGTATTTAACATACTCCATCCACGCACAGATACAAAGACTGTACCGTGGGAATTAGAGAGGTTATATATCTCAGTTCTGAAGATCTGCAAAGGTTAAATCTATTATTCAGACAGTGGGCCATTTGAAATAGCTACAAGCTGTGTTTTAACAAATACTGAGTCCGTGTAAATCTTTCCTCATTCATGGGCAATTGAATGAGTGTAGAGAAAATGATCTGCCATGGGTTGAAAATTAGGTAAGAAGGTACAGAGTAAAAATGATTGCTTTTGAAAATGATTTGTTATAAAATCCAGAAATTAGTTTTGAGAAACTAACTGCTTCATATTTAACTAAGGAAAAGGAAAGCATGCTTCCCCCCAAATGGGAATTTCTTATATGGAAAAATCAAGATGAGAAGGGACCATTGACTCAGAGGCAAAGATAGAAACAGACATGAAAAAGAAGATGGATGACATCAATTCCACAAGGAGATAAAAGTACACTCAGGAAGTAAAATCTTCATGAAACAAACTGACAGGAAATGGTATGTAGTAAAAGTCAAAGGTACTGTCAATATATAGCTTATAAAGTTCTTCCAGCACAGAGAAGACAAAGGTAAAGTGAAAAAATTATCTGAGAGAGAAGATGAGAGAAAGGGGAAAAGGAGAGCAAAGACCTCACATGTGAGGTACTGCTGAGTCCTAAAGAAGGCCCCAGAAATTAATGAAATAGAATGATTAAGGTCATTATAGGTTTATAAAAAACAAAACCACTTTTCTAAGAAAAAGAGACCAGATTAGAAATGCTCTCCATTTATCAGACAGAATTGATGATAAAAAGTGACCTATCCCTAGATAAATTCTAGCAAAATAGTTTATATAAAGGTTTACAAGGATAAATCTCTCTCTCTTTCCCTCTTTCCCTTCCCTATTTCTCTCCTACCCCCCAGTTCACGCTTCGCTGTTCTCACTTTCCACCATTCCCCTCTTCTGCCTTTCTCTCATACACACACACATTCCCCAGACAGCCAGATGGAAAAGACAACAAAATTAATCTCACCCTAGACTAGGTAACACTGTGTCTCCTTAACAACATTTCAGAAGCCAACCAAGTTGCATTTGCAGACCTGCCAGAAAGATATAATCAGGTAAGAAATCAATCATGTGAAGCCAATAGAGAAAAACTCCTTTTACTCACATAAATGGACTGGATGTGTACCCTTCTTAAATAAATTACTCAAAAATGTCCTTTCAGCCAATCAAGGGAGGAATTAAATGAAGAGCTCAAAAATAGGGAATTCAGGTTGCAAAGAGGTACGGGTGAACAATAACGTCTTTGTCATAAAGTTAGTTAGAAATAGTTGTGTTGTTATAGTTAAGATCGTTACACAATGAATGAAAATGTGAAATAATATACTTTTAAAGATAATATGGAGAAAGTAAAATATTAGATTACTAACAATAATCTGGATTTACATTTATTGATTATCTTAATGACCAGGAAACCAAGAGAAAAAGAAAGTTGAAACAGAAATGCATGGGGTGAATAAATATCCTGTCCTATACGGATGTCATTATTTTATTTTTAGAAAAATGGAAGCTTAATTATATTTTTGGAAACTTCATGATAACCATAGAGACAACTATGTATAGACATCTTTCATATCACTCAAAAATAAAGAATCAAACTCTTATACCTACATAAAAAGATGGAAAGTTGGCCATCAATAGCGAAATATAAGAGAAAATACATCAAGTACAAAGAGAAAAAATTTTAAGCTGCAAATTTTGATAATAAATATAAATATAATAACAAAGAGCTTCAACTCCTAGGTAAATTACCTAGGCTTTGAGAGAAAAATAAGAATAAGATCCAAATACATGTGTTTATAAGAAATAGGCACAAAACAACCAATACTAACTGTTTGAAATATGTGTATTATTACCATGTCAAAAAGAAGCCATACAGAAAGCAAGACATGAGACTTACAAAATAAAATTGATAAATAAAAAGAAACTAATTTCAGATATTTGAACCTATCACTCTGCTTTATAGATTATATTAAAAAGTAGGTAAGACCATATTTAAGATCACAAGAAAGTTTAATAATATAAGTGATAATGTCAAATTCAAAATGATCAGATTCAACTATATATCTTATAAACAGAATTATACCTTCTTTGCAAATATCCAGAAAACATACATAACTATTAAGTACTTGGCCAGAAAAACTACCTGACAAAATTCGAAAGAGTAAAAACTATACAGGCATTATTATGTGATCACATTATATATATATATGTACACACACACACGTATATGTATATATACATATATAGTGTGTATATATATACACATATGTGGTATATACACACACATACACACATGTATATATGTACTTATAAATATGTATTTTTATATATTTATATATAAAATTTAATTTAAATTCAAAATTCAAAAGAATAAAAACTATATAGGCCTTATTGTGTGATCACATTTTATATACACACACACACACACACATTATATATTTATATATGCACACATACATACCCACATGTATATATGTATTTTTATATGTATTTACATATATATGCATTTATGTATATTTATATATTATATATAAAATTTAATTTTAAAACCCTACACTGTACAGCAGAAGCTTAAGTAATAAGCCCCTGGGGAGTCTGGGTGGCTCAGCTGGATTGAGCCTTCAGCTCTTGATATCGGCTCAGGTTGTGATCTCACAGTCATGAGCTGGAGCCCCACGTCAGGCTCCACACCAAGTGGCTGAGTATGAAGTCTGCTTGAGATTCTCTCTCCATCTCTCACTGCCCCTCCCCCACTTGCTTGCACATGCTCTCTCTCTCTCTTTCTCAAAATTAATAAATAAACTTAAAAAAAAACAAGCTCCTAAACAGTTGAAATAAAATTGAGAACAATACCATATACAATCACTCCAAAGAAAACAAAATACTTGGATATAAATCTAACCAAACGAGAACAGAATCTATATGCTGAAAATTAAAAAACTCTGATGAGAGAAATCAGACATTTTTGTCATGGACTGGATATTTTAGTACACAGCACAAGAATACATAATAAAGGTGTCACTTCCTTAAATGATCCATAGGATTAATGCAATTTCTATCAAAAATTTATCTTAACATTTATATGAAAAGGTAAAGGAACTAGAAGAGGCCAAACATTTTGAAAATGAATAAAGTGGGATGAATCACATTACATGATAAGACTTAATCTATAACCACATTAATTAAAATAGTTAATTAAGACAATGAGGAGGGGAAAACGTTAAGAGGTGAAGTCATGGAGTGTTAACCAGCATGCCTCAAGCAGGGGCTTTAAAAGGCATTCATGGTTTATCTTGGCCTCTAGTGCCCCAGACATCTGCCATTAAAAGCTCAGGCCCTGGGAAGCTGCTGGGACCCGAAAGAGGAATGGGTGGAGCAAAGCCAAATCCACTCTAATGTTTGCGAAAGAGCTGCCTCAGCTGACCTGCAGACGTGTTAAGGACAATAACGAATGCATATTGCTGAGCTGTCTATATTTGGGGGTTGTACTGGTACTTAGCCAGAGAAATGGAAGGGATATGGAAGGGATTCTCCATGACCTCTATCCTGAAAGTACATAGGACAGTGTGGACTTTTGCCATGAAAAGAAGGTTCAATTTGAAAAGAATAGTGTTATACTGAAATATCAATTTGCCCCAACACCAAAGATTGTCTTGAAGTAACCTACAAGGTTACTGATCACACTGACAGGTAGAAGCATCACATCATGGTCAGAAACTGTGTTGACATGTATGATAGATAGATAGATAGATATAGATATATCTATATATGTACATATAGATATATATCTGTGTGTATATATATATATACATATATACACTATGTATCTATAATGTATATATATAGTTGAGCTATATATACAGTTAAGCTGATTTGTGGACCAAAAACTTAAAATTGAAACTGTATTGCTGTAAAGTCCTATTATTCAATACAAATATCACTGACATTTCATCTAATGTTTTGAGTCAAATCATGATGGAAAAAACTTTTTCCTTCATCACTTAACCATATAAAATTACTTTACTTCTGTAAGGACAAAAGAACTCCTGTAAGAATTCTTATTTTGTGAGCCCCTTTTAGAAACTCCAAAGACTGTCAACATAATTTTTGACAACATTTTTTTTTTTTTTTTTGCCAAGGAACACTTAAACTGAAAGAGAATTTGGGACTTTTGTGCAAAATGGAACACCTGTGATGGTTGGAAGTATACCTAGTTTTGTTGCTTTGGTAAAGAGAGAAGCAATCCATGACACTGGAATGCACTGCTGTACAGATTGGCTTGCACTGGTATCAAAGACTTGGCCAATAACATTGAAAGAAGTCTTTTCTGCCACTGTAAAAGCTGTCAACTTCATTAGAGCCAGATCCCTGATGCATCGCTTTTGTATGAAATTTGGTCATAAAGTCGAATAAGATTATAATTTTTTAAAAAGTATACAGACACTCATTGGCATTCCAGGGGGACGAGTCAATGGACAAAATCAAAGTCCAGTGTAAAAGAGAAAAATAAAAGCCCACTCAGAACGATTTGAAAGAGAGATATTCATTCATTGCCTGGCTTCCTTGGCAAGTATTTTGGCCATGTGCACTAGGTATATCTTCTGACCCAAGGCCTTGCTTGCTGAAAAATCATGAGTAATTTTTGGCCTAGATGCCAAAGAAAGTGTTTCACAGGATAAAGCTGAGACTGACAAATCATTGCCGATTTCTCAGCAGGCAGAATTGGAACCTCCACCCCAAGAACTTCTCCAAGGGTTTCTTCAGTTTCTTGGACCTTAAAACTGAAATGGTAGTCCATTTGCAATTCATTCCTTGCTGACATGGTATAAGCAGTGCAAATTTTATCAAAGACAGCACCTTTGCCTTGAGAACTAAGTAAATGAAGTGACCAAATTCAATATGAGCTGCCTTATTCTTATGTTCCAACAGCTGCTTACTCTAACCAAGCAATGCAAAGTTTAGGGGCTTTAATTCTCTTTGCTTTTATATACATCTATGAGTCAGGACTTTTGGAAATTTTGACTTAAAAAAAACACTAATATTCACCATCAATTTAAGGCCAAAGATGACTTATATGTTGCTATGTCTAAGTCTACTCCACTACACCAAACAGTGTCAGCCTTATTTTGGAAATGTACTACTAAGAAAGAAAATTCACTTTTGGTTTTATTTACAAAATTCAAATTTATTTGCATGTTTTTCTATTCAACAATTTTTGCATGATATCCTCTCATTCCCAAAAGAATGCAAATGGGGGCTCCTGGGTGGCTCAGTCAGTTAAGCACTGACTCTTGCTATCTGCTCAGGACATGATCTGGCAGTCTTGAGATCAAGCCCCACATTGGGCTCTGCACTGACCATCAAGCCTGCTTAAGATTCTCTCTCTCCATCTCTCTCTCTTCCCTCCTACTCATGCACTGTCTCTCAAAATAAAAAAAATAAACATTAAAAAAAGAATGCATATTCATATACTCATGCAAATTACTCCCACTCTATAGAGTGGAAATTTGAGAACAATCTGTTTGCACCAAAGTTGATGAATCACTGGATTTCCCTAGAATACCATGTTTGCAGAGATAACACAGAGAATGAGTAAGCCCCGAGCATGTAGGACGTGTTCCAGTTTCGGGATTTGTTAGCAAATGTGTTAGCTGTGCTGACAGCTCAGAGCCTGAAACTTACTTTGGATTCTGTGTCTCCCTCTCTATCTGCCCCTCCTCCACTCACATTCTGTCTCTCTCTCTCTCTATCTCTCTCTCAAAAATAAACATTAAAAAATTTTTTAAAAATCCTCAGGATAATCTAGACATAAAAAAAATTACAGCAGGAGTACATATACATCTTACTATCATCACCTTGATCAAAGTAATTGTGGTGACTAATTATATATTATATATATATATATAAAATATATAATTTTATTATATATATTTGGGTCACAAAGTACCCAAATATTTGGTTAAACATTATTTTGGGTTATATCTGTGAGGGTGTTTCTAAATGAGATCAGCATTTGAAATGGTAAACTGAGTAAAGCAGACTGCCATCTCCAGGATGTGTGGGCATCAGACAATCAACTGGGGGCCTGACTAAAACAAAAAAGCCAAGGAAAGGAGAATTTTGTCTCTAACCTGACTGGATGAGCTGGAATATCCATCTTCTCCTCTCCTCAGACTGAGGCTGACACCTACAGCACTTCTGGGTCTTGGGCCTTCGGACCCAGACTAGAACTGCACTGCCAGCTTCCCTGGGTTCCAGCTGGCAGATCGCAGATCACGGGACGTCACAGCCTCCGTAACCCTGTGAGCCAATTCTCCATAATAAATCTCTTTATGTCTGTGCCCTGTTGGCTCTGTTTCTCTGAAGGACTCTTACTAACGTACTATCTTAAACCAAATGGGAAGAACTTCACGGAAGTATCAGAAATTGTTTACAGCTAACGGTCTGACCTGTGTCCTGATTGTAAAATAATATTTTTTAAATCTTCTTATAAGTTTAAAGAGGGTGTTTTATATACTGTTCTGAGGAACACTGACTTTTAACTCACCACATACATGGCTAATTTGTATGAGATCAGGGAATATCTGACTACCCCTGACAACATCTCCATCTGGATACTATGAAGAAAACAGTTTTATATTCTAGCATACAGACAGTATTTTCAACAACAACCACAAAATCTACAAGTTTGCCTGCCATGAAGAACTTATTTTATGGCTAAAAGGCAATACATAGCTGATAGGTCTGAGACGGTCATCAAAGACTACCTGCCCACTAAGTCCAAAGTCACAGTGGTGATAGCGTTACCTCTAAAAGGGGAACAGAACAATGGGAAACATCACAGCAAAGAAAGAAATTAACATTCTTTAGTATAAGTTTGTATTGCTGTTTTCACCAAAAATAGCAAGCCATAAACCAAACAACTCATCAGACAACTCATGAGATAATATCTCATTAATAATGAGATATTACTATAAAACTAAGTTCAAGTTTCTTGGTATAGATTTTTCAAATGGACATAATGACAGTACTTACAAAACAGTATTTTGCAGACAGTGATGACAGAATTTCTACAGAGATGACGGATTATCAAGTTTTGTGATTGAAATTACATGATTTTGAAGATTATTGTATTCTAGGTTTTGAATATAATTAAATTCATGTGTTTCCATTTTTGTTACATACTATGTTTTCATTGAACACAAATTTCTCTTAGAATTCTTACACTTTCCCTCTTTTGGCTGCCTACTAATATCCAATGAAACATTCTCTTTTTTTAATGTTTATTTATTTATTTATTTTTTTTAAATTTAATTTTTTTTTTAATGTTTTATTTATTTCTAGGAGAGAGAGAGACAGCGTGAGCAGGGGAGGGTCAGAGAGAGAGGGAGTCACAGACCGAAAGAGGCTCCAGGCTCTGAGCTGGCAGTCAGCACAGAGCCTGACGCGGGGCTCGAACCCATAACTGCGAGATCATGACCTAAGCGAAAGTCGGACGCTTAACCGACTAAGCCACCCAGGCGCCCCAATGTTTATTTATTTAGTGCAAGTAGGAGAGGGGCAGAGAGAGGGAGAGGGAGAAGCCCAAGCAGGTTCCACATTCAGTGTGGAGGCCCACACGGGGCTTGGTGTGACAACTGTGAAATCACAACCAGATTGGTTGCTGAACAGACTGAACTACCCAGGTGCTCCATGAAATATTCTGATATAAATTAGAATATCTGCCTTAAGCATATGCATGACCATGGCACTGGAATTTCTTCAAAATTATTTTTTGCTTTATGTTTTGTACCAGTTATTTCAAAAAATAATTTTCCACATACTTTTGCTAATTGTATAGGAATTCATGTAACTGTATTTTATTTTGTTCTTTAATGTGGATCAAAGTTTACTGAGATATTTCATCACCTGCATCATCTATGTAGACTTGTCAACATTTATTTGATCTTGTGGATTGCTTTTTAGTCACCAATATACATTGAGATAAAGTGCTAGAATGTGTCCTTTGTGTGCCATCCATGGGACATAATTTATTGATAAATCCGTTGTATTTTATTGGCTGTTATGTGTCACTACTAATATATTTCTTTTGAACTGTGTGATTTTATACTTTTGTATAACTCTTTAAAATCACTGCACACTCAGAACTTAAGACTTCCTACTGGACTCTGGGGGTACTGTACCATGTACAATGTAATTCATTTCCAACAGGCCACATCAGAAGAGGAGCCAATATGGAGTGGCTCCCATTCACCAAACAACATTCTGAGCATCACAAAACCTTTGAATGTTATTGGCTAAAACACATGAACTATATAAAAACTCATGAGAAAGAAATCTACTCCTCCTCCCCCCAGAACTAATAAAAAACACAGAACAAGCAATCCTAAAATTTGTACAGAATCACAAAATACCTGAATAGCTAAGCAATCTTAGAAAGAAGAACAAAGGTAGAGGCATCACACTTCCTAATTTCAAACTATGTTACAAAGCTATAGTAATCAAAACACTATGGTATTGGCATAAAAGCAGATGCATAGATTAACAGAATAAGATAGAAGAGCCCAGAAATATACCCATACATATATGGTCAATTAATTTATGACTAAGGAGCCAAGAATAGAAAATGGGGAAAGGACAGTCTCTTCTTCAATAAATGGTGCTGGGAAAACTGAATGCCCACATGCAAAAAATGAAAATGCACCACTTTCTTACACCCTACACAAAAACTAATGCAAAATGGATTAAAGACATAAATATAAAAAGATCTAAAACCATAAAATTATCCTAAGAAGAAAATATAGGTAGTGATCTCCTTGACATTGATCTTGATGATGATTTGTTTGGATTTCATACCAAAAGCAAATACAATACAATCAAAAACAAAGTAGGAATACAACAAATTAAAAAGCTTCTGCACAGCAAAAGAAACAATCAACAAAATGAAAGGGCAATCTATGGAATGGGAAAAAACATTTGCAAATTATATATCTGATAAGGGGTCAATATCCAAAATGTATTTTTTAAAACTCATACAATTCAATAGCAAGGAAGCAAACAATCCAATTCAAAAATACACACAGGGTCTGAATAGACATTTTTTCCAAAGCAGACATATAAATGGCCAATAGGTATATAAAAATGTATGCAATATCACTAATCATCAAATATATGTAGGTCAAAACCTCACATCTGTCAGAATATTAAAATTAATAATACAAGAAACAGCAGATGTTGGTGACTATGTGGAAAGAGCGAAACCCTCTTGTACCGTTTGTGGGAATGCAAACTGATGAAGCCACTGTGGAAAACAGTACGGAAGCTCCTCAAAACGTTAAAAAGTAGAACTACCCTATGATCCAGCAATTGTACTGTTAGATATTTACCCAAGGGATAAAAAAATACAGATTCAAATGGGATGCATGCACCGTGACGTTTATAGCAGCATTATCAACAATAGCCAAACTATGCAGAAAGCCCAAGTATCCATCGATTGATGAATGGATAAAGAAGAATATGTTTATATACACAGTAGAATATTACTCAGCCATCAAAAAGAATAAAGTCTTGCCATTTGAAACAACATGGTTGGAGCTAGAATGTACTATGCTAAGTAAAATAAGTCAGTCAGAGAAAGACAAATACCATATGATGTCACTCATGTGGAATTTAAGAAACAAAAGAGACAAAAATATGGTGGAGGGGAAGAGAGAGGGAAACAAAGCATAAGAGACTTTTAAAGATAATGAACAAACTGACCATTGATTAAGGTGGGATGGGTGGGGATGGGCAAGATGGATGATGGGTATTAGGGAGGGCACATTTTATAATGAGCACTGGGTGTTGTATGTGATGAATCACTGAATTCTACTCCTGAAAACAATACTGCACTCCATGTTAACCAGAATTTAAACAAAAATAGAAAATTAAAAAAAAAAAAACAGGTCAAGAAATAACAAGTGTTAGCATGGATGTAGAGAAAAGAGAATGCTTGCATACTGTTCTCAGGAATGTGAACTGGTATAGCCACCATGGAAAATAGTATGGAGGTTCTCCCCCAAATTAAAAATATAACTATGATATAATCCGGAAATTCTACTTCTGAGAATATACTCAATGGGACTAAAAGCACTAATTCAGAAAGAACTTATTAGTTAGATCACTAATCACTAATGAACATCCTCATGTTCATTGCAGCATTAATTTACAATGGCTAACACATGGAAACAACTTGAGTGTCCATAGATGGATGAATGGATAAAGAAGATGTAGTATATTATACAGTGAATACTACCCTGCCATTATGAAGAATGAACTCCTTCCACTTACAACAACATGGATGGACCTTGAGGGCTATGCTAAATGAAATAAGTAAACAGAGAAAGACAAGTGCCATACAATCTTACTTATATGTGGAATCTAAAACAAAACAGAAACAAACTAACAAAAAACATAGATACATTGAACAGAGGCTGGTCAGCAGTTGGTAGGCAGGCAGGATAGAGGGTGGGTAAAATGGGTAAATATGGTCAAAAATTACAAACTTCCAATTGTAAAGTAAATAAGTCCCAGGGATGTAAAGTACAGCATAGTAACTAATGTATTGCACAGTTGAAAGTTGCTAAGAGAGTAGATCTTAAAACTCCTCATCACAAGAAAAAAAATGTTTGTAGCTATGCATGGTGACAGGATGTCAACTAGACTTACTCTGGTGATCATTTCACGATGTATACAAATACTGAATCTTTATATTATACACCTGAAACTAACACAATGTTATGTGTCAATTGTATCTCAATAAAAAAAAATCACAGAATGTATATATGTATATGAATAAGCATGATTGGAAAACAAAAGAGAACCAGGAAAGAAAGTATAAAAGTTTATGGAGTGGTTTGTTATTTGTCTTGCAAATTCCTCTCTAGAGATCCTACCAAAAAAGAAACAAACAAAAAACAATAAACAGACAAGCAAAAACCTTACTGGACACCACTGAAAGCAACTAGGATACCAACTCCTTATTCTGAATATCTGAATATTAGTTATTAAATAAAATGTAGAGCAGTTATTTTGCCCTTTTCCTGGCTCCTCCATATATTAGAGTGGTCAAATAGCTGTAAATTATAAGAAATTTTCAACTATTAAATGTAAAAGAAAACATAGAATTAGAAAAACCATCATTTTGTACTTCTTAAGTAATACCTGAGTCAAGAAAAAGTCATCAGTGGATTACACCATTAGATGAAAGTGCTCATAAGAATTACAAAGGTGGAATCAGGTTGTCATCACTTGAAATCAATGATCACTCTGAGCATTATAACCGTGGGATAACCAGATATGCTTTCTGCCATGATGCAATATGAAGTATTCAGCTCCACTTCTGAAATATGCTTATCAAAAATAGTAAACATATATCTATGAAAACTTCTAGAGCTAACTTCCAAACAAATGTAATATGTTAATTTCACTTAGAGCAAATATAGCAAAATCTTGGTAGTTATTAAATCTGGGTGAAAAGTAGAGAGTGATTCAATGAACTAGTTTTTCTAATTTTGTGTATATTTGAACATTTCATAATTTAAAATTTCATATAGAATTGGGATGTATCTTATATTCTTATGTATCTTAATCCCCCTCCCACAAAATACGGCCCCACGGTGGTATGAAGAGGCTACAGAGACCTTAAAACATTATGAAAGAAGTGATTTTTGATTCTTATATCTATTGCAATTGTCACCAGCTTCTCACAATAAGAACTGCATCTTTCATTGATATTTATTTTTTTATTTTGTTAACATTATTTTTATTAAATTATATCAGATAAAATTAATGCTTCTATATTTTACGATACAGGACCATTGGATACTTTATTCCTCATTGTTTCATGGTTTGAAATTAACTCCAAATTTTTTCCTGAGGGTCTTGAGGAGGATGAAAGATGAATGTACCTCTTCAGCTTCACTTTGTTTTGTAAGAGGATGATGGTATGGTCTCCTTTTAATGCCTATGGATCTACCCTTAACTAGAACATAGGTGATCTAAATTTCTTTTATTTGTCATAGAGGAAAACCTTGGGACCTCTGCAGTCTAATGTTAATCAAAGGGTCCATGTAAAGAAAAAGAGATATTATATTTATGGAGAATTATTGAAGGACATGCCCCTCATCCATTCTTTTCTTTTTCTAACTTCTGGATGGTTTAAATATCTCTTTCTTATGACTTTTATTTTTTTATTTTTTTTCTTAGTTTATTGTCAAGTTGGTTTCCATATAACACCCAGTGCTCATCCCAACAAGTGCCTTCCTCCATGTCTACCACCCCCCTTACCCTATCCCCCACCCCCCATCAGCCCACAGTTTGTTCTCAGCATTCAAGAGTCTCTCATGGTTTGCTTCCCTCCCTCCCCCCGACTATTTTTCCCCTTCTTCTCCCCGATGGTCCTCCGTTAAGTTCCTCCTAATCCACCTATACATACAAACATATGGTATCTGTCCTTCTCTGCCTGACTTATTTCGCTCACCATAGCACCCTCAAGTTCCATCCATGTTGCTGCAAATGGCATGATTTCATTCTTTCTCATTGCCATGTAGTAATCCATTATATAGATAAACCACATCTTCTTGATCCATTCGTCCGTTGATGGACACTTAGGCTCTTTCCATGTTTTGACTATTGTAGAGAGTGCTGCTATGAACATTGGGGTACATGTGCTCCTATGCATCAGCACTCCTGTATCCCTTGGGTAAATTCCTAGCAGTGCTATTGCTGGGTCCTAGGGGAGTTCTATTGTTACTTTTTTGAGGAACCTCACACTGTTTTCCAGAGGGGCTGCACCAGTTTACATTCCCACCAACAGTGTAGGAGGGTGCCCGTTTCTCCACATCCTCGCCAGCATCTATAGTCTCCTGATTTGTTCATTTTAGCCACTCTGACCGTCGTGAGGTGGTATCTCAGTGTGGTTTTGATTTGTATTTCCCTGATGAGGAGGGACGTTAAGCATCATTTCATGTGTCTGTTGGCCATCTGGATGTCCTCTTTGGAGAAGTGTCTGTTCATGTCTTCTGCCCATTTCTTCACTGGACTATTTGTTTTTCAGGTGTGGAGTTTGGTGAGTTCCTTCTAGATTTTGGATACTAGCCCTTTATCTGATAGGTCATTTGCAACTATCCTTTCCCATTCTGTCGGTTGCCTACTGGTTTTATTGATTGTTTCCTCTGCCCTGCAGAAGCTTTTTATCTTGATGAGGTCCCAATGGTTCATCTTTGCTCTTGATTCCCTTGTCTTTGAGATATGTCAAGTAAGAAATTGCTGCGGTTGAGGTCAAGGAGGTTGTTTCCTGCTTTCTCCTCTAGGGTTTTGATGGTTTCCTGTCTCACATTCAGGTCCTTTATCCATTTTGAGTTTATTTTTGTGTATCATGTGAGAATGTGATCTAGTTTCATTCTCCTGCATTTTGTTGTCCAGTTCTCCTAGCACCATCTGTTAAAAAGGCTGTCTTTTTTCCATTGGATGCTCTTTCCTGCTTTGTCAAGATTAGTTGGCCATACATTTCTATGTCCAGTTCTGAGTTCTCTATTCTATTCCATTGGTCTATGTGTCTGTTTCTGTGCCAATACCATACTGTCTTGATGATGACAGCTTTGTAGTAGAGGCTAAGTTCTTGGATGGTGATGCCTCCCATTTTGGTTTTCTTCTTCAATATTACTTTGGCTGTTTGGGGTCATTTGTGGCTCCATACAAATTTTAGGATAGTTTGTTCTAGTTTTGAGAAGAATGCTGGTGCAGTTTTGGTTGGGATTGCATTGAATGTGTAGATTGCTTTGGGTACTAATGACATTTTAATAATATTTATTCTTCCGATCCATGAGCCTGGAATGGTTTTCGATTTCTTTGTGTCTTCTTCAATTTCCTTCATAAGTTTTCTTTAGTTTTCATCATATAGATCTCCCATATCTTTGGTTAGGTTTATTCCTAGGTATTTTATGTTTTTTTGTGCAATTGTAAATGGGATCAGTTTCTTAATTTCTCTTTCTGTTGCTTCACTGTTGGTGTATAAAAATGCAACCAATTTCTGTACATTGATTTTGTACCCTGCAACTTTGCTGATTTCATGGATCAGTTCTAGTAGGTTTCTGGTGGAGTCTGTCAGGTTTTCTATGCAGAGTATCATGTCGTCTGTGAAAAGTGAAAGTTTGACTTCTTCATTGCCAATTCTGATGCCTTTTATTTCCTTCTGTTGTCTCATTGCTGATGCTAGGACTTCCAGCACTATGTTAAACAACAGTGGTGAGAGTGGAGATCCCTGTAGTGTTCCTGATATCAGAGGGGAAGCTCTCAGTTTTTCCCCATTGAGGATGATGTTAGCTGAGGGCTTCTCATAGATGGCTTAATGATGTTTACCTAAGTTCCTTCTATCCCAACTGTCTCGAGGGTCTTTATTAAGAAGAGATGCTGTATTTTGTCAAATGCTTTTTCTGTATCTATCGACAGGATCATATCGTTTTTATCTTTTCTTTTGTTAATGTGATGTATCACATTGATTGATTTGCGAATGTTGAACCAGCCCCTGTAACCCAGGAATAAATCCCACTTGATCATGGCGGATAATTCTTTTTTAGTGCTGTTGAATTCCATTTGCAAGTATCTTATTGAGGATTTTTCATCTGTATTTATCAAGGATATTGGCCTGTAGTTCTCTTTTTTTGCTGGGTCTCTGTCTGGCTTGGAAATCATAGTGATGTTGGCTTCATAGAATGAGTCCAGAAGTTTTCCTTCCATTTCTATTTTTTGGAATAGCTTGAGAAGAATGAGTATTAACTCTGGTGGGTTTTTTTTTTTTTTAACGTTTTAGTTACTTCTGAGAGAGAGAGAGAGAGAGAGACAGCATGAGAAGGGGAGGCTCAAGGAGAGAGGGAGACACAGAATCTGAAACAGAGCCCGAAGTGGGACTCGAACCCACGAACCATGACATCAGACCTGAGTCAAAGTCAGCTGCCCATCCGACTGAGCCACCCAGGCGCCCCATAACTCTGTTTTAAATGTCTGGTAGAATTTCCCAGGGAAGTCATCTGCCCAGGGCTCTTATTTGTTGGGAGATTTTTGATAACTGATTCAACTTCTTTACTAGTTATGGGTCTGTTCAGATTTTCTATCTCTTCCCATGTGAATTTTGGTAGTGAGTGTGTGTTTAGGAATTTATCAATTTCTTCTAAGTTGTCAAATTTGTTGGCATAAAATTTTTCATAGTATTCCCTGATAATTGCTTGTATTTCTGAGGGGTTGGTTGTAATCAGTCCATTTTCATTCATAATTTTGTCTATTTGGGTGCTCTCTCTTTTCTTTTTGATAAGCCTGGCTAGAGGTTTGTCAATTTTGTTTATCTTTTCAAAAAACCGACTCTTGGTTTCATTGATCTGTTCAAATGTTGTTGCTGTTGTTGTTGTTGTTTTGGAGTCTGTATTGTTAATTTCTGCCCTGATTTTTATTATTTCTCTTCTCCTACTGGGTTTCAGGTGCTATTGTTGCTTACTTCTAATTCCTTTAGGTGCGCTGTTAGATTTTGTACTTGCGCTTTTTCTAATTTCATGAAATTGGCCTGGAGTGCAATGTACTTTCCTCTTAGGACTGTCTGCCGCATCCCATAGAGTTTGAAATGTTGTATTTTCATTGTCATTTGTTTCCATACATTTTTACATTTCTTCTCTCATTGCCTGATTGGCCCATTCATTCTTTAGTAGGGTGTTCTTTAACCTCCATGTTTTTGGAGGTTTTCCAGACTTCTTCCTGTGGTTGACTTCAAGTTTCATAGCATTATGATCTGAAAGTGTGCATGGTATGATCTCGATTCTTTTATATTTCTTGAGGGCCGCTTTATGACCCAGTATGTGCTCTATCTTGGAGAATGTGCCATGTGCACTTGAGAAGAAAGTGAATTCCATGGCCTCAGGATGTAGAGTTCTAAACATATCCATCAAATCCATCTGGTCCAATGTGTCGTTCAAGTCCATTGTTTCTTTAGTGATTTTCTGTCTAGTTGATCTATCCATTGCTGTAAGTGGAGTATTAAAGTCTCCCGCTATTAGCACATTCTTATTCATATGATTGTTTCTGTTTGTGATTAATTGTTTTATGTATTTGGGTGCTCCCATATTCAGTGCATAGATATTTATAATTGTTAGCTCTTCCTGATGGACAGACCCTGTAATTATTATATAATGCCCTTCTTCATCCTTTGTTACTGCCTTTACTTTAAAGTCCAGTTTGTTGGATATAAGTATGGCTACTCCAGCTTTCTTTTGACTTCCAGTAGCATGATAGATATTTCTCCATCCCCTTACTTTCAATCTGAAGGTGTCCTCAGATCTAAAATGAGTCTCTTGTAGATCGCAAATAGATGGATTTTGTTTGTTATCCATTCTGCTACCCTAGGTCTTTTGATTGGAGCATTTAGTCCATTTACATTCAGCGTTATTATTGAAAAATATGGGTTTAGAGTCATTGTGTTCTTTGTAGGATTCATGCTTGTAGTGGTGTCTCTGGTACTTGTGTTCTTTGCGACATTTCCCTCATAGGGTCCCCCTTAGGATTTCTTGTAAGGCTGGATTAGTAGTGACGAATTCTTTCAATTTTGTTTATTTGGGAAGATCTTTATCTTTCCTTCTATTCTGAATGACAGGCTTGCTGGACAGAGGATTCTTGGCTGCATATGTTTTCTATTCATCACATTGAAGATTTCCTGCCATTCCTTTCTGGCCTACCAAGTTTCAGTAGATATGTTGGTAACCACTCTGATAGGTCTCCCTTTGAATATGTTAGGGCCCTTTTATCCCTAGCTTCTTTCAGAATTGTCTCTTTGTCCTCATAATTTGCTAGTTTCACTATGATATGTCATGCAGAAGATCGATTCAAGTTACGTTTGAGGGGTGTTCTCTGTGTGTCTTGAATTTCAGTGTCTGTTTCCTTCCCCAGATTGGGGAACTTCTCTGCTAGAATTTGTCCAAGGACTCCTTCAGCGCCTTTTCCTCTTTCTCCCTCTTCTGAAATTCCTATAGTATGGATATTGTTCCGTTTCATTGTATCACCCAGCTCTCGAACTCTCCTTTTGTGTTCCTGGATCAGTTTATCTTTCTTTTTCTCAACTTCCTCTTTTTCTATAATTGTGCCCTCTTATTCACCTATTCCCCTCACTGCCTCTTCAATCTGTGCATTGGATGCCTCTATTTGATTATGCATCTCATTTATAGCATTTTTTTAATTCATCACAACTATTTTTTTTTTAATTTTTATTTATTTCTAGGAGAGAGAGAGATAGCGTGAACAGGGGAGGGTCAGAGAGAGAGGGAGACACAGAAGCTGAAACAGGCTCCAGGCTCTGAGCTGGCAGTCAGCACAGAGCCCGACGCGGGGCTCGAACCCACGAACTGCGAGATCATGATCTAAGCGAAAGTCGGACGCTTAACCGACTAAGCCACCCAGGCGCCCCTCATCACAACTATTTTTAAGCTCCATGGTCTTTGTAGCAATAGTTTCTCTGATGTTTTCCATGCCTTTTTCAAGCTCAGCAATTAATAATAGACTATTATTCTAAATTCTTGTTCAGTTATATTGCTTATATCTGTTTTGAGCAGTTCTTTAGCTGTCATTTCTTCCTGGAATTTCTTTAGAGGAGAGTTCTTCCATTTCTTCAGTTTGGCTAGCTTTATGTCTCTTGTTCACTTTAAAAGCTTGTTATGCACTCTGCACTTGCAAGTACTGCTGTATTAAAGAAGGCTCTTTGACTGTTCAGGACCTGTCCATTCAGGAAGTGTTCTTTGAATGATGTCTCTTGGTCTCTCTTGTTGAGACTTTGGTTATTTTATATCCCTACTCATAGTGGTATTTGGGACTCTCCACCATGTGTACTTTGGCTTGTTTCTTGAGGTAGCCCTGGAAAAGAAAACCTACAGACAAAGGGAACAAAGGCACACAAATGCACAGAGAAATCCGACAAAGAAGCAAACAGAAAGAGAAAAGGAAAAAGAGAAAAAGAGAAAAAAAGAAAGAGAAAAAAAGATGAAGGAGGAAAAACAAATAATAAAAATGAATAAAGAAAAAAGAAAAGAACAAAGAAAAAAAACCCAAAGACAAAGGACAGTCTAAAAGCATAAAACCAGAATTCCCAGCTACAAAAAAAGAGCAGACTGTATGCAGTGCTGATGGAAGAGCATATACAAAGAGAGAAATGACAGGGCGGGGAGGAAGTGACCAGGCAGAGAGACTAAGAGGCTTAATTCAGAGAGAGAAAGAGGAGAATGTGGTAAGAGGTGAGGAGAAAGAAACGAAGATATTGTTCCTCAGAGAAACTATATAGTCTGATTACTCCAGAGAGAGAGAGATAGAAAGGTAGCGGTGGAGGTGTAGAATATACATCTAGAGAATGGGTTAAATGTGACTGTTTAAGCAAACCAATGACCAGAGTGCCCAGTCCAGCAGAGGAGAGGGATACGAATAAGACAAGGGAAAATATATTTGAACAGAAAGAATTGATCTCGAATTAATCACGGCAGCGCATCCATGTTGGTTTTGGCCCAGGCTCCAGTATGAAAAAAGCAGCTCTCTAGCAGGGATGGGCGTGGTTGGGTGTAGGTGGGTCTTAGCCTCCACTATGTCCTGTGGGCCACTCCCTGAGGTCCCTCCTTGGTGGTTGTGGGGAGAAAAATGGCGGCGCCCCAGTCCCTTCTCTAACCAATTGTTTCAACTCACTCTTTTGGGTCCGAGCTCCCTGTGCCATGGGTGTAGGCAAGGTGGGCCATGTTCTGTGTCTCAAGCCATGCCTCATTTCCAGATCTTAGTCTGCAGGCTTTATTGATGCCCCCCGAAATATAAACCCGCAGGCTGAGTACTTCTGAGCAGTTTCAAGCCAGCCGCTTCCCCACTGGGGATTGAGCCCAGCTGGAAGAGTGGTGGAGCGGCTTCAGGCCATGCCACTTCCCCTCTGGGTCAAGGGGGAGAGCAGAGGAGCAGTTTCTCCTGGCGCCACCTGGAACCCAGGCATTCAGCTCAAAGTCAGTTCCACAGCTGGAAACCGGATCACTCTCTGTCCTGAGCCAAGGTTTTTCTCTTCTCCAGGGACAGGGACAGTTCTTTGAGCCATTTCAGCCACTCTTTCTTTTTCCTTCAAGTCACCATGGTTCCCCACAAAGGGGACTCCCTCCCCTCCCTCCGTGTCTCCAGGTCCCGGCCCATTTTTATCTTCCCCAGTTTGCACTCATGCACCTATAAGGTTGTTTTCTCAGCAGATTCTGTCCCCTTTTCCTCCCAAACTCCTGCAATTCTGTAAGGGTTCCTATGGCTTCAGGCCTTCTCCGTTTGAGAGATGGGTGCGAGTGAAATGTACAGAGTTCCCTACTTCTCCCTTTCGATGATATTTAATAGACCAAAGTATATGAGCGAAAACAGTAGTCAAGCTTCAGCAGAAACAGAACCCATGATTGTAACTTATAAATACCATTTATTAAGTGCATATTCTGTGTCAAGCACTGTGCTATGATGCACTTCCCCTCATTTCAGTTATATTCATGACAGCATAGTGGATATTGAGATCTCCAGTTAACAGGTGAACTAAGGCTAAGAGAGATTTAATTTGGTTAAGATCACAGAGCTAGTATATGGCAAAGATGGAATTAAACGCCAGCAGTTTTAACACAAAGATCGTATTTTGAACTCTTCACCAGGGGTAGTATATATTAATATCCATGGTCCCATTCCCTACAACACAATATTCCCCATATAAAAAAATTGTATTGTAAATATGGTTAGTGTATCTAATGATATAGTTGTCTACAGTTTCAAGAAAGAAAAGTACAGTTGACTTTTGAACAACACAGGGGTTAGGGATGCCAACCCATGTGCAGTCAAAAATCCATGTGCAAATTCCAACTCCCCTGAAACTTAATTACTAATAGCCTCCTGCAGACTGGAAGCATTACCAATAATATAAATAGTTGATTAACACATATTTTGTTACATGTATTATATACCATATTCTTACAAAAAGCTAGAGAAAAGAAAATATTAAGAAAACATAAGGAAAATGCATGCACATTACTAAACTATATTGAAAAAAACCCAAGTATAAGTGGATCCACACAGTCAAAGCATGATGTTCAAGAGTCAACTGTATGTAATCTCAACACCTGCATCTCTCTACCGTATGAGTTTTGGGGACAGTAAAAAACTGTCTTCCACTCTTGTGATTGAAAATGCAGGTGTTTACTAATTTCCCTTGAGCTAACGTATGACCTATTCCCAGACTCTAGTAGATAATACACATACTTGCCCTAGATTTTGAATGGAGGACCAGTTACACCAAAGGAACAGGTGTTTCAGCCAGAGTAGCAATAAGCCCTCAGAAAGAACAGATATGAAACATAGTATTGGACTGTGCTATCTGCATAGCTTCCACACTGCTTCTCCGAACCTCTTGGTAACTCTGTGATTTACCCAATGTCCATTTAATAAATTCCTTTTCTGCTTAAACCCCCAGAGTGAATTTCCTTCAACTGAATAAATTAGCTGATTGACCAAAAGAGAATCAATTTAGATCCTAATGTCAAAGCATGTACCAAATGCCAAATAGACGAGTGGATTAACTGTTTAAAAAATAATATATTTAAAATGAGAAAAACCTAGGTGAATATCTGATCTCTGATTAGGGAAGATCTTTCTTAGATATAAAGTAAAAAAAATTACATGAATAAAAAAGTTCTAGAAAAAAATAATAATATAAACCAAGCTTAAAGTAATATTTGCAACATTTGTGGTATAGTTTTACTATTTTATACGTGGGTGTGGGTGTGGGTGTGGGTGTGGGTGTAGGTGGGTGTGGGTGTGATTAACAGTTTTGAGTCTTTTGGGTTTTCCATGTAGAGTACCATGTATTCTGTGCAGAGTGAAAGTTTGACTTCTTCTTTGCCAATTTGGATGCCTTTTATTTCATTTTGTTGTCTGAATGTTGTGGCAAGGACTTCTAACACTATGTTGAACAACAGTGGTGAGAGTGGACATCTCTATCATGTTCCTGATCTCAGGGGGAAAGCTCTGTATTTTTCCTTTTCCCCTTGAGGATGAAATTAGTTCTGGGCCTTTCATGTATGCCTTTTATGATGTTAAGGTATGTTTCTTCTATCCCAACATTCTTGAGGGTTTTTATCAAGAAAGGATGCTGTATTTTGGCAAATATTTTTTTTCGGCNGGTTTTTATCAAGAAAGGATGCTGTATTTTGGCAAATATTTTTTTTCGGGTTTTTTTTGTGTCTTTTTTTTTTTTTTGCATCTATTGACAGGATCATATGGTTCTTATCCTTTCTTCTATTAATGTGGTGTATTACAATGTTTGATTTGCGAATATTGAACCAGGCTGCAGTCCAAGAATGAATCCCATTGATCATGTTGAGTAATTCTTTTAATGTACTGTTGAATTCAATTTGCTAAGTATCTTGTTGAGAATTTTTGCATTCATCAGGAATATTCACCTGTAATTCTCCCTTTTAGTGGGGTCTTGGTCTGGTTTTGAAATCAAGTAATGTCAGCTTTATAGAATGAGTTTGGAAGATTTCCTTCCGTTTCTGTTTTTTGGAACAGTTTGAGAAGAATAGATATTAACTCTACTTTAAACGCCCAGTAGAATTCCCCTGGGAAGTAATCTGGCCCAAGACTCTTTTTTGTTGGGAGATTTTTTTTTTAACTGATTCAATTTCTTTACTGGTTATGAGTCTGTTCAAATTGTCTATTTCTTCCCAACTGAGTTTTGGTAGTATGTGAATGTCTAGGAATTTTTCCATTTCTTCCAGATCGCCCAGTTTGTTGGCAGATAATTTTTCATAGTATTCTCTAATAATTGCTTATATTTCTGTGGTATTGGTTGTAATCTCTCCTCTTTCATTCATGATTTCATCTATTTGGGTCATCTCTCTTTTCTTTTTTAGAAGTCTGGCTAGGGGTTTATCAATTTTGTTTATTCTTACAAAAAATGAGCTCTTATCTTCATCGATCTGTTCTACTGTGTGTGTGTGTCTGTGGGTGTTTTATTCTGTATCATCTACTTCTGCTCTAATCTTAATATTTGCCTTCTTCTGCTGTCTTTGGGCTTTATGTGCTGTTCCTTTTCTAGTTCCTTTAGATATAAGTTTAGGCTGTGTGCTGGGACCGTTCTTGCTTCTTGAGATAGCCCTGAATTGCAATGTATTTTCCTATTAGTACTACCTTTGCTGCATCCCAAAGGATTAGGACAGTCGTGTTTTCATTTTCATTTGATTTTCCTAGTTAACCCATTCAGTCTTTAGTAGGATGTTCTCTAACCTCCACATATTTGGGGACTTTCCTAATTTTTTCTTGTGATTTCAAGTTTCATTAGTGCTGTGATCTGAAAATACACATGGTATGATCTCAATCTTTTTGTACTTGTTGAGGGCTGTTTTGTAACCCAGTATGTGATCTATTTTGTAGAATGTTCCATGTGCACTTGAGAACAATGTGTATTCTACTGCTTTAGGATGAAAAGTTCCAAATATATCCATTAATTCCATCTGACCCACTATGTCATTCAGAATCATTGTTTCATTACTGATTTTCTGCCTAGATGACCTGTCCATTGCTCTAAGCGGAGTATTAAAGTCTCTGACAACTACAATATTATTATCCAAAAGTTTGCTTATGTTTGTCATTAATTGATTATATATTTGGGTGCTTTCACGTTGAGGACATATTTATAATTCTTAGCTCTTTTTTTCCCCCTAGACTGTTTAATCCTTTTTTTTTTTTATTTTACTATTTCATTGTTTTAATGAATTCATTTATTTTTTTTAAATTTAAATCCAAGTTAGTTAACATATAGTGTAATGATGATTTCAGGAACAGACTTTAGTGATTCATCACTTACATATAACATCCAGTGCTCATCCCAGCAAATGTCCACCTTAATGCCCCTTGCCCATTTAGCCCTTTCCCACACACAACTCCCCTCCAGCAACCCTCAGTTTGTTCTCTGTATTTAAGACTTGTTAGCTCTTCTTGATGGACAGATGCCTTAATGATGACATAATGCCCTTCTTCATCTCTTGTTACAGTCTTTGTTTTAAAATCTTGTTTGTCTGATATAAGTGTGACTACTCCAGCTTTCTTTCAACATCCATTAGCATGATTGATGGGTCTCCATCCCCTCACTTTTAATCTGCAGATGTCTTCCTGTCTAAAATGAGCTTCTTAGAAGCAGCATATTATAGATGGAATAGATGGACCTTGTTTTTTATCCATTCTGATACCCTATATCTTTTGGTTGAGGCCTTTAGTCCATTTACATTCAAAGTGATTACTGAAAGGTATGAATTTAGTGCCATTGTGTTATCTGGAGGTTTCATGTTTGTGGTGACGTCACTGGTCCTTTGTAGTCTTCGCTGCTTTCGACTCACAGAGTCCACCTTAGGATCTCCACAGGTCTGATTTAGTGGTCATGACCTCCTTCAGTTTTTGTGGTCTGGGAAAGCCTTTATCTCTCTTTCCATTCTGAATGACAGCCTTGCTGGATAAAGGACTCTTGGCTGCATATTTCCCTATTCAGCACATTGAATATTTCCTTCCACTCCTTTCTGGCCTGCCAAGCTTCAATGGACAGGTCTGCTACTGTCCTTATGTGTCTTTCCTTGTAGGTTAAGGCCCATTTGCCCCCAGCTGCTTTCAGAATTCTCTCTTTATCTTTGTATTTTGCCAGTTTCACTATCATATGTCATGGTGTTGACCTGTTTTTGTTGATTTTAAAGGGAGTTCTCTATGCCTCTTGGACCTGGATGCCTGTTTCCTTCTCCAGATTAGGAAAGTTCTCAGTTATAATTTGTTCAAATAAACCTTCTGCCCCTTTCTTTCTTTCATCCTCTTCTGGACTCCTATGATATGGATACTGTGTCACTTCATGGAATTACTTAGTTCTCTAATTCTCCCCTCATGATCTACTAATTTCCTTTCTCTTTTATTTTCAGCTTCATTATTTTCCATAATTTTGTCTTCCATTTCACCTATTCTTTCCTCTGCTTCTTCCATCCTCGCTGTCACCGTATCTAGTTTATTTAGTATCTCTGTTATAGCATTTTCAAATTCATCATGACTAGTTCTTAGGTCTTTGATCTCCACTGCAAGAGTTTCTCTGCTGTCTTCTACGCTTTTTTCAAGCCCAGCTATTAGCCTTCTGACTGTTATTCTGACTGTAATTCTTATTCAGATATATCGCTTATGTATGTTTCCAGCAATTCTCTGGCTGTGATTTCTTCTTGAAATTTCTTTTGGGGAGATTCCTTTGTCATTTCAGCTAAGTTTCTGTCTTTTGCATGTTTTAAAAACATGTTATATATCCTACACCTGTGACAATTATTATATTAAAAAGGGGTCATACACTGTCCAGGGCCTGACACTTCAGGAAGTGTTTTTGGTGTATGTTGTGTGCACCCTGTTGTTGTGTGTGGCTGCTCTTTCCCCCGGTCAGTCCTCTGCAGAGCTCCTCCTTGCTTGCAGTGGTTGAGTGTTTGGACCTGTGCTTTGATTTGTTTGTTGAAGTAACCCTGGGACACATATGGAAAAGTGGGGGATGGGGGAGGAGAGTCTGATCTCATAAAAAGAGAAAAATAAAAGGGGACAAAAGAAGACCAAACAGACAATCAAAAACCTATAAGGCTAAATCCAGAGAGAGGGTGGAAAATAAAAAAGATGAAGAAAGAGAAAAGGTGGAAAAAGAAGAAAATAAAAATGCCTGACCAAACAAATACATATATATGTATTGATGAAAAACAGATCAGAAACTATGAGCCTGATTCCAAAACAAAAACAGAAGCATGTACAAAGAAAAAAAAAAAAAAGAAGAAGAAGAAGAGAAAAGAAAAAAGAAAGAAACAGACACAACCAGTCATCTGTTGGCCGTGCTGATCTGGTGGGGAGAGGCCATTAGCCTGTCTGGTTATGTCAGTGTCAGTTCTACTCCAGTAGATAAGCAGTCGTCAGGCACAGCTGGGCGGGGTGTGGTGTAAGCAGGTCCCGGCTCCTCTGGGGTCAGCTGTGCCCCCACCCTGAAGCCCCACCCTGTTGGTGTTGGGGTGAAAATGGGGACACCCCAATCTCTTCTCCCCTGATGGGGTGTCTCAAAAACACTGCTCAGGCAGCCCCCACAGAGTAGCCCAGGCAGGCACCTCTCCCTGACTTCCTAGGTGCTCCTCTGGGATTCAAAACCCAATGTCTTAATGGGCCCTGTAATCCGTGGATTCTGTTCTGGGGTAGCGCCACTCCACCCTGCTGGTAAAAGGTCTTTGGCTGGTGCCTGCAGGGTCTTTTGTCCATGGGGACAATAAACCCTCTTCCCACAGCACTCGAGGAAGGGGACTGCTTTCTCCCAGCGTGCTCCTGAGATGGCTACCAAGGCCCCCACCAGCTCCTTCCTCCCCAGGAGAGCACCCTGGCTCTGGCTTCACTCCGGAGAAAGTCGCGCACTTTTGAAACCTTTAAGTTTCAGCTTCTAATATTGTTTGCAGAATTGAAACTGGCACTGTCTGTATTTCTCATTTTCTAGTCGGTGGTCCAGAGAAGTTTTCCTCTTGTGCTAACTTGATACTGTACTTTCACAGCCTCTCTTTCTCTCCCTTTAGTCTCTCCACAGAAGGGGTTCCCTCCCCTACATGCCTACATTGCTTTATCTCCCCCAATTCATATACACACACCTCCATCCTGCCAACCTGCCTCCCTCCACCTGTGGACATCCTTCTGCCACTCCACAGATGGATTTCCTGGGTGTTCCGAGTGATCTGACCTCAATACAGCTGTGTTTGAGGGAGGAGGGAAATCCTGGTCTTCCTACTTCTCCACTATCTTAACTGTGCCTTGCTATGTTTTACAGGTTAATAGTAAAAGCATCAATCAGCAACATGACAAAAGATGTTAATAGAAAATTCACACACACACACACACACACAAAATATACATATAAGCCAATATATATCTGAGAAACTATTCAAGCTCAATAATGAAAAAGCCTAAAAGTAATCCAGAGTTCCCATTCATTTGTGTAATAAATACCATATGCCTTGTGGGTGCTATGTTAGGTGATAATAAAACATCAGTGAACAAAGGTAAGCCAATAATATCACTCTGTTATCCCAAGCCTCTCCTAAAGTTGTCATTAATCCTCATAATAGTTTTATTTTTTACTCTCTATTTTTATTCTTGCCTAAAATCTGATGAGAAAAGCTTATTATTAGGAAAGTACTCAAATGCAGAGTATGAAAAATGGGCAATTATGCATAATAATCCACAAAGTAGAGAAACATATGGGAATAGTTAACGGAAATTTATCAACTTTATGAGTAAGTGAACAATGATCAGGAAGTGAAAAAAACAGTTATTCCAAAATATAAGTCAAAAATAAGTCATTTTCTAGGAAAAATGAGACATACATGTTATTTTGATAAATGTCTATGACTTGCCTACTCAGACTCCAAAATTATTGAGAGGAAATTGCAGTATGTGACAAAAACTCAAATAGTCCCCACAGTCCTGCAAATTTTGCCCTTGACCCCATCTATCTCCTCTGTAGTAGTGATTTATACCAGAAATAAAAGTGCTCCTTGGTCATTGGTTTTCATTTCTAAAGCTACAAATTTATCTTGGTAGTGTCAGTCAACCACTTAGGAGGGACCAATTTAATCCTCATAGCTGTAATGTATTACAGAAGGAAATGCTTGAAAAGCTACAGGTCATAGGTGACGCACCTTGCAGGAGGCCTGCTGGACTAGTACTAGGATTCGGATTCGTGGGCCCTGGGAAGGATACCCCAGTACGCACTTTTAATTTATCCTGTAATTTGTGATTTTCTAAGTTACGTATTTAAAAAGTAATGATTATGAGAAGAATTAAAATATGTTGAATTACAGAGAGTTAAACATTAATTTAGCAATCATCTGGTACCAATCTCTACCAACTGTAGTCACTGACTCTTTCTCAAATCCCCACTTACTTTAATTCAAGTTGGATTCAGGCTTAGCATCACCACCCTCCAATAGAAGGCTGGGCATAAACTGGTTTACAGCAATGAAGATTGCTATAGGTATTCCCTTTGTTCTTGCCATAGAGAAAAATGTCAACATTTTTTTTTTAATTTGAACAAGTCTAAAACCAGCCTAGTTTCTGTCTGAAGTGAAGAATGCATTTGACTGACATTTTCAAGATTTAAAAATCTTAAAGTACAACTCTAAAATATTTAAATGGCACGTTTAATTTAATTATTAACTTAGGATATTGTATTAGTTTTCTTTTGCTGCATAACAAGTTACCCCAAATTGAGTGACTTAAAAATATCTGTTTATTAGCTCACAATTCTATAGGTCAGAAGTCCAGATGGTCTCCTCTAAGTTCTCTTTTCATGGTCTCCCAAGACCAAAATTATGGTGGGAGAAAATCCATTTCCAAGTTTAGTAGAGCTGCAATAACAAAGCTCCACAGAATAAATGGCTTAAATGACAGAAATTTATTTTCACACTGTTCTGGAAGCTAGAAGTCCAACATCACAGTGCTGGAGGGGGGGGCTTACAGATGGCCACCTTCTACTGTCTTCATTTGGTCTTTCCTGTGTGCATGTCAGTGTCCTAATTTCCTTTTATAAGAATACCATATTGGATTAGGGCCTACCCTAATGATCTCATTTTAATTACCTTTTTAAAGACCCTCTCTCTAAATACAGTCACATTCTGCCTGTAGGAAACAGGACTTTAGCATATACTCTTGGGGGATATAATTCAGGCCATAGCAAAGCTAATTCAGTCACTGGTAGACTCCAGTTCTTGGATGTCTGAGGCTCCCTTTTCCTTGGTGGCTGTCAACAGTGGGCCACTCACTGCTCCTAGGGGCCACTCACATTTCTTCTTATGTAGTTCCTTTCATCTTCAAACAGCACTGGGTCCTTGAATGCCTCTCATACATCAACTTCCCCTGGCTTCTCTTCTGCTATCAGCTGGAGAAAACTCTGCTTTTAAGGCTTTGTGTGATTAGATCAGGTCCAAAAACTATTCTCCCTATCTTAACATCATGTCACATGGAAAATATAGTCATGAGATTGACAATTGCTAGGCACAGATGCCAGGAATTAGAGCAGGACATCTTTGGAATATTATTTTACAAATTCTGCTCACCTCAAGTATTGCAGCTGTTTTCATCAAATGGGACATTTTGGCATGGCAAGAATCGAAAACATAATCTGACATGAATTGACCTAAAAGAATTTGGGTATGAGGACTATCACCTATGTGGTTCTCATGACCCTGATTGGATATTCTTTGGAGTTAGCAGAATTTCTGTGTTCTATGCTCTACATAGTATTTCACCAGTGTCCCAAATATTCCATAAATCTGAATACAGTTTTAAATTTAGAATGTCAATAGATTCATAGCCTAACATAGAGACTTAACTGGAAATAAATTATTTAAAAGTGGTTTTTAAAATATTCCAAAAAATCGCTGGTCAATATTGTTTTCCTTATTGTCTAAATTACTCCCCATTGCTTAGGTGCTTATGTAACAATATGCTTTCCTTCATACTAATTGAACCTATATGCAACCAAACAGGCTTTGATTAAAAAAAAAAAATAAAACTAATCACCTAGCCCCTAAACAGTTAACATTCTAATGGAAGCAGGAGCTAGGTGATAGGTTTATGAAGAAAGAAAAATGCACAAAAACTACATTTATATGTTATATGACTCAAAAATGAAATAAAACTTTGCTGGGTCCTTCATCATCTCTTGATCAGATTACTGCAATAACCATTCTACTGATCTCTGCTACTCTGGTCTTATTGTTTCCTTCCAATCCATTCCCCACTGTTGCCAGAAGGATCTTCCCAAAATACTCCTCACTACCTAGAGGAGGAAATCCAAGCTCCTTAGCATGGTATATATCATCCATGAGTCACTAATGGCTCTTGGCCATTTTTCCAGACCCAAATCCTGTTAGGGCACTCTGCTACACATACGTCAGCCAAGTGACCTATCAATGAGTATTTTTATAAACACATTGTTTTTCACTATTTATTCTCAAGATGTAATGGCTATTACTAAAATGTGTTAAATGAATGAAGAAATCATGCTCTGGCATGCCTCTGTACATTTCTACGTGTTGGTATTTAACAAAAATTCCCTCTCTATCCTCTACTGTTCCTCTTTCAATCCTCATTCATGCTACAAAATCCTGCTCAGGTATCATCCTTTCCTGAAGTTTTTCCTGATCAATACCCCTCTCCTACAATGGATTTAATTATTCTTTCATTTATCCCACCTTATGTATCCTTGTGATTTTTCGAGTGTACAAATCACATTCTAATCATATGTTTTTATATTCTTTTTGTGATTTGTAGATCAACAGCATCAGCATCACTGGGGAACTTTTTAGATATGCAAATTTTGGGTTTCCACCTTAGAGCTATTGAATTAGAAATTCTGGGGATGGAGCTCAGCAAGCTCTCCAGGTGATTTTGATAAATGCTAAAATTTGATAACCTACTGTCCTAAGAACTTGCTTTATTCATCTTACATTCCAAATGTTTACTGAACTTTAGCTTACAAGCCTTTAATTAAATAGAAACATCACTAGTCTCCTCAGTGACTTCCCTAGATAAGATTCCCAAATGTTTAAAAAAAAAAAAAAAAGACAGAGACTGAAAGACAGTTATTGACCCTGGGCTAGTTTATTTTGGCAATGAAACGAGTAAGAAATATATATATATAAAGTTGTCAAGAACTTTTCCAAATAATCTTTGTAAGAATGTTTACAGAATATGTCCAAGAAACATGAATCCAATATCAAAAAAATTATCTCAAACCATAAATTTAAGTTATATGAGGGTCATGAAGTTACTGGCAGGAAATATCCTCTCACTGAAGGAGAATTTTGTCGTCATAGTTGTTGTGACTTTCTCTTTACACAAAAAATTATGTGCTGGGCTATGAATCTTGAGCATCTTAGAAATTAATAGATGTGTCTCTCTGGCCCTTTATCTCCAAAATAGCATGCTGTTTTATCAAGAACGATACTATTAAATGGAAGAAATTAATCCTCTTCTGCTTGGAATCACCATTGCCTACTTATCTGACTTTGTGTTCTTTCAAAGGAGCATAAGGAAATTAGAAGCAATCAAAAGTAGAGCCTGACAGCAAATAGTCTCAATCCAATCTATGGGATTACATAAAACAATGAATAAGGAGATTATTTGGCCAAGCAATAACCTGGTGTTCTTGAACATTCTTTTTGGCACTTTCATGGCTTAAAATTAGTACACATATCCATACACTGTGAGCAACTCATTATGGATAACATCCCTATGGAACAAATCAATAATTTTAACATTTCTCCCCGTGAAAGAGAAGATCAGAGCAGAAGGAGAAAGATCTTTCATATCTATGATGAGCCTCCTCCATACAATGTACTACACCAAACAGCAACAGTCAGTCCATCAACACTCCTACCTCTTTTTGAAAAAAACTGTTCCTTATTTCATGAAAATTAAAGATCAATGCAAAAGAACGTGAAGTTGAAGTAAATTTTCTAAGATGACAAGAGGGATGCATAGATGCCTCCATGTTCTCTTTCTCTGTCCTTTTGCTTATCAACTAAAAAAAAAAAAAAAAAAAGATTGTGCAAATTTCAGCTGAGGATAAGGAGTGCAAGAATTTTGATAAGGAAATAGCTACAGCCTAATAAATTTTTGTCTAAAGCATTCAAGTCCTTAGAAGTGTTCTAAGAAACAAAGATTTACTCCCTGCATTCAAAGGAATAAGATTCCAGAAACTTCCCCATTCCCTACTATTATGGTCTAAACATTTGTTTCCTCCCAAAATTCCATGTTGAAATCCTAATGCCCAATGTGATAGTATTAGAAGGTAGGGCTCTGAGAGGTGCTTAAGTCATGAGGGTTTAGCCCTCATGAATGGGATCAGCATTTTTATTAAAGAAACCCGAGAGAGCTCCTTAGCCCCTTCCGTCATGTGAGGACACAGTGAGAAGCCATTAGCTATGAACCAGGAAAAAGTTCCTCACTAGAACATGACCATACAGGCATTCTGACTTGGACTTCCTAGCTTTCCAGAACTGTGTGAAAAAAATTTCTGTTGTTTATAAGCCACCCAGTCTGTGGCATTTTTTTTACAACAGCCCAAATTTACTAAGGCTACATACTATGTACCTGCTACATGTAGATAAAAACTCAAAGGTGTATGCTTATCTATCCAAATTGCTAAACTCACTAAATATCCTACTGTAAACATCAAGGTCTATGTCAGGTAAGCCAACAGAAAGACGTGAAGTGTTTGGATGAGCTGAAAAGCCAAAGATGGGTCCTTGAGACAACCCAGAAATTAGTAGCAGAAGGAAACTCTGATCACTTTTAGGTCTAGAGGAACTAGAAGAGGAAGAGATGAGGGGACCATCCTAAAAGCCAACCTGTACAGTAAGAGTTAGTTCCACCAGTTGACTGCCCAGGGTTAGCTGAAACAATGATCAAGGGCCATCCTGCAAAAGCTATAACCCTGATGAGATACAACCACTGCCAGAGAGGGCTCTCCCCATCTCAAGCAAATGAGGGGTGTGGAAATACCTTGTCCTCCAATCTCCCACCAGTATCTTTCATTGGCCAAAACTAGCCAGAAAGTGTCTGCAAGAAAAAAAATGTATACACACACACACACACACACACACACACACACACACATACACATGTATATACATACATATATATGTATAGGTGTATGTATAGGTGGAGGGGAGTTAGAAAATTGATCTGAGAACTAATAGGCCACATTGAGCAGTTCATTATTGAGAAAACTACCATGGCATAAGTCATCTCACTTACCATCCTAGTTTTTGTTTTTGACTTTTTTGGGGACATTAAAATGCAATGCGATACATAGAGCTGTAATTTAACTTTTAAAGATTAATGAATGAATCACCAGTTCTTATATATGAACTATTCCTATCTTAGAAACAAAAACAATTTTAAAGCTACTCCTAGAGCACAGCCATGGGAAAATATACCCTAGCATTTTTTTTATTTATATAGGATCATAAATGTACCCATATGTTATAGCAATTATGTTTCTCTGAAATGAAATCCTTGCATTCCATAATAGCCTGGGAGAATGTATTGCCTATGAAAGCATTAGGTACTAACTTCATAAAACTCACATGGAAACACATGGTATTAAGTGAGGTTGTACATATCTTGCAAAATGTAGAAAGGATTGATGAAGATTTAGGTAAAAGCAACTTTTTTTAAGTAATAATTGTGATGATAATAATTAAAATATATTTACTTAAAACACATTGAATACTAACATAAATGTTAATTGCGTCATCTTCCCCTTACCAATCTCTATCTACTACAGCCATTGGGTATTTCTCTCCCAAATTCTGATTTATTGGAATTCAACCTGGATTACTTGCCTCGCATTCACAGGGAGGGAAGTAGGGAATCAGGTGCTTGAGATGCTACGGGGAAAACTGAAAACAGGTGTCATTTCTTGGTCACTTGCCTTCTGCAAAGTATTGTGCTAAACTCATTAGATACTTATCATATTTAGTCCTCCATGAAGCCCTACAAAATGGGTACTGTCAATACCCCCATTTCACAGAAGATGAGATTGAGGCATAGAGAAATGAAGTAATTTGCACAAAGTTATGCAGATTACCCAAGCAGGTTTTTAGTCTGACAGAGTATGTGCCTTTGACACTAAAATATACTCATTCTCTTAGATGAAAGAAGAGCAAAACTTAATGTTGAAGATAAAGTAAATAGAAATGACAATGACTCAAAAATGAGTAAAATAAATGCTATAAAAAAAAAAGTACAGAGTGTTACAGGGCAGGCTCAGACAAGTTTGGTCCATCAAAAATTTATTCAGCCCCTATTACATCCCAGGATTTATGTTAGGTTCTTGGAATTTAAAGATTAAGAAGACATGGTGCCAGCCTAGAAGAACACACAGGCTAGTAGAGAAAAGGGATCTGTGTATGCACTAATGACAATAAGATGTACTATACAAGTTATGTACAAATACAAAATGTACAAGGTGTAAAATAGATGCTATCTTTTTAAAAATAAGATTACAAATAAAGTCAATAATACATTATGGCTATTTTACTGATCAGTTCCTTAAAAAATTCCTAATAATTATGAATTCTAATTCATAAAATGCCTCCTAGATAGAAGTTTTTATTACCCTATTACTCAACACTATGCATTCCTTTGCAAAAATTAGTCAATTTTAGAACTGGATAGACCTTGAGAGGTCATCTCCACTGTCCTCATCCCATCTCTGTTTTAACATACCAGACAGATGAGAAAATATTCTACTTCTTTAGGCAGCCAGAAGAAGGGATTTCATAACCTCAGTAGCTCACTCCAAAGTTTAACAGTCCATTGGGCCATCCACTTTAATCTCCCATGTTTATTTTAGGGGCCAGTGTTTTGTTTGTCCTAGAGAAGAAAAGCCTAGGCCGTTGTACATCATATATATATGGTTATAAACTATGGAGGTTGAAATATCCTCAGAAACCTCAAAGCTTCACTCAAAACCTTTGGTCCCCAGACATACTAACTCCTTGCTGCCATCACCTTTACCTGCAGAACATAGACTAATGGCCTTAAACCAATGCATTCAAAACAAAACAACATAATCACACTACTGGGAATTGACCCACCAAAATACAAAAGCACCAATTCAAAAGGATAATGTTTATTGCAACATTACTTATAACAGCCAAATTATGAAAGCAGCCCGTGTCAATCAACAGATAAATCGATAAAGAAGATGTAGTATATATATATAATGGAATACTATTCAGCCATAAAAAAAAGAATGAAATCTTGCCATTTGCAACAACATGGATGGATCTAGAGGGTATAATGCTATGAAATAAGTCAGTCAGAGAAAGACAAATACCATACGATTTTACTCATATGTGGAATTTAAGGGAAAAAAAAGCAAAGGAGGAAAAAAGAGAGAGAAGGAGAGAGGGAGGCAAATCAAACAAAAGACTCTTAATTATAGAGAACAAACTGATGGTTACGGGGGGAGGTCAGTGAGGGGATGGGTGAAATAGGGGATGGGGATTAAAGAGTACATTAATCATGATATGCACTGAGTAATCTACAGAATTGTTAAATCACTATATTGAACACTTAAAATATAACACCATATGTTAACGATACTGGAATTAAAATTAGAAACTTAATTTAAAAAAACTGGTGCCTACAAAGTTTTAGGACTAACACTAAGCATTTTCACATAGAGCATCCCACTTAATTCATACAACCTAATGAGAAAAACTATTATTATAGTGATTCAGAGGATGTCTTCCTATTCCACAAGGGATATCTTTTTCTACAAAATAGGTATAATAATTTATTTTTATGAATAAGATTAATAGCATTATTTTTTTACACAACAACTTCATTTTCCCTGAAGATAGAAATGTCAAAGAGATTTGAGAGTCACTATGAGAAGTTATACATTGTGCCACTGGTGATAAGAAAGGAAACTTGATATTCACTATTACCCAACTGAGAAATTCTTCCTGGAGCTCATTTTCCTATGTACATGCCTGGAAAAACACTTTCTTCTCCTTCCTCCATCAATGACCAATCTATCTTTTAGCTGTTTGAGGCAAAAATAAACCTAGCACTCTCTAGTTTGTTCTTGAATAGGATCTTATGAGATGTGTACCACAATTTATTTCTCAGTGCTTTATATAACCTTCTCTTTAACGTGTATTTTAAACACATTTTCTTGTTTAATGTTTAAATTTTTAAAATAAAGTCAGGCTTTTTCCAACAGACAGTAAATCCAATTTGGTTAATTAATTTGAAAATAAGGATGACTTTGCAAATTAGGATTTTGGCAAATTTGGCCTATAAATTAAATGAGCTAAATTTGTAACTTAAATATTTGGGGGAGAATATATTTAAGGCAACGTGAAAAGATTAAAATATTATATCAAGTCCTAAAACCATAAAACTCTTAAAATAAAACATAGGCAATAATCTCTTGGACATCAGCCTTGGCAATATTTTTCTAGATATGTCTCCTTGGCAAAGGAAACAGAAGTAAAGATAAACTATTGGGATTACATTAAAATAAAAATTTTTACACAGTGAAGGAAACCATCAACAAACCAAACAAGCAACTACTGAATGGGAGAAGATATTTGCAAATAGTATATGTGATAAGGAGATAATATCCAAAATATATAAAGAACTTATACAACTCAACACCAAAAAACCCACAAATAACCCAATTAAAAGGTGGGCAGAGAACCTGAACAGGCATTTTTCCAAAGATATATATGGCAGATAGACATAGGAAAAGATGCCCAACCTCACTAATAATCAGGAAAATGCAAATAAAACCCCAACCAGATAACCCCTCACAGCAATCAGAATGGCTAATATCAAAAAGATAAGAAATAACTAATGTTAGCAAGGATGTGGAGAAAAAGGAACCCTCATCCACTGTTGGTAGGAATGTAAGTTGGTGCAGTCACTGTGGAAAACAGTATGGAGTTTCCTCAAAAAATCAAAAATGGAAGTAATATACGATCCACCAATTTCACTAGCCACATGTATGTAGATATATATAGCTAGAAATATCAATCACATCTTCATTTGGTATATATAGATATAGATAATATCAAATTGAATATTACTCAGCCATAAAAAGAATGAAATCTTGCCATTTGCAACAAAACAGTACACAGAAAGGATATTATGTTAAGTGAAACAAGTGACACAGAAAAAGAGAGATACCATATAATTCCACTTACATGGTGGAAGCAATCTAAAAAACAAAACAAATAAACAAACAAAATAGAAATAGACTCATAGGGGTGCCTGGGTGGCTCAGTCAGTTAATTGTCTGACTTTGGCTCAGGTCATGATCTCATGGTTTGTGAGTTCAAGCCCCACATTTTGGCTCTGTGCTGACAGCTTGGAGCCTGGAGCCTGCTTCAGATTCTGTGTCTCCCTCTCTCTGACCCTCCCCTGTTCACAGTCTGTCTCTCTTTCAAAACTAAACAGTAAAAAAATAAACAAAAAGGAGAAAAAAGAAATAGACTCATAAATACAAAGAACAAACTTGAGGTTGCCTGAGGGAAGTGGGTGGGAGAATGAGCTAAACAGATAAAGGGGATGAAGAGGTACAAACTTCCAGTTATAAGATAAAGAAGTCATAGGGATGATAAGTCCAGCACAGGGAATATGTACAATATATTGTAATAACCTAGTATGGAGACAGATGGTAACTACACTCAGTGTGGTAAGCATTTTGTAATGTATGTAACTGTCAAATCACCATCTCGTACACTTCAACCTAATATAATAGTGTATGTCAACTATATTTCAATTTTTAAAATGTCCTATTGGCAAAGATTCATGAAGTCAACATTCTAAATCTCCCACATTTTTAGTGTGTTGAATTAAACAAGGGGCTTCTAACTTAGAAAGCAGCATGTATTACTGATAATTATTTATTAAATCCTGGTAGAGCCTTTTGCAGTATGACTCCCAGAAACGGAGAAAGTAAATGAATTCTAATGACTGAGTAAATCCTTTTGTCAAATGATTTCTTATTTGCTTTTAACTAAAGTTGAAAGAGATGTCAGCTAATAAATTATTAAATATACTTTTTCATGATAGATTCAGGATAGATATTAGTTATCTATTGCTGAGTGATAAATTCCCCCAAAACATAGTGGCTTGAGACAGCACGTAGTAGATCAAAGTTTCTCTGGATCTCGAGTCCAAGCATGGCTTAGCTAGATCCTCCAGTTGAGGGCATCTCAAGAGGCTGTAATCAAGGTGTCAGCAATGCTAATGTCATTTCAAGAGTCAACTGGGGCAGAATTCACTTTCAGGCTCATTGAGTGGTTGTTGGCAGGATTTCATTCCTTGGAGGCTGTTGGACTAAGGGCCTCTGTTCCTCCCTGGCTGTCGGCCAGAGGCTGCTGTAGCTCCTTGCCATGTGAGCCTTTCTATAGGACAGCTCTTAGCATGGCAACAGGCTTCATCAGAGTGAGCAGGCGACAGAGTGGGAGAGTGCCAGATGGAAGTTACAGTCTTTTATAACCTAATCTCAGAAGTGATCCACATTACTTTTGTCATTCCATTCACTAGAAGCAAGTCACTATGTTTAGCCTGTACTCAAGAGGAAGGGACCACACAAGGTGTGAATGCTGGGAGGTAGGAGTCAGTGGGACTATCTTAAAAGCTGCCTACCACAGATTGGTCTGTGTTGCTTTTAACAATAACAACAACAAAATAGGTCTAAGTTAGTTTGCTGTGGAGATTTGATGATATGAAGTTGGCATCATGACCACTGAGATGCAGAAATATCAGATTCTAACAGAGCTACCCCTTTTCTGAGTTTCCAAATGGAATTTTAAGCTTCAGGGACAATAACCAAAGCAACAAAGAGGCAATGTAAAATTTTTTAACTGACCTTGAATTAGAAATCCCTACACAGACACACACAGACATGCACACGCACACACGCATGCATGCACGCGCGCGCACACACACACACACACACATACACTAGTAAGTTTAAGCTTACAGTTTTGCCTCAAAATAATTCCTAATTCAAAACCCTAACATTACTAAGAGCTGGCCATTTAGGAAGAAAGGAAACTGAAGAGACAAAAGTGACTGAGCATACTTATGTGAGTGCCCAAATTTGTACAGTAGTTCCCCTCATTCATGGGGGGCACGTTCCAAGACTCACTAGTGGATGCCTAAACCCACAGAGAGTACCAAACCCTATAAATACTGGGGTTTTGTTTGTACATACATACCTATAATAAAATATAATTTACAAATTAGGCACAATAAGAGATGAATAACAACTAATAAAATATACAAGAAGAGCATGCTGCAATAATATATTACATACTGTTATGTAAGTGTGGTTCCACTCTCTCAAAATCTTACTGTACTGTACTCACCCTTCCTGTGATGTTGTGAGATGATAAAATGCCTACGGGGTTGGATAACGTAAGGTGAATGACGTATATTGAGACATAGTGTTAGGCTGCTGACGATAAATCAGAAGGAGGATCATCTGCTTCTGGACTGCGATAACTAAGCAGATAACTGAAACCTCGGGGAACAAAACTGAAACCACAGTTCAGAAGCAAAGGATCCTTCTTCTGACAAATAGTCAGAAGGCCAGTAGTAGGTTAACACCACATCACAATGCTTATCTACCTCACTTATACAGATGTCATTTATCCAGCAACTTGAAGTCATTGCAACTCAACTAAACACTAGAAAGGGAAATACTACAGAACAGCCTCAATAAACATACAAGGTCCACTTACTTTACTAAGAAAGATTCTTGGGTTCTTATTTTAAAACTGTGTAGCCTAAATACACAGAAGATTAGAAAATAAGAGGGTGGGAAGGGAATAAAAGAATGCACCTTTATAATACTCATAGGAAAAAGTAGAGATAGGAAATTAATAATCCACAATTTACATGGAGATATTTAATACAGGAAAAACTCAGTCCCTGAGGTCACCACGCTAGTTTGTAAGACATCATAATCGAGGTCCCCATTAAAAAAATATTTATTGAGAGCCTACTTTGTATTAGTCCTGAGTACTATGGACACAACAGAGGAAAAAACCACATTCCTACCTTGGAACTCATATTCTACCAAAGAGAGACATTACATAAAGAAAGAATAGGTCAGAAAGTGGTAAGTGTGGATATTTTCAAGCATGGGTACTTCCCTCTCCTCTAGTTGTGAGAAACTGGAAAAATAAACAAAAGTGAGATATTGATAATAGGTCAAATCTCTCTTTATTATGGACAAAGACTAAGTTGAAGGATATGACTGGTCAACTAAGTAGTACCGAGCCCCCAAATTGGACAGGTTTTCCCACCCAGTCACAGGCAAGCCTAGACAAGAGAAGGCGTGCTCTTACCAGGAACTGCCTAGGCTAAGACTTAAGTTATAGAGAGCCAGGAGGAAGCTGACTGCTTTTTAGGAATGTCTATCCCAAGAAAGAAGTAGAAAAGTGAACCCCAAGCATGCAGTTTATTCTTTCCATATATTCAAATTAGATAAGCCATTTCTTCTTCCTTAGCTGTGCTCTGAGCAAAGGATTCGAGACACACTGTAAGTACTACACTAATTTAACTCCCTAAACAGGAAAGGAGACACCAGGATTTAAAGAAGCAGCATTTCTACCTTTTTCTCCAACAGTTGTCAGCTTTCTGATCTTTTAAGTGAGCTCAACCAGTAAGTCTTTGGTCAACCATGGGCTTTGCTATCTCTCAGCAGAGGTAAGAAATTTATTAGAACAATCCTGCTGTTGCCTTCCTGAGGCAACACCTCCCATACCAGCCACTTCTTTTTTGAGGATAGTTTAGGGAAGTTTAGAATTTTCTCCTGGAAAATCCTAAAATGAGTTAGAACAGTATAATACTTAAACCAATTCTAGAGTCACTCCCTCCCAAGGTCAGCATCTCACTCCCTATTCTCTCATACCCAACTGTGATAAGCCACACTATCCAAGAAAGCTTATCGGAGATATTTTGGTAAAAGTAAACAATTTAAGGCACTCTATAATAACCTGCCAACACAGAGATGCCCCGCAATTAGATATAAACTCCCTTCTGTTATGTAATTTCAGAGAAAAATGCAAAGTTCAGAGATTAAATCTCTGTGATTTAATGTCCCAAAGTATTAAAATTCAATGGAATCAAATACTCTTGCCCGTATAAGTTAAAGGTCAGCAAAATTCAGATCCAAAATTTTTCTTCCAAAGTTTCTTACTCTGCTTTAAATGGGTTCTTGTTGCCTGGGTGAAGTGGGGGGTCTTTTAATCAGCTGCAGTGTGTGCTGTCTCTTACGGGAAGAGAGCAGTTGCCTCAGGGCTATGCAGTGCAATGCCAAGTCTTTGATGTACTTCCCTTATTATAGAGTCCAAAAAGTTAATTGGACACATAAGTATATCACAGCACCAGCCAGCACCCACTAAACTAGAAAATAAACAAATCTCTACCCCACCCCCAAAACTGTTATCTTAGAAAAAATTTTGTCTCTGAAACTAAATATTTAGTGTTGCAAAGACTCAATGTTATCTTTAAAAAATGAGGATAGTTTTGCCAGAATGTTAGTCAGCCTAAACCTAGTGCCCAAAGCTCAAGATCTGGAAACTTACCTAAGTTGGGAGAACTGAATTTGGTTAATTTTGGCATTAAACATTTAGCATGAAGAGGAGGACGGAGGTACTTGCTTGTGTATTTTGTCTCTTTTCTAGGTATGTACATTGAGAAGTTACTGTCTCCTTACAAGGCTGGAATTTTACATTGGTGAGAGCACCAATTACCAATTCTTTGGCAATGAGCCTTACTTTCCCTTTGTACTTATCTAATTTCCATTTCTTGTGGAACCCTCAATGTGGTACCCCATTAGTAAACAGAGTGTGGGCTCTATCCAGGATTATACTGTTCACACTCTCCCAAAATCAGATATTTGTGGTCCTAGGCCACCATGTTGTTTCCTCTACTTCTCATCAAGGGGCTGTTAGACCTGAAAAAGCTGCCTCCTGTAGAAATTCTCCGTTAGAAAAAATTAACCAATCAAGAACCAACTTGAGACCACATGGTGAGAGGGAATTCTTCACCTATGGAAAGAACACATAAATTCAAACTTATTTGAATTAACCTTCCACATCCCTTCCTTGGGAATCCTGAATGGTATTTGGGGCCATGAGTGTAGTGGTGTCTGCCAGGCCTGGCACTAACAATTAAAACTACACCCACTCCCCTCCTCCCCTCCCTAGTAATGCTCTGTAGTGTCCATGGGACTTGGTTGCTTTGCTCTTTAAAGTTAGTTAATATGCTTCCTTCCCCTAATGTCATAAAGGACTGCCACGTGGCAAACCATTTCAGCCTATTGTCAGAGCTTCACCCTCAGCGCTATGCGAGGCTGAGCTGCACCTGTGTGGTGAGCCGCAGCGGCCTTCCTCGGAGCCCCACAGATCTGCTGAGGTCCTCACACTTGCTGAGGCCTGAATGTGAGGAGAGCCCACACCCCCTGCACTTTTGCTTGCTGCTTCTGTGATGGCTGCACTCCCAGTCAGCAAGTGCCACGGCCCGAGAGACACATGTGCCCTTGCTGAGGCCCAGGCAGCCCTGTCTCTCAGACACCAAGAACCCACAGTCTTGACTCTGTAAAAAAGAGTAGACTCTGGAAATAACTCTCTACAATGCAGTCATCCACCAAAGGTAAAATATTGCATCGCCCAACGCTGAAAGCCTCCTGCCTCAGGCACAGTAGTTAAAAACTGCCCAAGTACAATCTTCTACGAGCAGCAAAGTCAGTATACCCTATCTACACAACAAAATTCCCAATGAAAGCTACATACTACTTTCACCACACCAGAATCTTCAATTGTTCACATGTTATGGTACTTCCCCCAGATTCCAGTCTTTTCTTTATTTCTGTCTCTTTTCTTTTTAAAGTTTATTTATTTATTTTTAAGAGAGAGACACAGAGAGAGAGAGAGAGAAGCAGAGAAAGAATCCCAAGGCTGCACACAATCAGCACAGAGCCCGATGTGGGGCTTGAACTTATAAACCATGAGCTCATGACCTGATCCAAAATCAAGAGTCAGATGCTTAACTAGCAGAACCACCCAGGTGCCCCCCTTTCTCAATGCCTCAGATATTAGAGTCTCAAAGGGTCTAGTAAATAGCACTCCTTTTCCATAAATTCTTTTTAAAAAATTTTTAAATGTTTTTATTTATTTCTGAGAGAGAGAGAGAGAGCAGGGGAGGGTCAGAGAGAGAGGGAGACACAGAATCTGAAACAGGCTCCAGGCTCTGAGCTAGCTGTCAGCACAGAGCGCCATGCAGGGCTCGAACCCACGAACCGTGAGATCATGACCTAAGCCGAAGTCAGACGCTTAACCGACTGAGCCATCCAGACGCCCCTTTTTCCCTAAATTCTGAAAAAATTAAGATATATGATAACAAAGTATACAGCTCTCGAAATAGCACCTTTGTTACTGATAAAGGCTAAGTAAGAGGGCGTGGCTAAAAAGGTGAAAAAGTCATGGAACCTCAGATTGAGGCAAGCTTACCCATACGGTTGCAAACAGCACTAAACAGAGCAGGTCCCCTTACCTGCCCTTGGAGAGAAACACACCTCCAAGAGAAAAAGAAAATGCGAACTGAGCCCAAAACACCATTTGTTCTTACCAAATACGCCAATCAGTTAAGTCCTCCTGCTTCCCTGGGGTAGACCGAACGGAGAGGACGAGAGTTTTCCCCTACTTGTGCTCCCTCCACATTAAAGGAAACACCTGGACAGAGTAAGTGGCCGAAACAAGGCAACAGTAAAAGCAACAGAGGAGAATAACCATGTAAGCTTGGCAAGGAATGAGAGTGGGGTGGCTAGTTTATGTTAACATGGCACTTGAAACAGAGATCTGGTCAAGTGGGGGAGTCAATTGTGTGGTATCTGGAAGAAGGCAGAGAGAACAGACAATGCAAAGGTCTTGAGGAAGATAGGAAGAAGCGTGTTTGATATGTTAGAGTAGTGGTTCTCCATCAGGATCCATTTTCCCCTCGACCCCTAGAGGACATTCGGCAATGTCTGCAAGTGTTTTTTTCGTGTCGCAATGCAGGAGTATTGCTGTCATCTACTGAATAGAGGCCGGGATGCTGGCAAACATCTTACAATGTACAGGACGACCCCTCCAGATCAAAGCATAGGCTAATAGAGCCAAGACTGAGAAAACTTGTGTTAAAAACACACAGAGGAAGCCAGTGAAAGAAGTCAGAGGAGGCAGTGGCCAAGGCCATGCAGAACATATAGACCATGGGAAGGACTTTGGATTTTACTCTGCAACAGCTGTAAAGCCATTGAAGGGTTTTAACCACAAAGGTGACATAGTCGGATGACATTCTTAAAGGATCCATATAAAAATGTAGAGAATGGGTGCTAGGGAGGGAAGGGCAGCAGCAGTGAGAGGCTGTTGAGCTCGAGCTAAGAGAGAATGCTGGTCCTGGTGGAGGTGGTGAGAAGTGGTGGGGTTCTGAATCTATTCTGCAGATAGGATGAAAAGAACTTACTGACAGCTTGGATATGAGGGGTGAGAAACACAGTGATGTCAAAGATGACTCCAGATATTTTGGCCTATGCAACTGGAAGAATAAAAATGCCATTGCTGAAATAAAAATGATTTCGGGAGGAAAAGCTTTTAGAAGAAAAATGAGGGGCTCAGTTGGAGAGGTCAGGTAGGAGGTGTTCATCAGACATCCAAGTGAAAGAGACAACTGTATACCTGGATGTGAGAGAGAAGTTCAGAGGGAGGTTCTGGCTGGTGGTGTTCAAAGCACTTAAAGCCCATGAAGTTAGGGAACTCACCTAAGCACGAGGAGAAGGTGACACAGAAGGACTGGGCCTGGGGCACCAGAAAGTTTAGGGCCTAGGGGAAATGAGAGGGAACCCTTAGAGGAGACAAGAAAAGCCACTAAAATAGGAGTAAAGCAAAGAGTGGTGTCTTGGAAACCAATGTTATTCATAATCATGACTTTAAACCACTGATAAAAAGTATGCCCATTACTCAGTATGCCCATTTTAAGATATAGTGGTAGGATTAGCTGAAATGCATAATACATTTTAACAAGATATCCACTAAAATATATTAAGTAGGCTTCATAACTTATCCCAGTTATTTTGAAAATGCATATATGGTGACTCTGATGTAATATAGGCACTCGGTACAGAGGCCCCTTATTTTTATTTGGTTGTCAGCTTTATGGTTGTTGTTTTTGCATGCTGTATTTCATTGATTTTTAGGAATCATGCTTTTAACATTTTGATGGTTCTAAAATCAGGATGTGTCTCACAACTGAGGTGATAGGAAGCATTGTGTTTCAATTAACAGTGTCTTTTTCCTTTTGTAGTGGGGGGAAAAGTGACTGTAGTGGGGGAAAAGTGACTCAAAGGATCATAAATTTGGTAAAATATTTAAATAATATCTTAGAAATGTAACTTAGGTTCAGCTCTCCATATATTAAACTGTGGAATAAAGACAAGAAACCAAGTCAACATCAGCTTACTCCCTTTTTATTAGGCAGGCAACCGTCACCCCCTACAGGCTAAGATAGCCTTCACTCCAACTAGAATTTGCAGGCACAGAAACAAGACGGATGTTACTAGCAACCCCTCACATTCTCTCCTTACTTTCATCAAGGCACCTTAGCAGCCCAGGAGAAAGCACAGGTATGAAATGAGACATGTCAATAGATTTACCTTGTGAAAGAGTATCAGGGAATATCTACCTGCCGTCCACACACCCTTTTACAATTACACATAGCCAGCTTTTTGCATAAAACCCATTAGCCACACCTTGGTTCAGTCCTGCATCACCCCTCATCTGAAATACCTAACTGCCTTCTAACTGGCCATCCCACTCCCAGACTTTTACCACTTGTAACCCCACATGGAATCCATAAATAAATCCTGTAAATGTTTATCTTCAAAATGTTTCTCACTTTCATGCTATCATTCTCTGTTGCAATAATCCCCCACCCGTTCTCCCCCTTCTATCTGTGTTTTCCTACACGGAAGATTGTCAACACAGACTCAGAAGGATCCCTTTCAAATGTAAGATTATGTTATCCTTCTGCCCTGAAACCTCTAATAGCATCTCTTGAGGTCAGAGTAAAAGCCAAAGTCCCTACAATGGCTACATCAGTGGTCAGCAAATTAGAATCCACCTGCTTTTTTTTTTTTTTTGACATAGCCATAACCCATTTATGTAGATATTGTCTAGCGTACCTTTCACCACAATAGCAGAGTCATGCATTGAGTATTCATTTAATAATACTGTTATTACTACTATGCAGTAAGATATCACATTTCATTCATCAAAATTTCAAGGGAAATAACACTTATCAGAAAATAATTCTAAATGAGAGAAAACCTAAGCTTCTCAGAGGCTGTGCCTAGTATAGATGGTCACACTTTGGGGTGTGTGGGCAGTGCCTGAGCATGGGAAGTGTGAGCACCAACATGATGACATGACCAGTGAGTTGGTTATTTAGGGAAGGAGGCAGGGGGAAGTTAATGGGAAGACAAACTTAGCTGAGAGAGTGAGAGAGGTTCTTAGCAGCTGTCATGAATGGCATGAAATTTGGAGAAACAATGGAACAAATGACTGGAAAGACTGGAGTATTTCTTAGAAGCTTCTTTATGTGTTAGACCCTCTAAAATCTCTGGGACTGCTTCTTTCAGAAAATGACACCAAATTCCTACATTATTCATCACGGCTTCCAGAGTTGGACTGCTATTGCCTTTGATTTAATTCCACATAAAGACTGAGCCGCGTGGTACATCAATTTTTATTTACATTACATTTGTCAACATTCTTTGAGAGCTTATTTTGTACCAGGAACTGCACTAAGTGCTTTGCATGAATTATCCAATTAAATCCTCTCTCCCCCAAAATAAGCAATTTAGATTTTCATTTCCTCATTTTCACAGGTGAGGAAGTCGAAGCTTAAGGAGGTAAATAAATATGCTCAAGGTCAGTGGGATAGCCAAGGTTTGAACTGTCAGATTGGCTGTCTGACTGCAAGTACCAAAAGTGTGAATTAGAATAAAACTTGTTTTCTGAACAAGGATCCCCCAGTATAATGTGGAGGATGAGGTGTAGGAGTGCAATCACAGGAGTGATCAGCATGTCCTGCGCCATCTCACAACTCTTACCTCTAACTTAGGTGCTTCATCTTCTCGCTGATAATGACTTCCTCCCAACTAGTGGACTCTAAGACCATGGAGAGAAGACCATAACACTTCTTTCTACTAAAATCTTCAGTGGCTCACTGAGGGCAAGGATTGTATTTTACTCATCTTTGTTTTCATATGACTAGAACAGTCTCTGGAAAATAGTAGGTTTTATTAAATATGTGTTGAATTAATTCTAAGACCCAGAAGAATATTTTAATGTCTGCTTTTCAGAGTCAAGGTGTCGTATTTAGAATAACACTAAAAAATGAGCCCAAATTGCTTATCTTGGATAGGGATGCAGAAAACTATTGTTTAAATTGCAGATATTACCTAGGAGCAGCAACACATTGAATAATAATTGATCACTGACATTTTCACCAAAATAGAATTTTTAGTTTTATCATTAGAGTGTGGAAGAGCCTCAGGGGAAATGACACAGAAAGAGTAATTATGATGAAAGATAAAGCCTCTGGGTAACAAGAAAGAAGAGGAGAGCTTTGTAAAAGAGGAAGGAAGAAGCTTGGGAAAATTACTTGATCAATTCACTATTTTACCCATGATTTTAATTATTCCTTGTTCCGTATAATTATCATTATGTCTTTAAAAACAGGGCAGAAATTCTGCAACAAATGAAATTGCAAGCCCTAGCTTCTTCTTCCCCATGAGGGTCAGTCTAACTCTATGAAACTTCAGTCTTTGACATAAAATATATTACCTGACCTTCCTCTCTTAGCCCTCACCAAGAAACCAGAAGAGTTCTCAGGGCTGTGCATTCCCATTGGCCCTGGTACTTTGTAGTTGTCTATTCGGGGAAAACAGCAACAATCTCCCCCACACTCCACTTCCCTGGATTTATTTTCCTTATTATTCAAGAGGAATGTAATGTATCAGCAATCAGATCAGCTCGACCCTGCCAATCTGTAAGCAAAAAGACACTGTAAGCTACATATTACCCAGAAGTCATTTGCCAAGAAGTCTGACTTGATTGTTAGGAATAACAATTTTATTGTCAGGCAGCCTATACCTACACATGCATGTCTAATTCTTCCTCAAGAGACCACTGTTCTCATATAGACACTGTCTCACAAGTAGCATCTAGTGCATTGCTATGACCTTTAGGTTAAATTAAAAGTCATGTTATGCAACCCCAAGACAGTCACATAAATAACACCTTATGAGAAAGAAAGTCCGTAAGGAATATACTCTGGATTCGGTATGGGGATATTTGGCATGAGCTTGAACTTGTGGTAAAGCTGAGAATGAAATATGAACACTATTTGGCTTTTGGATATGTGAAGTGTAGGAAATCCATCCCAGAATCTCTAGCTATTACGAGCATACCTGAGATGGTGGAAAAGCCCAGGCAAGTACTGGTAAAGCTGGAGTTGGGTGTAGTGCCCACATGATCAATTTCGCTAATACCGTTGTCTGGCTGCGTATGAAGGCACCTACCCAAATTATTTCAAAGGCCACAATAACAGAAAATATGCAGTATGCTCCATTTGCGAGCTTATTAAATCTATGCTTTTTTTCACTCAAATTATTAAAATGCATCTTTTTCCCTTGTCTAACTCTAAATGTTCTTGAGGTTCAGTCCAGGCAAACATTTTCTGAGGTTTCAGGGGAACATTTTTTCACTAAACCCAGACCATTTTGCACATAGGAAAAGAGGTAAAATTCAAAACACTGGGTCTCATCTTGGCTTTATTTGGCTGCCTAGGGAATAATACCAACCATGCTATAAATGTTTATTTCCTGCACTGCCAAATCACAGTTCCATATTGTTAAGTAAATAGTGAAATCCATATTAATTAATGGTTAAAAGACAAAGTCAAATAAAAAATACTCAATAATATTACTCTTAATGTTCAACTCCAAAAAAAATGCATTAAAAAGATAAGGTGTGATTCTGAAGAGTAGTGTGTCATTAAAAGATGAAGTTATTCACTTTTTATATACAGATTCCGTTTAAGCTTGACTTACATTTCTTTCCTATTTATAAATATGCTATATAATGATTTAATCAGTCATGTGCTGTTTTTAACACGAAGATGTGTTATTTAGCATAAATAGTAGTGTTTTGGAATTCCTTGTATTCTTGATTCAGACCTATTTTGTTTGTTTTCCAGATCTCTACACTAAGTTAAATTTCTTAAGAGCATCTTGCCGAAGCCAGTATGTGGGCCATTTTATTCATCCTAATACTATCAGAATGTATTAGAATGAAAATAATGACTTTTTTTGAGAATAATCATTCTTAATATTGTTGACATTTGTTTCAGTTAGGGTTTTTAATAGAAACAAAACCAATAGAATATATACATATATCTTATATATGTCTGTTTTATTATGTGAAGAGGCTTATTAGAAGTAATTGATTCACATGATTATGGAAGCTACGAAGTCCCAGGACCTGCAGTCAGCTACACACCCAAGACAGCTGATGGCATTGGCTCCAGTCTGAAAGCTGGCAGACTTGAGACCCAAGAAGAGCTTATTTTTCAATTTAAGTTCAAAGGTAGGAAAAAGACTAATGTCCCAGCTCAACAGTCAGGCAGGACGAGTTCCATGTTATTCTTGGGAAGACCAATCTTTTTGTTCTTTTCAGGCCTTCACATTGGATGAGGGCCACCCACACTAGGGAAGGCAACCTGCTGCACTCAGTCTACTGATTCGGCTGCTAATCTCATCAAAAAAAACACCCTCTCAGACATACTCAGAATAATGTTTGACCAAATATCTGGGCACCCTGTGGCTCAGTTAAGTTGACACACAAAATTGACCATTACAACCTTTGAGTACCTCCTTCAGTTTGGCTATTCTTCCCAAGAATCAAATTCTGGTTTTCTGCATCTGAAGGAAAATGGAGGGTCTACACAAGGACGACAACTCAGGATTGTCTTCCGGATCCTTAATTAGGAAAGCATGTGAAAACACTTGCCACCATTTTCCAAAATTCTCAATAGCAGTTCTGCTGAGCCTTTGCCTTTTCTGCAAACAGGAAGTGGTCCCTTGGAACCTATCTGTGTGACAATGGCACAAGCACCCAGGGGGGATAGCAAGCATGAGTTTCCCTTACTGGGCTGGGAATTATCTGCTCTGGTTCCCAACCGGACAGAACAAACTCCGAACAACCCAACCCATTCCGTTTCTCCTAATGACTACAATTATGTGCACACATTCTATCTTTGAGGTCTGTTTTCATTTTTCAAGGCACCAAATTGAAGATTCCATCATAGTGCTGACAACTGATACAATCAGACTGATTCAAAGATTAATGTGATTGCGTTCTTTTCCTGTTTCCTTGCATTAGGTGAAATGCTTTAAATAGACCTCAAATAAAGAGAGTATGAGTGACAAACAGAAAAAAGAATTTAGAAAGAATCATTAAGAGTCAAAATTGAATTCTTATCCTAAGTTTACATGAAAATAATAATTTGTTGCTTATTTCTATATATTAATGGCACTAAAAATCCTTTCTGCCCTCACTAAAACTAAATGATGTAATTCGTATTATTCCATTTAATGAAATGCATCTGAATGGCAATATAATATATAATGCTAACAGTGAACAAATGAGGGAAGGCACCGCCATCAGCTGCTCTGTGCTGTGGAACTCCCCTGTTTCTCTCAGGATCAAAGTTGTTTCTAACACTCGCATCATGCTTCTATGTATTAGTGACTCTTCCAAGTACAGTAAAACCTTGGATTGCAAGTAACGTGTTCTGCAAAACAAGCAAACATTTCTAATAAATTTTAACTTGATAAACAAGTCATGTCTTACAACCGGATTAGTGTGTGATGCTGAATGTTACATGATCACAACTAAGCCAATGTTCTTCTCCCTCTCTCTCTCTTCCCCTCTCTCCCTCTCTCCCTCTCTCCCTCTCTCCCTCTCTCCCTCTTTCCCTCTCTCTCCCTCTCTCCCTCTCTCCCTCTCTCTCCTCTCTCTCTCAATCTCACTGCAGGATTATGGGTGATTGTCTCCCTTGCTCAGATGCTCGGTATCAGGCTGCAGAGTTTGGCAAAAATCAGTGATTTTTCAGAACTTTTTGGAAGGTGCCCACAATTGGCACTAGTGCGCTTTTTGTCACTTCAAAGCACCTATGGACTTTGTGCAGAGCCCAACTCAGGGCTCAAACTTATGAACCATGAGATCATGACCTGAGCCAAAATCAAGAATTGGACACTCAACTGAGTGAGCCACCCAGATGCCCCAACTCTGTGATTTGCTGTTAAGACTTTTTCTCATATCTCAAATGGCTGAAAATAACTTCAGGGACTCTGCTCACTTCACAATGATTCGATTTCTTTAAGAAATCCACTACACACACATACACACACACACACACACACACACACGCACTCTTCTGACCCTCTGTTGGCCAATCATACTTTTCTTAGGAGTTTGGAAGAAAGGCTCAGATACAGTTAATTAACTTCTGCCATATGATTAGAACCAAGATAATGCAAATCTGAGAATACGGTGCAGCCATCTACCCCCATGTACACAAAGAGGCAGACAATTCCAGTTAATAGAAAAGAATAAACCAGAATGATGAACAGATCAGAGACCAGAGACTGAAGAGAAAGAGTGTTGCCTGGATTCAAGATTTATCGTTTCAACTCCTGCTCCAGTAGGCCAGAGGCTCAGATGTTCTTGGGTTTTTTTGAGATAGAAAAATATCTTTCCAATACATTTATTTCTCTTGATGTTGTTGATTTTTTAAACTACCTCAAACTGGCTTTACTCATTAAAAATGCATGTTATACTGTGTTTCTCATCTCCACCATGAACTATTTATGTAAGTTCACGGCCTCACAAAGCCACTTCTAGAGCAGTTAAGAAAAATATATGATTTGATAAAAATTTCACCCAATATATGCTGACATGCTATAATTACCCCAATCCATTAGCAGAATCACAGTGACTGTCAGTATACAAAAGATGACACTCGATTACCCTCAGAGCTGCCAAGATATGCAGCAGCTTAAGGAGAAAAGAACATTTAACAGATAAAATCCATGTGACTGAACTGTGACGAAGATGGAGAGTGGCAGGTATGTTCAGAATCATTCCCTCCTTCATCAGTAATTCAGGATGGCATCCCTTAACCAATAAGAATGTAGCACAGAGTGAATCATGCCAGGGTAACTCCTAAATCCCAGTGGCTTAAAGAAAAAAAAAAACAGGTATATGTATAATTCATGCTATATGTACACTGTGAGTTGGTGGGGACTCTTCTCCACAGAGTCACTCAAAAATCCAGGCTAAAAGAAATCATAGTTTTATAGCTTTACTATCTGGGATGTGCAAATCCCACAGTCCTCATAGCAGAGGAAAGTCATTTTGTGAATCAAACTCTGGTTTTTCTATACTTCTGCATAAAACCAACACATTTCACTTCTGCCCACAGTCAATTAGCCATGTGGCCTGTCTAATGCAGGGGGATGGTAAATGTTAGGGAGCAGATGGAAGCTTTGGTGAGCATCTTTCTCTCACACAAGTCACATGAACAGATTTGAATTTTCTTAAGTGCTACATTGAATTTAGTTCCTAATTTCTTAAAGCTAATGTTAGTCAGCATTTTTATCAAAGTAATTGTACTTAACTCAGATTAGAGACCAGTGACAAAGGGCCAAAGTAACTTTGTGAGATTTAACACTTCAATGGAAAGATAATGTCTAGAGTGTCCAATAGCTCAGCTGACTGTGTTCACACACCTGGAAAACCTCATTGTGAGGTAGGACTGTACCAGGAGACAAAAGATGTGAGTTTTGGCCTTGGCCATCTTGCTAACCATTTATCACTTTCTCATTAATTTATCTGAATCTCAGTGCTTTTTCTGTCAATTAGGAAAAGGAAGGCATGGCCTGGATCACTGGCTTCTGACAAAAACCAACAGATTAAAGCTGGTTCATAAGTAAACTCTACTCATATGTGACAAGGGGAACATGAATAATGTATATTTTTCATAAACTACATTTATTTAATAGAAAGGATTATCCTATATACCGAGAGTAGATATTTCTTAAATTTTCATTGTCAAATAGCCTTTCTTCTATGAAACGTGGGTGATAATATAAATTTTCCTCTTGTTAATCGGCAAATTAAATGTTCTTAATCCTATTACAGCTATCAAATTTTTAAATGATACTAGTATATGAACCTCTGTTTTTGAGCCATGAAGAAGTAACAGAGACTGGATTTATCCTCCACATTAAACAAGTAGAAAACCAGACAAAACATCAACAACTGCTTTCAGACAGCAGACAGCAGACAGTACAGGGCTGCAGTCTCTCATAATAGGAAAATGAGTGAAAAACACTTAGTTTCCTGCCTGGAAAACAGGCAGGGAGAGGGAACACAGAGCATTGTCCTCTCATTCAGTTGAGAAATAGAGAGCACCATAAGGGAAGGAAAAGCATCTAGAACTTGTAGGGCAGAATACCTGAGAGGAGACAGTTCCTCTTGAATTTTTCACTCAATACCAATTTGAGCTTACAAGGGGTCATACTCCACAAGGTGGAATTAAGAACCACCAAACAGCAATGAGCCAAACAAACAATTCACAGAGTTCACACAGCATTATGAATAGTTTCTGTCCCACAAGCTAGATTGAAAAGGGCTCACAATCTAGGAGATGGTAGGTAGAGTCCTCAGAAGTATACTTACATACTCTTAGCCTAAAGACTACTCTCCATATGCCCACACCGAGCTTAAATGCAAGCCTCAACTGGGTCAAACAGATTCCAAGTAGCTTACTTGCCTGCCAGAACAAAGCCCAAAAATAGTTAAAAGAATACAACAAAAGCCAGCAACAGACAACATAAAATTCATACTACCTGGCATCAAAATAAAAATTAATAGGCATGAAAACAAACAGGAAAATATGACCCATAAGCAAGAAAAAGACCTATCAATAGAAACAAATCCAGGAATAACAGAGTTAATGGAATTAGAAGACAAGAACATTTTAACAGCTATTTTAAATATGCTCCATAGGTCCAGAAGATAGAGGGAAGCATAAATATGATAAGGACAAATACAGAAAAGATATATAAAGGGCCCAAATGGTACTTATAGAAATTTTATAGTCTTCATCACAAAAGACGTGAGTTGCCAATAACCATATGAAAGGGTGCTCAACATCACTGTTGGTCAGGGTAATGCAAATTAAAACTAGGAAATGAGATACCACTACACATCCACTGGAATGTATACAATTTGAAAACCTAACAATATCAGGGATTTGTTGAAGATGTAGAGCAATCAGTACTCCCATATATTGTTAGTGGGGATTTAAAATGGTACCATGATTGTGGAAAATTGTTTATTAGTTTCCCATAAAGTTTAATATATACTTATCACATAGCTCAGTAATTCTCCTAGATACTTAACAAACAGAAATAAAATGTATCACTATGCAAAGACTTGTACATTTATGTTTATAACAGCTTTGTTCATAATAGTCCAAAGCTGGAAACAACTCAAATGTCCACCAGCAAGTGAATGACTAGATAAAACTTAGGAAATACAAACAGTGTAATGTAAGGCGTGATCTGCTGACACATGTAACGACATGAATATCAAAAACAATATTTTGAAAGAAGGAAGACAGAACAATCCATTCACATAAATACATAGAAAAGGGAAATCTAATCTATAATGACAGCAGATTGGTAGTTACTAGGGGTTGGGGCTGTCTGCAAAGGGGCACTAGGGAACTTCTAGGAGTGACAGAACTATTCTATATTTTGACTGTGGTGGCCTCTACACAGAGGAATATAGTCGTCAAACTCATCAACTGCGAACTTGAATGCATAAATTGTACTGAATGTAAATTACACCTCTGTAATGTCCTTTTGTAAACAGACATCAAGAACTCACAGAAGACCTAGGAGGATTAAAGAAATACATGAGACTACACATCCAAGAAGAATGATTTGCAATTGAAGTCATGCAAACCACAGTTAAATTCCAAGGTGGAGGCCATTCAAAGATTCAAGCCATTCATTCCTTCCATTGCACTCCAGGGCACATATGTGCACACACGCACACACTTAACACAACACTTCTGAAAGTGAATTTAATGGAAGATCAAAACCTAAAGAGAGGCACGCACAAGCTATCAGAAACTCAGTAGAATGAGCAAAGTGATGAATGTCTAGGAAGTGAGGACTGAGACTAAATTTGCTGTTTCCTGTTCTGCGTGGCAATTAACACTCCAGCCCCATAACCCCAAAACCACCAGCAAAACAATTGCTAATCTGTTATTCATAACACTGATGTGTAAATGGTGCTTTGGAGGAAAGGGGGGGATGTTTACACTAGAGGAGGAAAACACAGCAACTTTGGGAACAAGGGTAGAGAAAAAACAGCAGCTAAAGGTAAAACGGGGGTAAAGCTTGGGGCAGTGACTTCAATTATCAGCCTGGCACAATCCCAGGCTGCCAAACACTGGCTACTTAAAGATTTTCTACTGAGTAAAACTGAGAAGTAAATACATATAAGTAATAGAAACATAAAACTAAGAACTACAATAGGCATATAATAAAAAATGAAAGTAGGAAAGATGCCCAATTTTGCTAAGCCAGACACAGAAGAAGAAACTAGAGACATTTGATTTTATTATTTTGCCAAATATTTTTGAGCACTTAATAATTACTCTGCTAATAAGAAAATACTAACTCCTCAGCATATGCTTTTTTAATAATCAGTAATAGCTTTCCTTATTACATAAATATTAAAGCTCAAAACAAATACTACTTCTAGTAAAACATTTAATGTAAATTCTATGATAAATGTAGACCCATTCATTCTCTGAGCATTATTTAACACCTACTTTAAGGTACTATGTAGATGGACTCAACCGATAATGATAAGATATTGTTCTTATTCAAAATAAACTTAAAATTCATCATATGCCAACTGATAAGTTGGCTGGAGTCAATAATCATTCTGAAACTACACATCATTCTCTAAAGCCAGTTTCACACCAAGGGCACTTAGGAAACTATTTCTGTAACTATCTTTTTTCTTAGCCTACTATTGAAGTCATTCTACACAGATGCAACTCCACTCAATTATTTTAGCTCTAGATTGACTTATGTAAGGAAAAGTTAAAAAAAACTAGCATCAAGAGAAAAACAATTAGCATACCTATTATAAGCCAGGCACGGGCCAGTAGTTGGCTTTATAAAGATGAAAAGATGGAGCTCCCTCTCAAGGAGATCACAGTTTGACAAAGGCAGTAAAAATGGAAGCAGATAGCTGTCATACAGGGTGATGCATGCTATACTGAAAGGGAGAATGATGTTCTATGGGAGAAGGATAAATGTGCAGTTAATTTGGTCAGAGATCTAGAAACTACAGAAAAAATTCAACTTTTTTCAGATTACAACTTGTTATTGCTTATGTTATTTCAAAAGGTAGTTACATGGTGCTTGGCACACAGCTGGTACTCAAAATATGCTTGTTGATGAAAATGTAACCAGAATAATTTTATGGTTTTTTTTTATTCTTCAGTTTGACTTGAAAACAAACAGCTTTTATAATTATCACTTGATGAATAACCCTCCATACTTCTATGCTTATATATATGAATGTGTGTGTCAGTAATGTGTGTGTGTGTGTGTGTGTGTGTGTATAATCTCAAGAAGCTGACATTTTATTTTATTTTATCTTATTTTATTTTAATGTTTATTTATTTTTGAAGGAGAGACAGAGAGCATGGAGGGGAGGCAGAGAAGGAGGGAGACGTAGCATCCAAAATGGGCTCCAGGCTCTGAGCTCTCAGGACAGAGCCCAAAACCAGGCTCAAACTAATGAACTGCGAGATCAATGACCTGAGCTGAAGTTGGATGCTTAACTGACTGAGCCACCCAGGCACCCGAAGAAGCTGACATTTTAAAGTTGTGAGCTGCTTGAAAGTCTCTCAGTGATGATGACTGGCATGTCACCTTGAACAGTTCTTCATTCTTTTCTTTCTTTCTTTCTTTCTTTTTAATGTTTATTCATCTACATTTGAGAGGGGGGAAGGGCAGAGAGAGAGGTTAGAGAAAGAATCCCAAGCAGGCTCTGCACTGCCATCACAGGGGGAGATGGGAGAACCTGACCCTTAAAATGAACATCACAGAATAGCAGAGCAGAATGTGCACCCCCTTGAGGCAACCACACACCAAGACACAGGAGCAGGAGGGATATGGGCCACATGCGCTCACTCTCTGGTCCCAGATTCACCAAAGGACAGAACAAACGGACAAGGAGAGGCCAAATGTTTTAGCCTAATGAATGTCTCTCTGCCTGGAAACAAGAAACTCAGGGGATAAGAATGCTACATTAACAAAAACGAACGATACTAACTATAGCCTTCTACCTTCCTAAGGAGGAGAAGGCCATCCTGAAGAATGTGAGCTGGCCCAAGATAAAGGAAAAACTGTCATTTCAAAGCTTCTGAGAATGTTTCATGCTGCTAACAGAGCACAGAGACTGTTTAACAAGCTTTTACTTTTTTTTGAGTATGCAAAAGTATTTCTGGAGTTAAGTTTACAGTCATGGCTGCAAAGAGTTGAATTGCACTGAATAATAGAATAGGATGAATTCTTTATTTGGGGAGCCAGCAAGGAATGGAGTGGAAGGAGCAAACCACAGAGCAGACAGGGCTCAAAAGAGACAGAGGCGAAAATTCAGACCTAGAGGAGGAAGTCAAGGAAATCATAATCTAAACCTCCCAAGCCTTGCACCAAAAAAAAAAAAAAAAATTGGGGGCCTCAAATACTGGGACTGGTCTTGAGTTCCCACCAAACATGTGATGCAAGATTAGAGGAAAGGAGTTGCATCAATTTCAGTTAAATCTCACAGGTGAAAGAATCCCAGAAAGCTGGAGCTCATGGAGAGTCTCCAAGCATGGGGCACTCTCACCCCTCCCCATGGCAGAAATCACAAGTGTGCGGGGGGGGGGGGGGGGCAGAAAGAGAGAAGGATTAGGGATGCTACAAAGTTCTGGGACAAGGTGAGGCTGCAAGTTCACTGCAGGGTCAGAGATGCCGCAGAGTTTGATAACCACAAAACTGTTGTTACATTTTGCCCTTGAGCATCCTTGGGGACCTTGGAAAGCTTGATTTCCAGGGTGCTGTCAGCCAAATAAAACATATAGGCCACTCTAGCTGAAATCTCTGAAACTGCCCCTTCCCATCTGTTCCTCTAGGCTCGCAGCCTGTTTCACTTAATTTACACATAACAGCTTCCTAATTACCGATTTAAGTGCCTTGCCTGAGAGGTTTCCTTAGAAACTGCTTCAGAAACAGTTTAATGTTACAAAAATCTAAACTTAGAACAGAAAATTGAGTAGAAAATTAAAGGAAAATAAGTTGGTGTCATTATTAGAATAAATGGTGTAATTGGACCTATCAGCAGTCACTGGCAGCCGGATCTGAGCCCCTGCCTCACGTTGCTGAGAGGTTTCTTCTCGTGTATTCGAAGGGCTTTTCAAGAGACAATAAAGATTTTAAGATTTCTTTCTCCCTCTCTCATTTGGAAATATTTGTATTTAAAAGAAAAAAAGTCTCCTGCCCAAAGCAGAAACTAAGAGTGCTCATACATCCATTTAAAATCTTTTGGGAATGTTTTAGGCAACGGTCACTGTGCTGGGACAGCAAAACCACTGGGTCTCAGGGCACCCAGGCAGCTCAGTCGGTTAAGTAAGTGTCCAACTCTCGATCTCAGTTCAGCTCATCTCACGGTTCATGGGATCAAGCCCCACGTCTGGCCCTGCACTGACAGTGCGGAGCCTGCTTGGGATTCTTTCTCTTTCCCTCTGCCCCTCCTCTCATTTGTTCACTCATTCTCAAAAAAAATAAATAAACATTAAAAAAAGAACCCACTGGGTCTCAAGAGCACTGTCACTCTGAATCTTGAACTTCTCCCCTCCTAAAATAGTGTAGGTGTTCAGAACTCTGTGGCAAGAGCAAGTTAGTGTGGCAAAAGGTTAAAGAATTTGCCTCCAAATACCGGCACCACCACGTTGTGTTATGTGGCCTTGGGCAAGCTACAAAAGCTCACCAGTCATTAAGTTGTTAAGTTCATGAATAAAATGGATAAAAATGGTACCTACTTGAGGGGTCTGAGGATTAAATGAGATGATGCATTGTATATGTCAATCACAGCATTTATGCAATCTTCTTTTCCAATTATTCAGACCAAACCACATATTAACCTCCTGCTGTTGTTACGCTAGGCACCGTACCAGGTAAATGACAAAGATGATGTGGACTGTGGTCTCTCCGGGATCTTGTCCTCTCCTCTAGGTATCTTCTATTTTTATTTTTTTAAATGTTTATTTTATTTATTTTGAGAGAGAGAGAGAGAACTGGGGAGGGGCAAAGAAAGATGAAGAGAGAGAATACCAAGCAGGCTCCATGCTGTCAGCACAGCACAGCCCTATGTGGGTCTCGAACTCATGAGCAGTGAGATCATGAGCTGAGCTGAAGTGGGATGCTTAACCCACTGAGCCACCCAGGTGCCCCAGGTTTATGGATATATTTTAAAATATATACCACATTTCTTCTGACTCTTTGTCTAGAGTGAAAATTCAAAGTACACAGTACTTTCTGGCTAGTGCTAGAAAGAGAGAATTTCTGAGATCAATCCCTTTCACCCCTCAGCCTCACCCCACCCATGGTTAAACCTTTAACTGTAAAACTTTCAAAACTGATAATTCATGCTGTTAACATCCCTGAAATAAAAACCATAAAACATTTCTCAAACCAAGGCAATGTGCCCTACCGTCAACATGTAATTAAGAATTGTAACTCGTTTTCCCTCATTGTAGACAGAAAATCGCTAGCAGAACAAGCCCCAGCTTCAGATTTACTGAAAGATAACCCATGAATGAGGTATCTAAATGCCTTTGACTCCTTGAATGAGTAACACATTTTATGATATTCCTTCAAATGATGGAGAAGTGCTACCCCGCATCTTAATGACTTCTGTAGTTCCGGCACATAAAATATCCCTTTCCCTGACACCGAAGCTTTCCCTCTTTTCCCTCCTGCTCCTTTGCCAACTGTATTTTTATATATGTTCCCGATCACGTTCATCTCCCAGAGGGAGTGCTGCTGCATGAGTAGGCAAAGAGAGGAAACCCTAAGATGGATACAATTTGAGTATGTGAAGGGAGAGCCCTTGAGAAAAGAAAAGAGCACCCATAACAGGTGCATAGAGGAGATGACCATATGTGTATTGGGTATAATGAGTACAGGAATATACAGAATGTAACCTTTCATTTATGTCGACAGCAAAGAGTAAGTACTTGTTTGATATAAATTTTACACAAAGAAGAAATCATCATTCTGTTTTTAAACATCAAAAGAATGAATCCTTACTAAGGTGAAAGCCTGCATGTGAGACAAAATCACAAGTGAGACAAAATCACAAGTTAAAGGAAATGGTTCAGATATTCACAAATCCTTCCACCTGTCTCCTTCTGGGCCCATGTATACTATTACTGTGGCATTAAACGCCATCTATTTTGTTATAATTGGATCCTTATGTTCTAAGAAACCTTTGTTATCTAAAATCATGCTATGAAACAATTGTTTCAGTGGAGGGAAAAGATTGGGGGCTACAGAGTTCCAGAGTCTTAATAACAAATTTAGTTTTCCTGCAGGGCTCTCAGTAATAAAGTTGACTTTTTAATGGCTCTAAGTATATAGCTATAAATGGAACTTCCGATTCTTGATAATTACTAACTCAAGAGAAAGACTGTGATTTTATACTATTGTACTAACACAGTGTTTCTTAGATTTTTATAATTGTTTTGCCTATTGTTATTAAGAATAAATCTCAAAGCCAGTCAAGTAAGCTGCTGCAAGCCAAGAGGTTTTTTACCTGATACATTCATTTTCATTATGATTTATTACATTATGACCAGATAGTCTATGAAATATGTCATATTCCTTTATTAATCATTACTTTTTAAGTTAGGAAAACTAGCATGTTTCCCCTCAAAATGACTATCAGCAAAAGAAGTATAATAACCACCAAGTCACTAATAGAGTCTCTACTTTCTCCATAATGACCACAGAAATTTAAGAATATGACAGATATCTATACACATGTATATGTTAAGTGAAACTCCTGCTTTGGACTAGGACACAGATCATATAATATCGATTCTCTTGCTCAACAGGTCATCATTATCACTACAAATCATTATCACTAGAAATCTGGAAAGGTGTTAATATATTTATAATTTACTTTAAAATAATTCAGCAGAGACAATGTGCAATTATAGATATGCCAGTTACTTAAGTTTCAACTCTAAGGCAACCAATCACCCTATAAAATTCAGACTACAGCTGCGCTCTTATGGGTAATGCTCAGGCTTGATCCTTAAATGTCTTGCTCTGAGCCCCTGGATTAGAAGGAACTCAGCTGCCTTATTCCTGCCTCTGTACTGATGGATGTGCACCTTGAGCAAACTGTTTGTATAATGAGGCAGCCAAAGCTTCCATAAGGACACAGAGCTGGGACTTCATGAAGCTTACCAAGCAAAGAATATAAATTGTTTTGTACCTATTTTTAAAGAACACTTATTTAATAAGTGCCTGAATGTGTGGCATTTTTGTTCTGCAAATTGCTTTCATTATAACCTAGTAGTCAGGGTACAGGGGCTTAACTTAGAACAGATCCCAACAAAAAGTGGCCATATGTAGTCTAAAAGTTTATGTCCTGGTTTCCAAGCTAAAATTTCTGTGTGATATTGAATAAAACCTTATTAAAGTAAGAAACAATATTTAGTCCTTTAATTCAGGTAAGAGTAATTTAGGAGAAAGGGATGAGTAAGGTTAGAAAAAGTATATGAGAGGAGCCTGTCTGGCTCAGTCGATTAAGCATCTGACTTCAGCTCGGGTCAGCCCCACATCGGGCTTTGTGCTGACAGCTCAGAGCCTGGAGCCTACTTTGGATCTTGTGTCCCTTCCTCCCTCTCAAAAATAAACATTAAAAAAAGAAGAAGAAAGAAAAAGTACATGATCTGGGGGCTCCTAGCTTAGTCAGTTAAGCATCCAACTCTTAATTTCAGCTCAGGTCATTATCTTAGAGTCATGAGATTGAGCCCCATGTTAAGATCCTCTCTCTCTGCCCCTCTCCTGCTCTCTCTTTCTCTAAGGAAAGAAGGAAGGAAGGAAGGAAGGAAGGAAGGAAGGAAGGAAGGAAGGAAGGAAGGAAGGAAGGAAGGAAGGAAGGAAGGAAAAAAGAGTAAATGATCTATAATCACTTTGTTGAAGTAGTCACTGGCCTAAAACTTTTTGAAAATTTGTTCCACAGTAATCTTCTGGGGTTTTTATTGGATATGATGATATTCTCAGAAATAACAATTTATCCATGGGTTAAGGAACAAAATGGTGAACAAAGTAGCATAGAAAAAAACAACTTCAAGAAACACACGACAAATTCCGTAGGTAAATGAATATCTTTTTTTCATTCTGAATCTTCAACAAACCTCTTAGTTTCCAAACCAGCTATAATTTAATGCTTATAAGAGGTGAAAAAGTCATGTAATTGAGTGAATCAAACCTGATATAATGTTTAAGGACTATGGTAAGCTGGAAAGAACATGACTTATCTAAAGTAAAAACAGCTGCTCAGCTCCCATCAGCGGTGGCCAGGTTGACACCTGGGCCAGTTTGTCCAGATTGGAGAACTCCAAAATCCATATGTAATATGAAATGTCTTAAACCTCATAGGTTTACTATTAATTCTATGCAGCAAAGGATTCACTCAATAGGTCAGAGGTGATATCCCTATGCACATTCCAAAGGAAGGTTTGGCCTTTGCCTTGCTCCTGAAAGTTAACTTCCAAGCCCTTGGAACACCCTGCCTGATAAGGGTGTTTTGCATCCCTAAAGGCCTTAGACCATGTCACATAGTCTATGCCAACAGTGTGATTTATGGTATGGATATAGAGTCATGGGATATCAGCCTGAGCTCTGGACAAAATGGAGAATGAGGTCAGCCACACAGGCAGGCAGTCATACCTACATGGCTAACCGAGGAAAACACTGGACACCAAGGTTCAGGTGAATGTCCCTGGTTGGTGGTACTCCATGCATGCTGTCAAACATCGTTGCTGGGAGAAGTAAGCATTGCCCCCATGACTACCAGGATAGGACAACTGGAACTTCTGCCTGGCGCCTCCTAGACATTGCACTATGCACCTTTTTCCATTGCTAATTCTCATCTCTATCCTTTTGATGTAATAACCTGTAATCATGAGTATAACAATTTTTCTTTGTTCTGTAAATCCCTTTATAGCAAATCATTGAACCCAAGGATGGTTTTAAGGACCCCCAAATACAAATACTACTTTTTAAAATACCAAACAAAATCAATTATGCGAGCCACATTTGGGTGTAGACCATCAGTCTGCAACTTCTGATTCTAGTTCTAACCTCTAACAAGTTAGAAATAACCAAATGTAGGTGGTCAAGTGGTACACTAATGTATGAGTCAGCACAGAAGGGCATGGCTCTTGTTTGCCTTCGGCAAATTAGGCATCGGTTGCCTTCAGGAGAAAGTTTAGGGGAAACAATCTGAGGAATTTCAATTGGATTGAAGTCACCGCAAATCAACATTTTCTCTTCTTTGGATAGGCGCTGGAAGTATGGAGGGCTTAACTTAATACAGAGCTGGACATTCTAGGTTCCATCCTTAAATTTGCCTTTAAGTCTTCTTTTGTATGTTGGTTCATAAAAACAAATGATGTTACTATTATTTCACTGCTACTTAATTGCTTCTACTGGACCCTAAAAGAATATCAATCATAGTAATTCTAAGATCTCATAAACCAGAAGCATAAGCAAAAGTTAGAATAGATGGCATATTAATAGTGAGAAATTAGTTTAGTCAGCTCAATTTAACAAATATTTCTTTAGGGGCGCCTGGGTGGCTTAGTCGGTTAAGCGTCCGACTTTCGCTTAGGTCATGATCTCGCGGTTCGTGGGTTCGAGCCCCGCGTCGGGCTCTGTGCTGACTGCCAGCTCGGAGCCTGGAGCCTGTTTCAGTCTGTGTCTCCCTCTCTCTCTGTCTCTCCCCTGCTCACGCTGTCTCTCTCTCTCTCTCTCTCTCTCTCTCTCCCCTAGAAATAAATAAAAACATTTAAAAAAAAAAACCACACAAATATTTCTTTAGTATGCAATCTTACCTAAGACCAGTGTGAGGTTCCAGAGACACAACAATAAATGAAACAGTCCTTGTCCACATGAAGCTGGAGGAGCAGGAGGGTAGAACACGCTCCTGTGGGGAGAGAAATGCTAACTGCAGGACACTGTTCACATGTTTAAAATCTGCTCCTCTCTCCTCCTTCAGCCCCTGGCAATGAGTAAGTGCTTTTTCTCTAGAACAATTTCAAAGATAACTGTGAGCATACTGTTCTCATTTCTAAAGTAACCTCAAATCAGGATAGTTAACAGGTGATGGCATCTTTCTCAGAAGCTGGTGATGTTTTGAGGCGGCTCCTTGGCCACTTCCTAAAAGTTGGAAGAACACTCTTGCTCATGAGACTGTGGTCTGTACAGCTCACCCTGACCAACTCCTTTTTCCTTGCATTTACTTAGTTTCCAAGCATGAAAAAGTTGTACTCTATCCCAGAGTTTTATGTCCAATCTTTTCATTCATCATCCTTTTTTTTTTTTTTTTTTTTTTTTTAGGAAATAAAATATCAGTCTCTTCCTGAGGCTGCAAAATCGGTTTTCACCTTGGCCCAACACAAGGAAGCAGCATATAAGCAAGGAATCATGTTGAAAGAATACAAATGAGTTGTTAAGAGGGCCTGAGAAACTTTGTTGTTGCTGCTTTGGGAATTTGGCTGTATGGTGTCATTATAAGCAAATATGTCATGCGTGTCATTTCATAATGAAACACTTCTTTTTTAAAAGGATATTTAACATCTGGATAGCTCTATGACTCTTAAGGTATAGAGAAGAGAATAATTAAATTAGCAATAAAATATTCTGGGGGGGGGAATCTATCTCAAGGGGAGCTACAGCACTGCACAAACTATTTTTATTCTATGATATACATTCCAAAATGATGTGAATTTCATTTAGCCCTCAGAGAAAAGGGAACCTTTATCATTCATTATGTTTATTCCTAAATTTGAACAAATGCTTCATTTCTCTATTGTTCTGTAGGACGAATGTACCTTGCCCCTTCCTCTTGCATCAAAGACAAATACCAAGTGAAGAAATAAAAAAAGATACATACATTCTTCATACAGAACAGGTTACTAAGAATATGTTCATTTTATTTTTGCAAAATGCCATGATTTACTGAAAAGGTACTGAAGACAATAGCAACAAATGAACAAAGATGGGAGGAACAACAAAAGGAAACAAGAAGCAGTTACAGGAAGCAGAGATTTAGAAAGGAACAGAGATTAGGTAAAGATTGACCATCATCAATCCATGGTCTCTAAAGGCTATGGAGATAGTTCTTCAATGAAAGACATGGGTATTATTTAGGAGGAGATACTTATTTATAACACTAGGCCCAGCATTTATTCAAAGAGGAAAAATTTTCTTGTTCAAGCAATTTAACTTATGCTTTACTTATTAGACTGAAACTTTGATTTTTCTAATTCTGTCATCTTCCATAAAATAAAACCCAGTCACTATTTTATCTTTCTCTTTCTTTCTCTCTTTCTTTCTTTCTTTCTTTCTTTCTTTCTTTCTTTCTTTCTTTCTTTCTTTCTCTTTTTTTTTTCAAATAGTTTATTGTCAAATTAGTTTCCACATAACACTCAGTGCTCATCCCCAAAGTGCCCTCCTCCATGCCCATCCTCCCTCCCCCCCACATCCATCAGTCCTCAGTTTTTGTCAGCATTCAAGAGTCTCTCATGGTTTGCCTCTCTCCTTTCCCCCACCATTTCCGCCCTTCTTCTCCCCCTTGTTCCTCCATCAAGTTCCTCCTATACGTGCAAACATATGATATTTGTCCTTCTCTGCCTGACTTATTTCGCTCAGCATAACACCCTCAAGGTCCATCCATGTTGCTACACATGGCTCTTTCTTTCTTTCTTGTTTGTATGTTTTAGTATTGGTTTCAGGAGTAGAATTTAGTCATTCATCACGTACATTTAACCCCAAGTGCTCATCACAAGTGTCCCCCTTAATTCCCATTGCCCATCAAGCCCGTCTCTCCCACCCACCTCCCCTCCAACAACTCTACAGTTAAGAGTCTCTTACAGTTTGCCCCTCTATTTTTATCTTATTTTACTTTTGCTTCCCTTCCCTTATGTTCATCTGTCTTGTTTCTTAAATTCCCCATGAGTGAAATCATATGGTATTTTTCTGTCTCTGACTTATGTCATTTAGCATAATACACTCTGGTTCCATCCACCTCATTGCAAATGGCAAGATTTCATTCTTTCTGATGGCTGAGTAATATTCCATTGTGTGTATGTGTGTGTACACACACACACACACACACACACACACTGAAATATATATATCTTCACACATTATGGAATGAATATATATGTATATACATATGTGTGTGTATATATATATATATCCATTCATTAGTTGACGGATGTGTATATATATATATATATATATATATACACTCTCTATATATACATGTATATGTGTGTATATATATATATATATATATATACACTCTAGATAGATAGATAGATAGATGATGTGTGTGTGTATATATACACACACACACACCACTTCTTTATCCAATCATTAGTTGATGGACATTTGGGCTCCTTCCATAATTTGGCTATTATTGATAGTGCTACTATAAACATTAGGGTGCATGTACCCTTTGAATCAGTATTTTTGTGTCCTTTGGAAAAATACCTAGTAGTGCAATTGCCAGGTATTAGGTTAGTTCTATGTTTAACTTTATGAGGAACTTCCTCACCGTTTTCCAGAGTGGCCATACCAGTTTGCTTTCCCACCAACAGTGTAAGAGGGTTGCCCTTTCTCCACATCCTTGCCAACATCTGTTGTTTCCTAAGTTGTTAATATTAGCCATTCTGACAGGTGTGAGGTGGTATCTCATTGTGGTTTTGATTTGTATCTCCTTGATGATGAGTGATGTTGAACATTTTTTCATCTATCTGTTAGTCATTTGTATGTCTTTTTTGGAGAAGTGTCTTATACCATACACAAAAATAAATTCAAAGTGGGTGAAAGACCTAAATGTGAGACAGAAAACCATCAAAATCCAAGAGGAAAACAGGCAGTAACCTCTTTGACCTCAGCTGTAGCAACTTCTTACTAGACATGTCTCCTGAGGCAAGGGAAACAAAAGCAAAAATGAACTATTGGAACTTCAACAAGATAAAAAACCTCTGCACAGTAAAGGAAACAATCAACAAAACTAAAAGGCAGCCTACAGAATGGGAGAAGATATTTGCAAATGACATATCAGATAAATGGCTAGTATCCAAAAATCTATAAAGAACTTATCAAACTCAACATACCAAAAATAAATATTCCATTTAAGAAATGGGCAGGATATTTTTATCTTTTATTAGTGCATATTCTTATCTATTGGCAAAAGACCAATTATATTGCTATAATGTCCTATTTTTTCATTTGTAGTATGTGCCTTTTTTAATTTTTAAAATAATTTTTTAACATTTATTTATTTTTGAGAGAGAGAGAGAGAGTGCACACAGGGGGAGGGGCAGGGAATGAGGGAAGCACAGAGTCTGAAGCTGGTTCCAGGTCCCGAGCTGTCAGCACAGAGTCTGACGCAGGGCTCAAACCCAGCAACCATGAGATCATGACCTGAGCCAAAGTCAGATGCTTAACTGCCTGAGTCACCCAGGCACCCAATAATATGTGATAGTTAATTGTATGTCAACTTGGCTTACCCACAGTGCCCAGATATTGATCAAACATTCTTCTGGATGTTTCTGTGAAGGTGTTTTTTGGGGGTAAGATTAACATTTAAAGTGGTAGACTTTAGGCAAGGCAGATTCCCATCCAAAACGTGGATGGGCCCCATCCAATCAAAGACAAACATGACCATCACACCATCCTGTCCCAACCAAGAGAGAATTCTGTCAGCAGACATTCTGGACTCAAAGTCCAGCTCTTTTCTTGGCTCAAAGTGCAGTCTCTAGCCTACTGGCCTACCCTTATGACTTTTTGGACTTATAAAGCCTCCATAATCACATAAGCCAATTCATTAAAATAAACATATCCTTTTGGTTCTGTTTCTATGAAGTATAACTAATACACAGCATAAAATGTATATCCCTTGCTATCTGAATCTATTCTGTTACTGAATTCAGAAAAGAAAACTCAAGTGGAAAAGGGAACTCATATTTAAACCAGGATAAATCTTCGAAATCATCTAGTATTCTGGTGTTCATTTTTTAAAAGCTATATAACTATTTCTTGAAGTGAAATATGATACAGAAGCCACTGTATGAAGCAGATAAAATACACAATTAAAACAGTACTAGGCATCCAAAAGCTACCCCACTGGCTCTGACTTATTTTTAGAGCAAACATGGGGACTCCCAAGAAGAGCCTAGAGTTCTACAGTATGGAAACCACTCCTATGAATTACAAATGTTAAAAAGTAGAGCCTAATAAGGAAGAGAAGAGATTTGCCAAAGATGGCAATACTAGCCAACGGAAGTCTGAAGACTGAACTCAATTCTCCAGCTTCTAATACAGCACAACATTCTTTCTGCTATCTCACACTGCCTCTTGAGCTTTGGATAATTTTGAAATGTCTTTTAATTAAGAAACCATGAGATTAGGTAAACCCAGAAACTCTATACTAGTTATTTAAGAAATACTATATTCCATATTTGACAGATAGAAATAATAAAGTTGATTTGCATTTGTAAAAGTTGAGGAGGATATAAACCGTTAGAGTGAAACCAAAGCTGAATATGATAAGACAAAGACAGGATGAAAATTTAAATAAAGTATATACTTAAATATAAATGACTATAGTAATAAAGCATGAGAAAAATCTATTAACCAAGCAAGTCTCTGTAAAAAGCATATGACATTTCTTTGTGTTAATTATAGGTTTGCCATGAAAACACTTAATATTTAAAGGCCACTTTCCATTTGAATTAACACAATTAGTGTCACACCGAGGAAAGAGATTCAACAAACTAAAGAATAATGCTCTGTATGCATTTCCTAGAGTCCCATATATGCTTCTATAGAGTGTATACCACTCCATGGTCTACAATGGGCTTCCAAATACATTGTTTTCTTTATTATTTATTTCACTTTAGATATTTGCTATCAAATTATTATAAACTAATTTAATTTGTGATTAAATTAAGTTTAAGTTATAAAATTATTATTAATCAAAAGCATCAAGATGATGTAATAAAGATCAAGTATCAGTTAATACATTCACAACCTAACATATTAGTTTTGTATATTACTGCCTTACCAGTCACCACAAATTCACCCATGTGAAACAAAACCCATTTATTAGCTCACAGTTCTGTATGTCAGAAGTCTGGACATCCTGAAACTCTGCTTAGAGTTTCCCAGGCAGAAGTCAAGGTGAATGGCCATGTGGGATCTTATCTGGAGGATCTGAGGAGAATCCACCTCCAGGTTCATTCACATTGTTGGTAGACTTGAGTTCCTTGCATGTATGGGACTGAGGTCTTCATTTATTTACTAGCTGTTGCCAGAAGTTATTCTCAGCAAGTAGAAGCCACCCTCAAGTTCTTGCATGTGGCCCCTTCCATCCTCCAAGCCATCAATAGTGCATCAACCAATTCTTGTGCTTTGACTTCCTCTTCTGCCATAAGCTGGAGAAAACTGCTTTTAAAGTGCTCGTGTGATTACAGTAGGTCTACCATGATGATCCCTCTTTTGATTAGCTCAGAGTTGACTGATTAGTAACCTTAATCACATCTGCAAAATGCCTTTGCCATGTATGGATAATGTAATCATATGCATGATATTCACAGTCCTAGGGATTAGGGCAAGAAATGTTGGGGAGTCATCTTTAGATTTTTACCTACCACAGCTGACATTTGCAATTAAAGCAACTGATTTGCCACTCTTCCCAATAGAAAAAGGTCTTTAGAATACTTTTAAAAAATTTTTTAATGTCTTATTTATTTCTGAGAGAGACAGAGACAGCATGAGCAGGAAAGGGTCAGAGAGAGAGGGAGACACAGAATCCAAAGCAGGCTCCAGGCTCTGAGCTAGCTGTCAGCACAGAGCCTGATGCGGGGCTTGAACCCATGAACCGTGAGATCATGACTTGAGCTGAAGTCGGATGCTTAACTAACTGAGCCACCCAGGGGCCCCTAGAATATTTTTAATGTCACCTTCCCGACCACCAACACCTGTCATTTCTCTCCTCCCCTGCGTCCACATGAGGATTTCAGAATGCATTCATTCTTCCTTATCCCTTTCTTTTAGGCTTTGTGGGCACTTTTTAGTATTTATTTCAAAACCCCTTACAATGTATTCCATGTTTCAGCCCATCCTTAGTTAACATTATGTTATTTATTTTCAGATTATATTCATCCATTCAGATTTAATTCTTGTTTATCTTACTCCCTACAGTATCCCCACTGTCCACAACTACATTGGCATATATTAGGCACAAAATAAATATTTTTTGATTGAATGAATGAATCAGTTCATATGGTGAGGCTCACTGTTTATCATTTATTCCTGTCCTCTTCATCTTGCCTCTGGCTTGAGTTCTTCATTTGGGTTTCACTTAAATCATTACTCGACTATCTCAAGTATTTTTTCCAGGGGGGTTACTTGGATAACTCTGTTTTGTCACCTATCCTTGAATGTCTTTATTCAGGTAAACAATACATTAGCTGGACACGGCATTCTTAAGGGGTTATTCTTTTTCTCTGATAGTCTTTTAGTTTTCTTTGCTTACAGATGGGTATTCTAGCAGCATTATGATTCTTTTTGCTCAGGAGACAATTTATTCTTTTTTCTTTTTAAATTAAGTTTATTAACTTATTTTGAGACAGAGAGAGAGAGAAAGGCAGAGAGAGAATTCCAAGCAGGCTTGAGGCTGACAGCATGGAACCCCACGTGGGGCTTGAACACATGCACTCAGATTATGACCTGAGCCAAAACCAAAAGTCAAATGCTTACTAACCACCAAGCCACCCAGGCATCCCCCTCAGATAGCTTGTTCATTTATAACACCCTCTTTTTGCTCAGGAGACAATTTAATCTTTCTTTTTGGAAGACTATAAAAAGTTTTTCTTTATCTACTCAAGTTTAAGAATTTTACCAGAAAATAACTGTGTAAGTATCTTTTCTTAACAGTTCAGCCTGGAGCCCTGCGAGTGCTTTAAATCTGCACACTCAAGACAGCTCGGCCTTGAAAAATGTTCTCCTAGAATTTGTTTAAGTACAGTTTCTCTTCCATCTGTTCTCTTTCCCCCTTCAGAATACCTACTACCCGTATGTTCAGTTTCCTGGATTTATCCACCAATCTTTTATCTTTTCCATCATCATTTCCATCTAGCTGATTAGAAGCCAGGCCCTCAGGCAGCAGCTTTTAAAGTATGCAAATATATACCGTCCTGTGGGGGCTGTAAGCCTAAGCCCCACTGGCCACCAGAGCCAGGCAATGTACAGATGTCCCCTGGAGGCAGGCTGCAAAATTCCGGGTGCCGTGCAAGCATTAATCTCATTTGGGGAGATACAGTGAGTGGTAGTAGCTGGGCAGAGGGAGACTGCAAAGTTCTCCAGCCTCCATTCCCTGATAGCACTTCTGTTGGTTTCTAGTTGTGTGCCAAACCCCTTGCCAGGATTAGCACGCAGGCCTCTTTGACAGAAAAGACTGGGGTGTGTCTCAGTCTGCTGTCTATGCAGTGCCCCAGGAGTGGTAGCCGGCCAAGAACGGTCTCTCTGATTGTTACAGTCCCATGGAACTCGGGATCACAGGCGCCCCTGGCCTACAAAGCCACATGATCAAGGGGGCATCCCCTGCGTGGCAGCTATAAAACCAGGGGGCACTGGACATGTGCAAAAGCTTCCCTCCAGGAAACAGTGATGTTCCTCAGTGCAGCAGAAGGAGGACACCAAGATCGTGCCCACTGGCTTGAATGAGGCAGAGGGAGAACATATAAGTGGTGCCTTCTGGGTAAAAAGGGGTAAAAAGAAGATGGCGCCTGCCAGTCAGAATGAGACAGAAGGGAAGCATGTAGATGGTGCCTGCAGGGGTTCGGGGGCAGGGGGAGAAAAGAGAAAAAAGACACCACCTGCTGGCCAGAGGGAGGCAGAGGGAGGATGTGAAGACGGTACTCACCAGCTAGCAGGCCCCTAGACGTGTGCGGAATTAGATGCCTATCCCTCAGACTCAGGCTTTAATTTTAGCAAATAAGCCTCTTTCACACAAAGTCTGAGCACCTCTCAATCTGCAGCCCCTGCACTGAACCCCCCCAGGCAGGTAAGTCCAAGTGTGCAAACCCTTTAAGAGCTTTTTTTTTCTCAGATCCTCACAGCCTTGCTATCATATACAGTGTTATATGAGCCCTGTTATTTTTCGAAGCTAGATGTTTTGGGGACTTGTCTCTCAGGTGTTAAAAGCTGAGGTGCCTGATATGAGGTTCAAACCCTTCCGCCTACGGTTTGAAAGCTCGGGGTTTTGAGTTCCCTCCCAACTGCGGGTCACGGCACTGAGGACAGGGCTTATGGCAAGATTGTGTCCCAGTCTCTCCTACCTACTTCCAAGTGGGACTTCGCTCGTTCACCAGGTGCACAGAAGTTGCTCAGAGAGTTTTTTTCCGGAAGACTTTGTTCCGCATATGCTGCAGATTGGGTTTGTCCGTGGGAAGATGTGCGCCCGGGATCCTCCTGCGTCGCCATCTTGAGCCGGAATCTCGTTCTTGGCGCTTCTATTTCCGTTCTTCTGTGACATGTGGTCTGATAGCTTAACTTGTTCTTTCTCTCTTGGGTGGCTGGACCTTCTCTCCTGGGGTGCTATCTTTTTCTATAGCTTCTTTGGGACTTGGATTTTATTGTTGAGAAAGCATAAAGGGCAGTGATAGGCAAAGGATTTTCAGAACCAGAGGCATGTGATGAAAAACCAGGGCACCAGTCCGGCTGAGTTTCCCGGTCATCTACCCTGAATGGCAGGGTATGTGCAGCTCTCTCCTGATCTGAGGACAGTTAGGGAGGGGGACACTCACCTGAAACTGAGGTGGAGATTCCTCCAAGATTTTCCCAGGATTAATGGTGCCATGGCTTTCAAAGTGCTTACAAAGCGCTCTCTAATCCAAGCAAGCCCTGGACCACTGTTTAACAAAAGGACCCAACAGTGCCTAACGCCCCCCCCCCCCATCCCCCAGGCCCTCAGGCTCAACAGATACCTGGCTCAGGAGAGTCAAGTAGTTTCAAATTGGAAGTGGAAGAAAGGAAGCTGTGTCACCACATTCCCAGAATCTCTCAAACTTATTTAATCACGGAAAGAATGCTTTCACTGAACAATTGTTACCATCCTTGTTATAACCAGTGTTTAGAACTAGAGGTTTGCAGAACATACTTTGGGAAATGCAGGTAAACATCCCCTCAGGGAGCATCTTTAATGCAAACTGACTGTTTGGTAAAAGATATTTTCACAATGCAGGCTTTGGTTATGATCAATGTTTCAAAGTAGTGCTTTTGATAAACCAAAAAAGAAAATCACTGAAAAGGAAATAAAAGTAAAACAAACGCTCTAACTTTACATGATGTTATCTGCATATTTTGAAAACAATTTCACTCTTTGGTAGGAATTTAGATGCAGGCATACAAAAATTTAATACTCTAAAGAGGGGAAAACTGGCATCGGGGTATTCTCTGCTCGCCAAGCTGAAAGAATGTTATTGAAGATTCCTTACATAAATGTTCTTTGACCTTTGAGTGAACCAGCAGGTCTTAAACATTGCATTAGCCAAAGCAAATTCCCATAGCAAATAAAGTTTTTAGATGAATGCATTAGATTTTTCCCTCTTAAGTCTAAAGAGGAATACCATCAACCCTCAGCAGGAGCAGCAAGCTAACATTTTCACGTTGATTCTCAAAGGCAACTGGGATTCTGATACAGAGCAAACATCGTGCCAGTTCTACAAGAGAGACAGGGATCAAGTAGTTGATGAAGAAAATGACTTAGATGTTTATTAGAAGATTGCTACCTGAAATACTCACTGCTCAAAATGCCAAGTCCCCAGATGCTGTAATCTTGTAACAGTGAAGTGCCAGTTTTTAGGACATCTGATGATGGGAGTCTTTTAAAATACATTACAGAAGGGGCACCTGGGTGGCTTAGTCGGTTAAGCGTCCGACTTCCGCTTAGGTCATGATCTCGTGGTTCGTGGGTTCGAGCCCCGCGTCGGGCTCTGTGCTGACTGCCGGCTCGGAGCCTGGAGCCTGTTTCGGTCTGTGTCTCCCTCTCTCTCTGACCCTCCCCTGCTCATGCTGTCTCTCTCTCTCTCTCTCTCTCTCTCTCCTAGAAATAAATAAAACATAAAATAAATAAATAAATAAAATCCATTACAGAAAAGGGTTGTTTCAAATATTTTATTTGAAAAAAATGTTTACATTGCACTATGGTGAGACTTCTATTAAAAATAAGAATGTCAGCCTAGCAAAAGATTAATAATGGATTATTCTGAAACTTGCAGAATTTTTTCTTTTCTTTCAGAGGGACAGGGAGAGAATCCCCAGCAGGCTTGGCTGACAGTGCAGAGCCCAACGTAGGGCTCGACCCCATGACCGTAAACTGAAATCAAGAGCCAATGCTTAACCGACTAAGGTACCCAGGTGCCCCTACAGAGCTTTTTTGTTAATACTTCAGTCACATGTGTAAAAGATACTTTTTACATTTTCTAGATTGTCTCTGTACTTCTTCCCTCTTCAGTGTAGCACGAGAATGCACAGTGCTTAAATTTTTCCAAACCATTCGAATGTCTGGCTTTCATTATTTATTTACGAAAACATATGATCCATTTTATATTTCTTGTCTATCTAGATTTCAGAATTCCATTTGTAGAAAGATATTTAAAAGTCACACTAATTAGACCCAACTTTTTCAAGTGTTAAGTGACAGGGCAATGACAAATATTTTCATTCAAGTTACTGGGTTCTTCAGACAAGTGTTAAAGTTCAAAATAATCAAGTAGTTCAAAAATGCTGGGAGTGTAGCAGAAAAGCCACAATTTTGCTTATTGAAGAGTCTTGCAAAAGAAAAGGTCAGCGTTGAAATGTTACAGAATTATGATAGTGCTATATGAGAGCTCTTAACAAAAATAGTTCACCAAAGGCCAAGTCACTTACTCTGTAGTGCTGGCATTGCCACTGTGTGACTTAAGTGATTTTTTATTCTTTTGTCCTCTGTTAGATGCTTTTAGAAGTTGCTAAGGACGAATCTGATGAAAAAGCAAATACTCCAAATCCAAAATATCTTCTGGAGACTTTACCAAAGTAAATAGCAAAACAAATGACTTCCAACATGATGGCTGCCCCTTCTGGCCTCTTCTCATTTTTGTTGTTCCATAAGCAGAACTCAGCAGGTGGGCCTCTGCTTTCAGTGCCATCCACTTAGCTGTCACCCCAATCCAGGAAAGGGGACCACAGCAGCTTCAGTCTACTCCACATTTGCTTATTCCAAAAGAGAAGTAGAATGATGTCGTGGTTCAGGGCTTTTGAATCAGGCAATGATGATTCCAAATCTTACCATTTTCTACACCTCTTCTAAGCCTCAATGTCTTCACCAGCAAAACAGCTTAATAGCCCTACCTCACAGGCTTACTATGAGGATGAAATGGGATAGATAAGGTTTGGAAAGGTCTGACATGGTGTCTGGCATGTGATAATCAATAATGGATGTACCTGAAGATACACAGCCTCTCTCCTGAGTCTCTTCTCTTCCTTTTCTCCTTGCGCCAGAGAAATCCAGATAAGGAACTGATGGACAAGGCACTTGCATTTTCTGATGACTCAAGACCTTCCCCTTCCTATCGTCTGTTCTACAGTTGAAGGAGACAAGACTTTTTATAGTTAGATATTTCATGTCCTGTCAGCCTTATCTCCTGCCTCTTCTCCACCCCACAATGAACTTTTCTCCAGCTGTCCACCCAAACACTCCATGTAACTTCAAACGTTCTGCAGGTTATTTTCTCTGTCTAGAAGGCTCTTCTCAACTTGAGTCCACCAAAGTCCTACTCATCCTTTAGCACAAATAAACTTCCTTTGTGAATTTAGAGCACAACTTCATCAGCCTTTGAGCTTCTCTCTTGTCTGTACTCCCATTGCACTTTGCTCTCAGTTTTCTTAAGTCATGAATCATCTTGGAATTTATTGATGAATTGCTAGGAGTGTCTTTCCTGGAAGAGTGTGACTCTCTCCAGGACAGCACCCATCTCGTATGCTACAGGTTTTAGCCTAGTGTCTGGCACTTAGTATTCAATAAGATGTCTGTAATTACAATAAATGGACTCTCCTCTTGCGGATTCCCCCAAAAATCTCATCCTTTCCCATTCACATAAAATCTCCTATAATCTCTATTTTGATGTTCACTGCTCTGAAAACATACAAGATACAATATATATGTGAGTCAAATAAACACTTTGTACACTTTAAACTTACACAATTATGTGTCCATTGTCTCTCAATAAAGGTGGAAAAAACAAGTCAATAAATCACGAAAGACAGCCACTCACACCCTGTCTCAGTTGGGCTCCCCCAAAAGCAGACTCTGAAACAAGGATTTTTAATGCCAGCAATTTATTTGAGAGGTAATCCCCAAAACACCAAAGGGTAAGTGGGGGAAGTGAGGAAAGGAAAAGGAAGAAGCAAATAAGAGTGAATCCCACTCGGCGCCAGGGGTGAACTCCTAGGAGAAAACAGTGTGAAAGAGAATTTTCTTACTCCGAGGGCTAAAGGAGCTCAAGAGTTCACCCACCATCTCTAACAGACACTTGGGAAGGCAGCTCCTGGAGAATGTAAATTCCTTGGCCCTTCCACTTACCACGTGCCCTTACAGGGTAGCCACCCTTGGCTTGGAAGAACCAATCAGGCAGATTTGCTGTGATGGGGAGGCTTGCCCGAGACACAAGAGCAGGGCACCAATAACAGCACACCTCTCAGGCAGGCACTCGCTCCCCCTTGGAAGCTTTGGTTGAGCCCCATCAGCAACAACGAGGCTCCGGTGCCAACCTGCATGCAGAGTGACAAACAGGGAGTTTAAATAGCAAAACTTTTCTTCCCAAAGATAGCAAGCCTACATGAAAGAGTAAAAAGGATTTTTACAACACCTGTTCCTTATTTATACATTGCTGCTAGGATTGTAAACTAGAAAAATACATAAATGGATCATCTGGAGAAGAATGTTTCTTGTAGACAGAGGCGACCCTCTGACACTCTCCCTGCTTTTAAGGGAAGAATCTATTCCTTTGATGATCTAGTCCAGTATTTCAATGTCCTTGACTCTGAACAATAAAAATAGCTTACATTTACTGGAAGTTTACTGTGCATCAGGGCGCGAAGCTGAGTTCATTTAATCCTTCCAACAACCGTATAGTTACTGTTATATCTGTAGTTTTTCACATCAGAAAGCCAAAGTCACATAAGTTAAGGAATCTGCCCAAAGTTATAGACTACAGGTGTTTGGAGATGGGACTCTAACCCAAGTCTCTTTGAATCCAGTATTCATACCCTTCACTTACATTCATTAAGTTCATTATCCCATGTCCTTAACATAGAGAAAGATCCAGTTAATCAGCATTTTCCACATAATTCTTCAAATACCCCTTCTTTAAGCTAAATTATATTCATTTATTTAGCTGTTTCTGATATAACTTATGTTTTTAAGTTTATTTATTTATTTTGAGGGAGGAGGGGCAAAGGGAGAGAGGGAGAGAACGAATTCCAAGCAGGCTCTATGCTGTCAGTGCAGAGCCCAAAGTGGGGCTGGATCCCACCAACCGTGAGATCATGACCTGAGCCAAAATCAAGAGTTGGACGCTTAACTGACTGAGCCACCCGGACGTCCCTCTAATATAACTTATTCCCCTGTCTTTTACTCATGTATGTTTCTGTCTCCTAACCTCTTAATTTTCTATGCTCTTCAATAAAATATGTCAAATTGCTGGGTGTACAGACCTCATCTAACTTATGGAAAGTCCATAAATCACAAAACTATTATTGAAAATTATCCATAAGCATTTATGTCTTACTCTTGAATTATACTAGCCAAATAAAATCATCATGAAATTACTCCCAGATTAAAAAATTACATAAAGCAGTTCTGAAGCAGAGTAAATTCATTACAATCTTGAGAATAAATGTCACTTTGGGTGGTGAAAGTATTCTGATTATGCTCATAACCAGGCTTCATTCTTCAACTACCACATTCAAGGAAAATTTTGTCTTAAAGTTGATTTATGTTTGCAAACATGTGGTGAGCTCTTTCAGCAAGTATCTTTCCCCAGAAACTGGCACAGTTTCTATTAAATTTATTTTGCTTCTTTGCAATCAGCATCTAGAGCATATGACATATATATATATATATATATATATATATATATAGTGTGGCAAGTCTCAATTTTTCTTTAAGTTTACCTTTATTACTGTCACTCTATGGGTCTTAAATTTCAGCAGTTTCCAAAATCGTAACTGTATACTAATCAAAATCATAAGTTTTTATATATTACTTTTTAAACTCCCTGTATGAGAACCAGAATGTAACGTTTAATGGAGGAAAGCACAAGCATGGATGTTTGTGATTGGTACTGGCCACTCATTCTTCTATGGTCCTGAATGAGATGAGATGCAGTTACCCGGCCCTTTCTGATCTGAGTGACTTTTGGTGCATACAATGGCTTTCTCAGTTTGCCCCTCCAGATTTGCCTTTCTCTACAGTGCCCTGTGCCCATATGGCTGACCTGCATGGACTCTAGCAGTGAGCTCCCTTTCTCTCTGCCTTTCAGTTGAGTTGGTGCAATGGGGAGCACAGGTTCCATTTATCAATCAGTTTTTTACATCATATTACAGTAGTTCATTCATTCATTCATGCAAGTTTATTCTGTTCATTCACATGCCACATTCTGTACTAGTCATTGGAGATCCAATGGTTGCTAGGTAAATGTACCATTTATGTCTCATGATCCTAACATTTTCCTTTAGGAAGCCTAGATTAAAAGTATTTTTCTACTGGACTGTATTTATTAAGTAACTTTCCACTTGTAAAAATTTATCAAATACCACCAATAGATGAATGGATAAATAAAATATTGCCTGTATACACAAGAGAATATGACTCAGCCATAAAAAGGAATGAAGTACTGATAATTGCTACAGTGTGGATGAACCTCAAAAATATTAGGGTGCGTGAAAGAAGCTAGATATTAAAGCTCACATATCATGTGACTCCATCTACATGAAATATCCAAAGTAGATAAATCCAAAAAGACAAAATTAGATTTGGAGGTTTCCTGGAGCTAGCAGGAGCAGGAGGTGGGAAGTGACTACTTAATGGGTATAAGCTTTTGTTTGGGGTAATAAAAATGTTGTGTAACTAGTAGGAGGAAGTGTTTCTACAACATTATGAATGTAGTAAATGCCAATAAATTATACACTTTAGAATGGTTACTTTTATGTTACGTGAATTTCACCTCAATTAAAAGAATTAATCAACAGTAAACTTAGTGGCCAATCAGCATTCTATCAGCAGAGATAACCAGAGATTATCATCTTAAGATAAGCTAATACCAGCTAAAACAAAATAAACAAAAAAACTAGGCTTAATTTGTCCATAAACTTATCTTTTGTCCTTATTAATCAGACAGCTTTCTACTACTGGTTCTATATTTAAATTATCTTTTTAAAAAAAATTTTAATGTTTATTCATTTTCTGAGAGACAGAGAGAATGGAGCATGAGCCAAGGAGGGGCAGAGAGAGAGGGAGACAGAATCCAAAGCAGGCACCAGGCTCTGAGTTGTCAGCACAGAGCCCAACATGGGTCTCAAACTCACTGACTGTGAGATCATGACCTGAGCTGAAGTCGGACACTCAACAGACTGAGCCACCCAGGCACCCCTTAAATTATCTTTAAACCAAGAAATGAAGTACTATTGAGAGGTAACACAAATATTCCAGGTACTATACTATGTTTTATTATAAATTTATATATTAACTTTTTGCTTCATATATTAAAAACAGTCATGATAATAATAAAATGATGAAAAATGCACAACATAACATCACTATCAACATCTAATACTTACTGAGCCTTTAAGGATTGCCAACTTTCTTATTCTAGCCATTCTGACAGGTATAAGGTGACATCTCATCATGGTTTTGATTTGCACTTCCCTGACGATTAATGATGTTGAGCACCTTTTCATATGTCTATTAGCCATCTGTCTGTCTTCTTTGGAAAAAATGCCTATTCAGGTCCTCTGCCCATTTGTTTAAATTGAAGTATAATTGAGCTCTGCCCATTTTTTAATTGGTTTTTTATGTTTGCTTAGTTGTATAAGTTATCTATCTATTGATTCTTTGTATAAGATCTTTATATCCTTATCAGATATATCATTTGCAAATATCATTTCCCATTCAGTAGGTTGCCTTCTCATTTTGTTGATGATTTCCTTCACTGTGCAAAAGCTTTTTATTTTGGTGTAGTCCCAATAGTTTATTTTTGGTTTTGTTTCCTGGCCCTGAGGAAACATATCTAGGAAAAAAAAAAAGATTACTACCTATGTTTTCTTCAAGGAGTTTTATAGTTTCAAGTCTTAAATTTAGGTCTTTAATCCATTTTGAGTTTTTTTTTTAATTTTTTAACATTTATTTATTATTGAGAAACAGAGAGAGACAGAGCATGTACAGGGGAGGGGCAGAGAGAAAGGGAGACACAGAATCTGAAGCAGGCTCAAGGCTTTGAGCTGTCAGCACAGGGCCCGGCAAGGGGCTTGAACCCACAAACTGCAAGATTATGACCTGAGCTGAAGTTGGACACTTAACCGACTGAGCCCCCCAGGTGCCCCATTTTGAGTTTATTTTAATGTGTGGTGTGAGAAACAGGTCCAGTTTCATCATTTGCATGTAGCTGCCAGTGTTTCCAGCACTATTTATTGAAAATACTGTCTTTTCCTCAATGTATATTCTTGCCTCTTTTGTCATAGATTAATTGACCTTATAAACATGGATTTATTTCTAGGCTCTTATTCTGTTCCATGGATCTATGTGTTGAGCCAGTGCCAATACCATACTGTTTTGGTTATTACGCCTTTGTAGTATATCTTCAAACGTTGAATTGTGATACCTCCAGCTTTGCTCCTCTTTCTCCAATTGTTTTGGTTATTCAGTGTCTTTTGTGGTTCCATGCAAATTTTAGTATTATTTGTTCTGTAAAAAACACTGTTGGTATTTTGATATGGGTTGCATTGAATCTGTAGATTGCTTTGGGTAGTATGGGCAATTTATATATAGTTGTTCTTTTTTTTAATGTTTATTTATTTTAAGAGAAAGAGAGAAAGCATGCAAAAGTGTGAGTGGGGGTGGGGCAGAGAGAGAGAGAGAGAGAGAGAGAATTCCAAACAGGCTCCATGCTGTAGGCGCAGAGTCCAACACAGGGCTTGATCTTAGGAACTGTGAGATCATGACCTGAGCTAAAATCAAGAGTTGGGTGCTAAACCATCTGAACCACCAGGCTCCTCTATACATTTGTTCTTTAATCTTAAATATACAAGCCTTTAAAATATTGAGAATAATACACCCAAACTAGAAAATCTATTAAAAATAGCCCCTTAATAAATATGTTTTAAAAACTTTTTAATGTTTATTTTTGAGAGAGACAGACTGTGAGTGGGGGGAAGGACACAGAGAGAGGGAGACACAGAATCTGAAGTAGGTTCCAGGCTCTGAGCTCTCAGCCCAGAGCCCAATGCAGGGCTTCATCTCACGAACAGTAAGATTATTACCTGAGCCAAAGTTAGACACTTAACTGACTGAGACACCCAGGCAACTCTAAATATTAAATACACAAAATAAACTCAAAATGGATTAAAGACCTAAATGTGAGACATAAAACCATAAAGTTCTATAAGAAAGCACAAATAGTAATTAATCTGACATCAGCCATAGCAACATCTTTCTAGACATGTCTCCTGAGGCAAGGGAAATAAAAGCAAAAATAAACTATTGGGACTACATCAAAAAATGTCTTCTTCATAGCATACATCAACAAAATTAAAGACAAATTATGGAATGGGAGAAGACATTTGCAAACAATTATCTTATAAAGGGTTAGTATCCAAAATATATAAAGAACATATAAAACTCAATACCTAAAAACCCCAAATAATCCAATTAAAATATTGGCAGAAAACATCAACAGATATTTCTCCAAAGACAACATACAGATGGTTAACAGACACATGAAAAGATGCTCAACATCATTCATCATCAAGGAAATGCAAATCAAAGCTATAATAAAACTACCTTACATCTGTCAGAATGGCTAAAATCAAAAACATAAGAAATAACAAGTGTTGGCAAGGATGTGAAGGAAAAGGAACCCTGTGTACTGTTGGTCAGAATGCAACCTGATACAGCCACTGTGGAAAGAAGTGTGGAAACAGTTCCTCTATAGGTTAAAAACATAACAACCTTGTGATCCAGCAATTGCACTACTGGGTATTTACCCCCAAAATACAAAAACCCTAATTCAAAGGGATACATACACTCCTATGTTTATTGTGGCATTATTTACAATAGCCAAGATATGGAAGCAGCCCAAGTGTCCATCAGTAGATGAATGGCTAAAGATGTGGTATGTATGTGGTATGTATGTGTGTATACATACAATGAAATATTACTCAGCCATAAAAAAAGAATGAAATCTTTTCATTTACAACAACACGGATGGAGCTAGAGGGTATAATGTTAAACAAGATAAGTCAGTCAAAGACAAACACCATATGATTTCACTCACATGTGAAATTTAAGAAACAAAAGTTACAATCAGAGGTAAAAAAAGAGATGGGGTGCCTGGGTGGCTCAGTTGGTTGTGTCCAACTTCGGCTCAGGTCATGATCTCATGGTTCACGGGTTTGAGCCCCGCTTCGGGCTCTGTGCTGACAGCCAGCTCGCGGAGCCTGCAGCCTGTTTCGGATTCTGTGTCTCCCTCTCTCTCTGACCTTCCCCTGCTCACGCGCTCTCTCTCTCTCAGAAATAAATAAAACATTAAAAAAATATTTTTAAAGGTAAAAAGAGAGAGAGAGAGAGAGAAAATAAGAACAGACTCTTAACTAAAGAGAACAAACCAATGGTTGCCAGAGGGGAACTGGGTGGAGGGATGGGTGAAATAGGTGATGGGGATTAAGACTACACTTATCATGGGGCGCCTCGGTAGCTCAGTTGGTTAAGCATCAGATTTCGGCTCAGGTAATGATCTCACAGTTCATGGTTTCGAGCCCCATATTGCGCTCTGTCCTGACAGCTCAGAGCCTGGAGCCTGCTTTGGATTCTGTGTCTCCCTCTCTCTCTGCTCCTCCCCTGCTTATGCTCTTTCTCTGTCTCTCAAAAATTAATAAATGTTAAAAAAGAGTACACTTATCGTGATGAGCACTGAGTGATTTATAGAATTGTTGAATCACTATATTATAAACCTGAAACTAATAAAACAGTATGTTAATTACACTGGAATTAAAATTTTAAAATATATAAGTAAATCAATATTTAAAAATAAAAATTTAAAATTTAAAAACAACAACAATATGTCAGCCCATTGGAGATGGTTTTGATGCTGGTGAATAGATAAAGAACTGTGATAGATGTTGTTCCCAGGATAGTCCCTGGAGTTTGCTGACTCTCTTCTCGTGCTGGGAAGGAGTCCATGAAACTCTAAGTTCCTGTTTTGCTCACAAGCCCCTTCTAGGAGACACTTTTGCAAACAGTTGCTGTGATTCACATCATATATGCCGAATGAAACCTGGTACTTTGGCCTCAGACAAGAGTGCCCAAGTTAAAGGTTAAGTTACCACACAGTTTGATGTGGAGGCCACACCTCTGAAGTGGCTTGCATGAACCTTGCCAGGTCAGGAAATTCACTGTGGTTACTGACAAATAGGCCACAACATATTCTTTTTCTCTCAAGAAGTACTCATTCTAGTTGGGGAAATTTGGGGCCCCAAAGTGACTATATAGTTGAAGACTCTGTGGTCCCTTACATCCTTGCAGTAAAGTCTCATTCCTTATTTTAACTTTTAGATGTATTTACTCCACAAGATCCAACTAAAGAACTGACAAAAAACAAACACAAAAACAGGTACAATTAAAAGAATCCTGAAGTAGACAAAAATTTGGGGGAGTTGAGAAAGGGAGATAAGAGACCGTTAGATGGTAACAATGATTACTTTTTGCGTATTAATACTGAACTTCTTGTTCATTTTATAAGTGATACTTAAAATAAGGTCAAACTTTCTGAGTCTAACAAAAGGAATTCAGAGGGGGAAAATAATCTCTGTTGTTCTATCCTTTTCCAGAAGAATCCAAGAAAAATCAGAGAACTCAAGACATGACCAAAGAATATGACATCTTAAAAACTTTATTTCCCCCCAACTTCATCAAACTTCAAAAGCTCACGTTGGTATCAGCTAAAACATCCCTATTTTGTCTGAACAGGCCCATCCAATTCCCCCAGCTGTAAATTCAGCTCATGTTCACAAAACAGGACTTCTCTTCCCTTCGGCCTTCACCTTCCACTTAATACCCTCTGCTACTTTTCTCCAAAATCCCTATAACAAATATTAGCTCACATACAAGGAAAGCAAGCAGAGTTTCAAAATGGGCCAGGGGCAGCATGCTTAAAAATAACTCTGAGGAACAACACTCCCTTATCCAATAAAAACACGAGCAGAATTCATAATAGTTATACTGTGGGATTTGTACATCTATCTGCTCTTTGAAAACATAAAATAAACATGAAAAATTCCATAAAATCCTAACTGAAAGTCACCTGCCCATCACCACCACTCTCCTTTCCAATAAACACTTGCTGGCAGAAGCAGGAGAGAAATCAAAGTTTCTTGCCTCTGAAGTGACAAGTACATTCTTTCCTCATTCGCCAAGCTGCTTTTCTCCCTCCGAAGCTCCAGCTGTTCTCAAAACCCAGACATTGTTCCCTTCACTGGCTGGCCTCTGGCTCTAGCCCTCAGCTGAGGCTGCATCTCCCTGAAATCTCTTGGGGACACTAACAGCCAGGATTTGGAAGACTGTGCCTACTTAAAGTGAGTTGGATTTCTGGCGGGGAGAGAAAGGGGGAGAGATGAATGGGAAACACTGTGTGTCAGCACAAGAACTCAAACAATTGTGTTTGGACAATGCCTGGTGTTCTGGTGCTGCCAAGTGATGGCTGATGATTCTCATAGTGCTTTCCAGACTTTGACTGTGGGATTCTTTTTCACTGTTGTTCACACTCTGGGACCCCCAAGTTCTGCTATGGAAAATAAAAAGTGCTCACAAGATAAGTTTATCTATTATGATTACACTTTCTTTCAGTTATATGAATAAGAAGATCCATAGGACCATGGGGGTACTTTGGGTGTGGGGGGGGGGATTTTAAACCCATTCATCTATATAAATAAGCTCCACAAAGGATGCTATGAATGAATTCTTCCTCAGAGATTATAAAGAGTGAATTGTTTACGTTTCTCTCAATTAATAATGTTCCACTCTTGGCCATAAGTATGAAAGGGCTACAAAAGCACACTTGTTCACATCCAAATTGCAGGAAATCAACAATCAGAAGAAAAGGCAAATACCTGCAATTTTTTTTTAGAAATTCTGGTTTTTGAATAAAGTCAAAGCTATCCTATGTCCAGGCTATCCTGACTTGATAAGTAGCCAAGAATGATTTTTTTTTAATATTTTTATTTATTTCTAGGAGAGAGAGAGAGACAGCGTGAGCAGGGGAGGGTCAGAGAGAGAGGGAGACACAGACTCTGAAATAGGCTCCAGGCTCTGAGCTGGCTGTCAGCACAGAGCCCGACGCGGGGCTCAAACCCACGAACCGCGAGATCATGACCTAAGCGAAAGTCGGACGCTTAACCGACTAAGCCACCCAGGCGCCCCAGAATGATTTTTTTTTAAACCCCACACAGAGCTGTTAACACTGTCTGCAGTGATTCTTGAAAGTACAACACATCAACCTGGCATTAATTACATTAAGAGATGGTAGCTAATGACTAACTGGCTAAATTCGGTATAGCTCGCATTTGCTGACATGTGAAAGGGATCTAGAAACATACAGTTTAAATCATGTTTAAACATGATTGTGGTCTATTTCTCACCCTTATAACAGTATGACTGCACATGATCCAAAACTAGGAATTCTGCCTCTTTGTTCCACCATCCCAAGGACATTTCTGTCATCTACATGGTCCAAGATGATCTTCACTATAGCCAGTGAGAAGTGAGAAAGGGGAATTAAGGGGTGGGGGGAGGGAGGAGTCCACTACTTCCCTTTAAGAGCATGACTCAGAATTTGCACATATCATTTTCACCTATATCCCATTAACCATAATGTGGTCACATGGCTATTGTCTGAAATATGTCTTTATTTTGGGCTTCTATGTGATAGTTAAATATCAAAAATTCTATTAACTTAATTCAGGAATCAGAAAACTATACCTGTGGGCCAAATCTGGCCCACCTACAAGCTAAGAAAGATTTTTACATTTTTAAATGGTTGGGAAAGAAAATCAAAAGAAGAATACTTCATGATGTGAAAATTGTGTGAAATTCAAATTTCAGTGTCCACAAATAAACTTTTATTAGAAAACAGTCATGTTCATTCATGTAAATTTTGTCTACAGCTGCTTTCATGCTACAAGAGTAGAACTGAGTAGTTGTGACAAAGACCACATGGCTCACAAGGCCTAAAATATTTAATATCTGGCCTTTTTTAAAGAGTTTTCTGACCCCTGCTTAAGAAACAAACAAACAAACAAGCAAACAAACAGGAATTTGTAGATAGCTACCTAATTTGGCCATAGCAACATAATACAATTGGGAGTAGAGGAGGGTGGGTTTTAAAAAGGGCTATAAATGAGTCCTATTTCTTCAAAAGTTCTTAAAACTGTTGGGGTATCTGGGTGGCTCGGTTGTTTAGGCGTCTGACTTCAGCTCAGGTCACAGTCTCGTGGTTTGTGAGTTCAAGCCCCAAGTAGGGCTCTGTGCTGACAGCTCAGAGCTTAGAGATTGCTTCAGATTCTGTCTCTCTCTCTCTCTCTACCCCTCCTCCAGTCGCACTCTGTCTCTCTCTCTCCAAAAAATAAATAAACATTTTAAAAAGTTCCTAAATTGTTGAAGTAGTTATCCGTTTATACATTAAGTATTATCCCCAAACTTGGTGGTTAAATAGTAATCATGTATCATTTAGTTTCTATGGGTCAGGAATTCAGAAGTTGTTTATCTGGGTGGACCTGGCTCAGGCCTCTCATAGGTTATAGTTAGCGTACTGGCAGACACTGCAGTTTCATCTGATGGCCCAACTGGGGCTGAAGGTACCACTTCCAGATTGTTCATTCACATGGCTGTTTGTAAGTAAGGTCTCAGTTCCTCACCACATGGGTTTCTAGCCTGGAAGGTAGTTTCTTCCAAACTGAATTATCTGAGAGAGAAAAAGTAGAAATAGAGAGAGAGAAGGAAACAAAGAAAAAACTAGCAGGTAGTCCCAGTATTTTTTATATCCAGTCTTCAAAGTTTCACATGTCACTTCCATTATATATTCTTTTCATTAGAAGAGAGTCACTAAATCCACTCCACACTTAGTGGACAACGAATTCGTTTCCATATACTGTAGAGAAATATCAAAGAATCTGTGGTCATTTTAAGACAACCACAATAGCATATGAGAGGAAAAAGTAAATAATCCATCTTCAGATAATGCTAGTGATTATGGAATAAGTATATATTATTTGAGCAGGAAAAAATAATATTAAGGCTTACATTAGAGATGGCAATTGTTATGTTAGAGATGATTTTAGTTCTCTTATGCCAATCAACTAATGGTAATTGCCTAGAGTACTATGTTGAGAAAATTCTGATTGGTAGATATCAAGTCCACATATTTTCTGCCATTAGGGTAAAACTCAAAAGTTTTAAACAATGAGAATTTGGAGAAAAAGCAGTTATGTGAGGCACGTTCAAGTCTCCAGAAAGCTTATCAAACCATAGCTGTTAGGCAACTTTCCCAGAATGTTTCTCTGGAATACTGGTATCCCATGAGATCCCTTGTCTCTCCATCAAACCTTCCTTCCATCTAGCCTTCCTTCCACCAACAAGTAATTATTTAGCACTTATGTGTTATGCTTTGTTACTCTGGCCACCAGAGCTAAAATAGGGAACAAAATAATTGCCTCACCTTCACAGTAAACTAGGTATTTCTGTCTTCTGTAAAAAGTCTTCATTTTTCTTTTTTCTAAAAGTCCTAAGTTTTATTTCTGGCTACTGTCTAATTACACTAACTAATCTAGATCAATACCATGTAATAGTGGTGATTTTTCATGTTTCTGGTCACTGGGTTGCAGGGTGTCTCAGAGGATGTGTCACGGAAGTACCTTCCCTGAGCATTATTAATAGATGTAACTTGAATAGAAGGGTTTCATGATCACATAAGATTGGGAAATGCCAGATTAAACAGAGTTAAACAGATTTCTCTACTGTAGGCAACTTTAATGGACCCATGAATCACCAGGAAAAAGATGGTGTAACATGCTGTATTTCCAAAAGTTACTTGAGTTTAAAATCCTGTGTGTTTGCTTTGTTTTATTTTTACAGAATGCTTATTCAGGTGGCCTGACAACTGCAGCTGGAGATTCAAAGTCACTGTTTCTTTATCTCCCTTTCAGCCACATCAGTTCTGTTACGTTTTCCTAAGACCTTACAGTTCAATGAGACACATAAATGTCCATTATTACAGTCATATGCAAATCCTAATTGGAAAAGAAATAGTGACAATTATTCTCATAGAATAATTCTTTAATATCTGAGTGCTCCGAAGCGATACAAGTATTTTAAAACATATAACTTGTAAATATATAGAATGTTTGTGCATACATGTATTTATGTAGAGATGTGCATGTGTGTGCGTGTGTGTGCGTGTGTGTATGCGCGTGCGAGCATGCGCATGCATGTGCATTCTGGACTCAAAACAGCTTTCCAAATTACCTGGAAATATGTATTTATTAAGTTCACATGATGTGTCAGATACTTGTAAACATTAAATACAATGATGAACAAGAGGGAATGCTTTACAAATGTTAAGCCATTAATGTAATTAATAGCTTAGAAGAATTGAAGACAAAAATCATTAAAAGCATTATTATCCTAGTGGACAGTTTGTAAATAGAAGCACAAGATACAAAAAGAGGCTCTATCAAGGGCTCTGCCTCATTTAGCATTTGTGTGTACTGTATGTAGCAGAAAACTGATGACAGTTGCTTAACCAAATAGCCTCACATAATTTGACTCACATAAAAAGAAGTGCAGAGACAAGCAGCCCAGCGGTTCCATGGTGTCATTAGGGCCCCAGGATCCCACTTCCTTTTCATTCCTCATTCTTATTATGTAGCTAATTCCTCATCCTTGCTGTGGAATGTCTCAAGTTGGATGTTACCTTTCAACCTAACTACCTGCTTTCCAGGCAAGAACAAGAAGGAAAGAAGAGTAAAGGAGCAGAATCTAGTAGATTTTGTCAATTATTTCATCAGCTGAAAATGTCAAGTTGCTATTCCAAACTGTAGGCAAGTCTGGGGAAGTATTTTAGCTGAATCCGTGGAACTCACTGAGGAATTTGGTTTCTGTTAAACATGAAAAAAAGAATGAATATTTGGTAGTCCACTCACCATGTCCTTTTCAGACTCTTACATAGTCTGTGAGGGTCAAAAAAGGAAGAAGCTAATTATAATGTTTTTAAAATAGATACAATTGTTTCTTTCTAAATCATCTCCATTTATCATACTTTTAACCTCCAAATAACTTTACACTAGCAATTTACTTTTGTCACAAACACAAACTTTCATGGAATTCCTACTAGTTCCTTTGAATACCAATGAAATAAATGTGAAAATAATTTCCATTAAATGTTTGAAATTTTCAACTTTACTATGTTAAGAAATGGTGGTTGACTTCTGTTTTTGTTTGAACTGTTTTGGGCCAGCAAAAATAATTGTTCACATTGGCAGAAGTAGAACATTTGCCAGCATGAAAAAGCACTATTTAGAATAGCATTTAGCATACCATAACATATATTCTATTACTTTCATAAATCTAGTTTAAAACCTTAATTTTTTATAGCTGTGGCCTGAGTATTTCAGAATTTTAACTTTTTTTCAACTTTGTAGCATATAAAAGTACATGTGTGAGCTTATGATGCCAAGAAAAGTTTTCTTAACATTATTGCATTTCTACTTGGAATTCTGGCTTCACTTTTCACAGACCATGCCGAATGCCTTCTTATTCAGAACACAAAAATACATTAGTATAGTCACTAATCTCTCTGCTAATGCCTTAAAATTCTCTTGGACTTTCTTTGACACCCAAAGAGCACTTTTCCTTTTTTCTTTCTTTCCTTCCTTCCTTCCTTCCTTCCTTCCTTCCTTCCTTCCTTCCTTCCTTCCTCTTTCTTTCTCTTTCCTTTTCTCTTTCTTTTTTTCTTCCTTTCTTCCTTCCTTCCTTCCTTCCTTCCTTCCTTCCTTCCTTCCTTCCTTCCTTCCAGAATACTAATTCCATGTTACCAACATTCTAATACTCAATCCTACAAATGGTTTGTGGTACAGTACTGGGTAATTCTTATGCCTAATGAATAAATTTTTAAAAATTTTTATGTCTAATGAAGCCAATATGGTTCCTAGAAAATGTATCCCCGCCAATCACAATGAATCAAAATACCATCTATAAAGAATATAATTCCAATTACCCATAAAAGTACATGTTTCCCAATATCCCACCATAGGAAAATGGTGTAATACACATAATACAATGAACTAGTATATTGCTGTTTAAAATGATACTGATAAAGACTATGTGACATGGGAAAATGTTTATGATTTAATATTAAGTGGATTGCAACTCAAAGAAAATGAATGCATTAGACAAAATCTAGAAGGTAATATGCAATAATGAAAATAATTGTAGTAGAAGGTCTATAGTATGTATCTTTTTCAGTTCCTTAATTTTTTTCCATACAGTCTGATTATTCTTCAATGTGCATGTATTATTTTCTTAATTACAAAATCGGGGGTAAAAATAATTTTTTAGTGAAAACAAATTATGAGAGAATGTGGTGCTCTCTACATTTGAATACCCCCCTAAGTGCTCAGTGCTAACCTGGATGACTTAGTACAGCTGTCTGCTTAGAAAAAAAACCCTTCTTTGTTTTTCTTCATTGCTATTTACCTCTGTCAGATAATCTCATAGCTCCATTGATATCTGACCACCCACAGCACAAGAATAACTTCCTTTCTGCCTTTGGCTTGTAGTACACATGAATTGCTAATCCTTTCTTAAACCTCTAGGTGAACTTCAAATTCTCATGGGACTCATATTTCCTCCAGAGGGCTCACTGGACGGCCATTCTCTCTGTGGAGCTCTTTCCTGATTGTTTTTCACAGTTAAGTGTGAAAAAAGATGACAACTCCCAATTTCCCCCTCCTCGTTACCTCTGTCTATCCTTTGGCCTGAATTTTAAGGTAAGAGTACCACCAGGTTTTTTCCAACCTTTTGTAGCAAGATTGAGAGGGAAGGGGTGAGTTTTACTGGACATTAGTGGAAGGTTCCTATAACACCCACATAAAGAGGTAATGTGGGAAAGCCAAAGCAAGCAGAACGATTTAAAACCAGATGGAATACAGCCAGGAAAGACGTTAACACCCTAGGCTTTCCATGAACTTTTCTACTGTGTGTCCTAAGCCAGAGGATCCTTCATGATCAGAAATTATTGGAAACCCAATTTCAAACTCACTGGAAAAATGATACAAGAAATGGCTAACAGGGAAGGTTTTACTTAGATTATTTTATTAATTAATGACCACATTTCAACAACTCAAGGTTACTTTGTGGATGTAAATGTATGAGTAATACCCAAAACCACAAACCCAGGAGCAATAAAAGGCCTTAAGTTGAAAGTCCTACTGTCAGAATTATCCTGATTTTCCTCCAAGCAACTAGGGAGATGAAAATAAAGAAACCAACAGGAAAATTCATAAATCTGTGACTCTGGAAGGAGAAGGTCACATTCTATTAAGAAGGTGCTTTCCCTGGGTCCAGTAGGAACCACTTTCTGCAAAGCGCTGGGACGTGAGTCCAGAGTAGAAAGGTCCTTTTCAACTTGTGTCTCGACTTGTCTACTTCTCCTGCTGGCTCACCCACACATTACCACAGTCTTTACCCCTGGTGAGCTCCATATGCCAAACCATTTCTGGAATAGAACTATGCTTCCGATGGACCTGCCCAGCCTCTAAAAAGCTCTCCAACCAGTGATGAATACCCAAGGGCCTAGTTAAGCCCCCAATTTTTATTGACTCAAGACTGAAAGAATATAGAATATACAAAATTATCAAGGGTCTTGGTTAGTTCTTTTTATTTTTTAATGTTTGTTTCTTTGTATTTTTTTTTGAGAGAGAGACAGACAGACAGACAGACAGACAAAGCATGAGCAGGACAGGGGCAGAAAAAGAGAGGGAGACACAGAATCCTAAGCAGGCTCCAGGCTGCAAGCTGTCAGCCAGAGCCCAATGCGAACTCCATCATGATCTGAGCCAAAGTCGGACACTTAACTGACTGAGCCACCCAGGTGCCCCAAGGTTCTTGGTTAGTCCTCTGGCTATGAGTTAGCCTTTCTTCTCGTTATGTTGGAACTGTGTTCCCACAACCTCCCTACAAATTCGTATGTTGAAGTTTTCACTCTCAATACCTTAGAAAGTGACCTTATTTGGAAATGGGTTGTTGCAGGTGTAACTGGGTCAAATGGGGTCATGATGGAACGGGATGTGTGCCATTTATCCAATATGACAGGTGCCCTTATGAAAAGGGGGAATTTGGACACAAACATTCACAGAAGGAAGACGATGTAAGGACACGATGGGAGAAGACAGCCATCTGATCATAGAGACTGGAGTGATTCACCTGCAAGCCAAGGAGCATCATTGATACACAGCAGTAGCTAGAAGAGGCAAGGACAGATTCCTTGACATTCTGATTTAAGAGAGAGTATGGCCCTGCTGATACCCTGATTTCAGACTTCCCACTTCTAGAACTATGAGACGGTAAATTTCTGTTGTTTAAGCCACCCAGTTTGTGATACTTTGTTATAGCAGCTCTGGGAAGCTACTACCATGATCTATCACCAAAATTTGTTTAAGGACCTATCTGCTGATTTGTTAAAGGACTGGATACTACTTCACTCTGAGAAACATTTGTTACTCACTGTAGAATCATTCATTCACTTTCTCACTTTCTGGGAGGAATTCCACTGAAAGATTTACCAAAACTTCTCAAATAACTTTACTTTTTATTCTTATTTAGAGCTTCCTGGTCTACAGAGTTAAAGTTAGATGAAACTAGGGTAAAATACCCCTAAATATTGGAAATTAAAGGGTTGGTTTCCCCCTCCTCACTGTTATGCACATTGAACCATGTAAACTTCCCCCACAATAATGCAGACAATCTTATTATCTCTTTTATATGAATGAGAGAGACTCAGTTTAGTATCTTGCCTAGGTGAAAAGCAAAGTAGGATGTGAACCAGTTCAATAACCAGTCATGTTCTTTCCCCAAAACTGCACTGCACTAGATTCTTTGTTTACTATGTTTCCGTTTTGGAAGTCCTCAAGGTGATAAATGAGCATAGAGGGAAACTGTAGCCTAGAACATCCTAAGGTGGTAAAGTGGTGCTGGCTAGCTCTAGAAGCAGACCAGATGTTCTTATTTGAACTGTTCTATATCTCTGATTAATTAAGAAAGAGAAACTACTATCTTAAAACAAGTTCTCCCTGCTGGTAGACATGATTACTCGAAACACAGTAGGAAGAAATAACTAGAAGATTTGGTGACCAAAAAAAGGGCGGGGGGAGAGAAATTGATTTAAATCAGTGTTAAATCAAGGTACATGCATTTTATTAATGGAAAATAGCCAAGAATTGAAAAGCAAAGGATAGCATCTGTCAGATTAAAAAAAGAAGAAGAAGAAGTGAGGACATGAGGAATGCCACCAGAGTCCTGCCTCACCTGAAGTAGGCCAACTCAAGTTTCTCCGCTTGTCAAAGCCATTAAGAGTAATAGAGGCTGATTTTATTCCACAGGGGTCTCCGTTTAATAGTCTTGGGTGAACCCATTACACATGATTACCGTGGCCTTATGATTGTTTCCTTGTGAAAGTGTATTTCCTACTCTGAATCATCCTGTAATTTGCTCCATGGGGTTTCCATCTGTTTAGACCTAGTATGAAAAAGAACTGCCTGAATCACATACTTAATTTGGTGCAATGACAATACATATGGAAATGTACCAAGCCGTGCCACAATCTTTACACTCAGATATGCAAGGGGGAAATGCAGTGTCTTCTTATTTTAAAACTGAGCTAATCCCTCATGTCAATTTAAGACATCTCTTCCTGCTTAACTATTTCTTTCAGGTTAACTCTCTTTGGGGGTAAGTTATCAGTTTTTTTTTTTTTAGCATACTTCCTCTTCTCCTTTCTCCTCTTCAATATGCAATCTGTGGGTATGTAAGAAATCATGTGATTTTAACTATCCAAGGAAGGAATGTTTACATTCCTCACCTGTAAGTCTTTATTCCACATCCCCAGTCTACTCATTGTCCTCACATGACCTGCAGTGTGGACTCAGGCACAAGACCTCAGGTTCATTCCTCTAGACACCCTTCTCCATCTGTGTTTATTTCCTTCTCTCACCATGTTAGATGTGACTCACGCCAAAGGCAAGGCTTTGCCTAAAAATATGCACCAATAGTCCAGTCACTCTGATTCCCCCAAACCTATACAGATGGTTTCATATCCTTTCCTCAAAACTCAAACCCAAAAGAAAAAATAACAAACTTGCAGACATTTCACCAATCTGCTGCCCTACTTTCTCTTTTCTTCAAATATCTCATGCTTTCATCACGTCTAACATACACATTATTTCATATTTTAACATTTACTTATATGTATCTTCATAGATATGCACAAGAAATTCTCTGAGATAAACACCCAAGAACATGCCAGACCATAGGGCATAACAGCAATGAACCTACCACCCCACACATCCACAGGAGAATGTTAAAGTATCTATCATTACATATCCTGACCTCTACTTTGTATGCACATTGCTGATGTCCTCTGTTCTGATAGTTTTAATATGGCAGCTCACTGTTGGTTTTAATTCCTTTGAGTACATTTGAGATCTCCTTTTGTGAATCTGTTAGCCATTCATACTTCCCTCTTGCCTTTTCATAACCTTAACTCATTTTTCACTGGGTTTGTGTTTTTGTCTTTGGTGTTGTTGTTTTTTAATAAATATTTTATTAGATTTAGAATTTTTACCCTTCACAATGATGTCTCTAATTTATGCAGAATTGCCTCCTATATAGTGTAAAATAGGGATCCGAATTTCTTTCTCTTCTTTTGTGTTCCAGTGACACTAAAATAATCTTTCATCTTTTTTTTTAATATGTCAGTTTATCTGTCAGCTGTATGTTTCCCATATTGAAAGTTCAATCTATGAGCCTTCATTCCATTCCACTATTTGTTCCATAACCAATAATTTTTAATAACTTTAAACCACATAATTGTCAAGTGTCTTAATATCTGATATAGTAAATCCTCTCTTTTCTTTTTCAAATGTGGCTTAACTATGCATAGACTTTTATTTTCCCAGATTTTATAAAGAGTTTTTCAAGTTCTTCAAAAAATATAAATGGAATTTTGACTGGAATTGTATTGAATTTGTAGATTTGTTTGAGGAAAACTGACATCTGTACTACATTAAATCAGCCTGTCCATCTATTCAAAACTTTTTTAATGTTTTTAATGGAGCTTTGAATATTTCTCCACAAAGATATTGGCTTTCTTTTCTAGGCTGGTTTCTAGAAATGTATTCATTTGGGGTGATATTATAAATAGCAACTTATTTCAATTATATTTTCTAGTTGATAATTGCATAGGAAAATAATATTGATTTTTATAAATAGGTCCTATATCTAAAACTTGGCTAAACTCCTTTTAGTTCTAATAGCTTTCTCTTATTTCTGCTGGAATTGCTATGCATATAGTCATTTCACCACCAAAATGACACTATGTAACACTAACATTTAGCACTATGATGGTTGGCATGTCATAGGTATGGAGGAAAACTGCATATTCTCCATTTTTCTGAAACTCATAAACTCAAAAACATTCACAATTGATAGTGAAACATTTTTAAATTAAAATAAAAGAGAGCCAGGGTGGCTGGGTGGCTCAGTTGGTTAAGCATCTGACTTTGGCTCAGGTCATGATCTCATAGTTTCTGAGTTCAAGCTCCACTTCAGGTGAGCTTGGACTCCACACTTTCTCTCCCTCTTTCTTCCCCTCTCTCACTGCACCTTGTGGAATTCTGTCTCGCCCTATCTCTCTGTGCCTCACTCACCTGCAGTTCTCATAAATAAATAAATAAATAAATGAATGGATGGAGGATGGATGAAAGATAGATCTCTCATAAATAAGATAAAGAGCTAAGTAAATAAATAGGAGCCAATAAGGGCAATATGAAAAATTCTCTAGAATTCTCTTTTTCTATTCTCTTGCTTGGCTTAAGTTTGATCTCTTTTTCTTTTCAGATTTTGAGTTATTTGAATTTTATATATTCTATAACTTGAGTGGTTACTCTTATAATTTTCACATGCATAATTTGATGTAAAATCTGAAAGAATTTAACTCTCTTCTTCCTGAATAAGTAAAAGTTCTGCTGAACTTTTCACTCTAATCACATTCCTGTTTTATACATTATCATCTAGTATTTTACCTCCACATGTGTTTTGTCTCCAAACTAATCAGCACTATTTTTATTGTTTATAGAGTTAGTGATTAGAATATAGATATTGCCATGTTTACCAAATTCCTTTTATCACAATGCCTCTCACTTCTCATTCTTTCCTTCTGTACATTCAAAAGTTTTTATTCCTAAATTGTGTCCTTGAGTAATTTTTTCCATGAGAATGTATAACTAGTAAATTCTTTCAGGATTACTCTTCATTAAGTACCTTCATTTTACCTTTGCCCTTGAATCATAGTGTAGTTGGGTATACTAGATTGGCAACTATGTTTTCTTTAAAGATATTTCCCTTCTTTCTTGGGTCTTCTATTGTTGCCACTGTGAAATCTATTGCCAATCTAATTACCTACCCTTGTAGTTAATGTTTTCTCTTCGCTGTTAGTGTTTTAGGTTTTTTTAATTTTCTGTATTTGGTGCTCTCAAGTTTGATTCTGATGTGTAAAGATTTATTCATTTATTCATTTTGTCTTCCTTGGAGGTTATTTACCACAAAATTCAACTCTGAGCTGATTATTAACCTGCTCCATAGAAGTCCAATAAGAAGCTCGCCTAATGGATTTGCTATAAATCATCCCAGTCTGAAAAATTGTCCATTTAGACTTCATTAGCTTCCTCCAATGCAAAATCTTATGAATTGGCATGCCTTTGGCTTTTATCAAGGTTCAATGTTAGCCATGTACATAATGTTTCTGTATAGTCTATAAATTATAGTTGAAAACATTAGTTATAAAACTAAAGACATAAACAGTTCCAAATTTCTCTACCTCCACCCTCAACTATTAATCATTCTCTCTTTCCATCCTGGCTCTGGGAAACAGAAGTATCTTTTTCCCTTTGCAAGATTCACCCATCTTTCCTTCCACTGTGTCTGTGACTTGGCTCAGTAAATACCTTTACTCCAAGGCCATTTAAGTCTTTTCAACTCCATCCACTCCTACCTTACAGGTAAAGAAAATTCAAGTTCTACACTTTCTATAAAATAAAAATTTTCCTTATCCTTTCCTGTCCTTTAAGCTAATCACCTCTCTTTGCCAGCCTCACAGCCAAACTTCCAGAAGGAAGGGAGAACTTTTGTCTCCTGTACCACCTTCCCCTGCCCACCCCCCACAACAATTTCATTTCAACTCTGCTGAAATCTAGCTTCTCCTCCCAATGCTCATGGAAACCACTGAAGGCAAGATTACTAATGACTTACTGACCTCCAAAACCAGAGGAATCTTTTAAGGACAAATCCTATTTGGATGCTCTAAGACTTTAGTGGTTTTTTTTTGTTTGTTTTGTTTTTTTTGTTTTTTGCCTAATTCATCATTATTGACTTTATCACTCTATCAGAATTCTTCTCTGGCTTTTCAGATTGATCTTCCTTGGATCACTTTTCATACTCTACTACTATTTCTCTACTTTAAGTGAGAAAGATCTATGGGGTATTCCTGGTGCTCTTCTCATACCACTTCTATGTCTTCAGCCTAAACTTATAAATTGAAGACTCTGCTATATCTGTCTCTAACCTTGTCTCTCTCCTGAATACCAGATCTAATTTCCAACAGCTTGCTTGACATTTTTACCTGGATGCCCAATAGTATCTAAAACACACTGAATCCAAATGGAAGTCCTTTTTTTTTCTTTCAAACTTTCTTACATTCCCTATTTTGATAAGTGCCATCATCATTCACTGCCCAAACTTAAAACAGAGTTAATTTTTTAGTTCCATGCCATCCAATAGAACTTTCTACAAAAAAGAAAAAAGAAAAAAAGAAAAGAAAAAGGTGGAAATACAGCTACCACTTTCTTTGCATGTTCATAATATGTAACAACTGTTCTATCATAGCAATTAGTATTTTTGCTTGTATATCTCTACATTTGCTTGTATATCTCTTTCATTCTCCTCCAGAGCAAGGACAGTGACCTATGGAACATTTTTGCTCCCATATGTGAATGAATGAATGAATGAATGATCATAAAATTCCAATTTCTTCTACATTCAAAGGCCAGAAATGTATCACTTGAAATATTTGAGTGCTTCCTTTTTTTAAATACCTAAAATTATTATCCTATATATATTTTTCTAATTGTATGAGCCATCCAGTCTCATATATATGAAAACAGAGCTTTCTTGGGGCACCTGGGTGCCTCGTCAGTTAAGTGTCCGACTTCAGCTCAGGTCATGATCTCATGGTTCGTGAGTTCAAGCCTCGTGTCAGGCTCTGTGCTGAGAGCTCAGAGCCTGGAGCCTGCTTCAGATTCTGTGTCTTCCTCTCTCTTGCCCCTCCCCTGCTCACACTCTCTCTCTCCCTCTCTCTCTCTCTCAAAAATAAAAAAACTTAAAAAAGAAAAGAAAACAGGGCTTTCTTTATTTTTCATACCTGAATTTAGGCAAATCACATCACACCTCTGGACATAGCGCTTATTATCCCACTAAGCCCCAACTATCCATCTGAAAAATGGGGATGATTGTATGGAGACAGTGGAAAAAAAGAAAAGAAAGGTGTGGGAGGGAAACATGCAGTAAACTCTCACATGGAGTATACTTTCCCAGGCTTACCTAAGAGCTCACAGGAATACCTTAGATGCCCATGATTTGGAGTTGAAGTTTTACCAGATTTAAGAAGCATCTCACTTTTTAACTCCCTCTGTGAAGAGCAAGTTGTAGATTGATACCGTGATCAGAGCTTGGTACAAGGCATGGCAGAAACTAATTCCCAAAGCCATGCCTGACTACACTTTTAGGTAGAAGGTTCTGAGTTTGGTCTAGAGACCATAATTATAAATTCATTCTCTGTAATAATAGTCTATAGCTGAATAGGGTTTTCCTGAGGATTCAACAAGATCTTAATGTGATCATCTTTTTGAAGTGCCTCACCCATAAAAAGGGATCAATATGTGATAAGTCTGATTATTTATTTATAGGATTCAATAATTTTACATGTTCTGAAACTACAATAATTTTGAGTGCCAAATTATAAATTTCTTGTACTCAAGAAGTCAGACTAGAATGTTATTAATGGCTGACATATGCATATCTACAGCATTTACCAAGGTTATTTTTTGTTGTTGTTGATTATTTGATGTCTGTCTCCTCCACTGGACTGTAATCTCCATGAAGGCAGGGGCCTTGTCAAGTTTTGGATTCCTAGCACTTAAAGTGCCTGACACATGTAAAGCACTCAATAAATAGTACTGAAATAATTTGCCTACTTATTTGAAAAACATTTAAGGTACTCTGGTAGAAACTAGGGATATAAAGATGTCTCAAAGAAAGTCTTTTGCCATCAATGAACTCTAGGTCAGTTGACAAGTCCCTAACTCAAACCAATGATTACAATAGAGCAAAGTAAGTGCTATGAGAACAGCATGGAGTGCTGTGGGAAAATATAAGATGAATAGTTAGTCAGGAGAGTGGGGAGAATTAGGAAAGGCTTTCCAGAGGTGAGAATTGAGATAATCTCAAAATAGGTAAGAAAAAGAAGCAGTTCAGGGAGAGCAAGAAACACAGAAATAAGAAAGTTAGAGGAAAGGAAAGTTTTTCTGTTTCATTGGATAATTATCTGAAAAATAAAGAATGGCAAGAAACATGATGGAGAAGTAGAGAGAATTCAGAACATGTTTTGTGAATCATGTTAAGGATCTTAATTTAATTATGAAGGCAATCTAGAGACATGGCAAGATTAGGAGAAAGATGCTAACCTGAAAAATGAACTAAGTGAACTAAACTGAATACTCAAATACACATAACTGTATGTGTTAGTTAGACTAGACTACTATAAAATGACAGATCCAAAATACAATGACAGCAGAGGTTCATTACACACTCAGAGAGCAGCCTAGGGAAGGTACTTCTAATTGCCTTTGGAGAAGAGAAAAAGTCTGTTTCTCACAGTTGTTCTAGGCTAACAGACCTCTGCCATATTCAACATGGCTTCCAAGACCTAAAACAATAATCATAAATTTAGTTAATGTCAATGAAAGGGTATAGTATTTTATAGTTCATAGTGGGGTTTCACACTATTTTTTAAAGCAACTCTTTGATGTAAGCAGGAAACTGTTGTTACCACCATTTTTAAGATATATGACTCAGAGGTAAATGACTTATCTGAGGTTGCCCAATTGTACTCATTTTAACAGATATTTAATGTGGGAAACATTTAATTCCTTGAAATCCATCTAAGATGTAAAAGTTGTTTTTTTTTTTCCAAATCATTTTAAGAACTGTTTTGTCCTAATTCAAAAATAAAGGACATCCAGAGTTTATGTGGAGGTCCATTTTGAAACACTTAGATTCATATAACTCAGCAAACTTCAAACACAAATGTGGAGTGCACACAGAAACATAACCACCAGGAATGATACTGTCAACAGAATCCATCAGAGCTAGTATCTTCATGCTCTACGGGGAAAAAAAAAAAAAAAAAAAACCCAACAACAACACATTTGCAAAAGAGACAGTGAGAGAAGGCACTAGAAGCATAGATTCTCACACTCCATTTGTTCAAGGGGCTCAGATGGTGTGTTAGCCTCCTAGGGCTGCTGTAACAAAGTAGCTCAAAATGAATGGCTTAAACACCAGAAATGTATTGTCTCCCAGTTCTGGAAACTAGAAGTTTAAGATCAAGGTATTAGCCGGGCCATGCTTCCTTTGAGGGTGCTAGGGAAGGATCTGTTCCTGGTCTCTTTCCTCCTTTCGGATAGTTACCTAGCTCGTGGCAGTGTAAGTCCAATCTTCACAGAATTGTGAGATAATAAATATCTCATTTGCTTACCTTTGACTTGGATTTAGTCAATGAGACAAAGACCTACATATTAGGAAATTAACAGCCTGCAAGGGAATGAAGAGAGCTTTCCTATGCCCAAAGAGTTGGAAAATATAGCAGTAGAAAGAAGCCAACAAGAAATTCCAAATGCTTAGGCCATGTAAGTTTTGCCCTTCAGAACATTTTTACCAGCATTTGGCATGATGCCCCCCACCAACCCTCCCCTGGAAAGTGAACAATGTGTCAGCCCCCCACATCTATGTAAGTTTCCCACTTGTCTCCACTGAGCAACATTCTTCCCATGAGGTCATGTTCAGCTCCTATCCTTATTCCAAATGACTTTCAATCCTTCTGGCACCTAGCTTTTGTGTATTTCAACTGTGGACCCATAAAAATCAAACCAAACACAAGATATGGTACAGAGACCTCATCTGTTCTACAGAAAAACACCTTTGCAGTTCTTCCCCAGTCCAACCCAACTTTCCCACCCAGACCTTCTCTATCCCTCCAAAGGAAAAAGGAGGAGAGAGTAAAATGTTTTGACTGTTCACCATTGCACTGGGAAGGTGCTGCTTCCTTGAAAACTCATGCCCTGGTACCTGGCACACTGAACCTTCTGCTGCTTCACTTTCCTGACTGTGTGGACACATTTGCCAAGCCAACATCTGTGGATTGCATGACTTTACAATTAGAGGAGATGAAGAGTATGTGTTAAAAAAGAAGAAAAATCTTCAGGGAAGAACATCATCTTTAGAAAGATTATCTGATAGGACTTGCCCCCTCAAACTTTCACACACCTTTCTCCTCCCCACCACTCCAGGGCCCCAAAATTAGCCTAAGGGATGGAATCACATCCAGTCCAGATCAAGGCAAGTTTGGCAGCTTTAGGGGTTGAATGGTGACAAGTTAGTAACAATCTGCTTTTCTCTGCAAATTGCTGAGGCAATGGCGTTCCTTGGCTAATTCAAAAATCAGGTGATGCCCAAATAAACTACAGCACATTCTTGTCTAGGGTTCTTAGCCAAGAGGCAAAGCAAGGTGCTGCCAGAGGCTACAGGTCAAGTCTCCTGCTGAAACTCAATCCCACCATGAGATTGGCATTCCAGGGCTGTTTCTCTTAATGTGATGAGAGTTGGGACAAAAATTTGGAAGCTTATCTGGTAAAAGGCAGAAGAAGACAAGATGAGAGGGTGGCTGTCTACTAGACATGGTCCTTCCATGAATGTGGTCATCATGAAGACCAAGTTGGGCAGCGGTTTTATAGGGTTATCAAACCCAGATGTGAACAGTCTGTGTTCAATATTAAACTGCAAAGAGGATCTTCTCTGTGATATTTATTTCAAGTCTCTTCCTATTCCCTCCCATTATGTTAAGTGATATCATTAGCTTCCATCACGAGTCTGTCACAAGTCCTGTTAATGAAAGCTACTAAATAACTCTTTCTCAGACACATCTGTTTTTCTTCATAACCATTGCCATCCGAGTAGCTCTAGTCATCAGGATCTTCTTTCACTTGGATTAATGACAATGGTCCCTTCTCTCCCCCTCCCCTCCATCCCCTCCCACTCTTGTTTCTTTCTATTCTATAATCAGGATGGTCCTTCTCAAATGCAAACATAAACATATCACTCCACTGCTTAAAACCCCTTCAAGGCTCTCTGATATTTTTATAATAAAGTAGAAACTCACCAGGGCCTTTAAGACCTTACCTCTATGGCTTCTGCCTAACTCTGCAGCTTCTTCTCTTCTTCCCAAATGGATTCTATGATTCATCCATACCAAAATCCTTGTAGTTCCTCTAATGAGTCCTGGGTCACCCCTGAACCCCTACTCAACTCCCAACCCCACTCTTTAAGCTCTGTTCTGGTTGCTTGAGATCTTCCCATCCTCTCCTCTTCCTCCTCTTTCTTCTCTTCAGTCTTTTCATGATTTGCTAACTTCTACTTACCCTGCTGGGCCTCAATTCCAATTTTACTTCGTCTAGAAAGTCTTATCCACCCCTGTGTTTTGCAAATCTGGGTTAAGTTCCTTTCCCATGCACTTTCTCAGAATCTTCACTTTCTCCTTCGATAAATTATTAACACTCTGTATTATAATTGTCACTCAGCTCTCTCCAGTTCTCCCCACCTGGCCCCCTAACCCAGGGCTACATATCCTAAGATCAAATAAAATATATATTGCTCACCATCACCCTAAAATCACACAAAAATCACATGCAAAGTGCTTGATGTTTGTTGATTCAATCTATTAGTCAATTAGATATCCTATGCAATTAAAATATCCCAATTAAAATACCCCAGTGGAGGCAGAAAAGTCTTTGGCTTAGGTGTTCCTTCCCAAAGTCTTCTCACCATTTATATGTGGTTATACTTTGGCAAAAGACAAATTCATTGCAGTCATTGCATAGAAAGAAACTGGAATACAAGATAAACAGCAACACAAACACTTCTTAGAGTTGTTAGAAGACTCTGGTATTTTTTAACAAACCATGGAGACTTAATCCTTGCTTAATCCTTTAGACTCTTCTCAAGCTTAACTTATTAGTGATTATCAGAGCATACTTGGCTGAGACCAGGATCCTGAATCCTTAACCTCCTTCCATAACTACAGCCAATCCCTGGAGGTTCAAGACCAACTAATCCATTAGGTCCTATCATAACCCAGTGCCTAGGATCCACAATAAGTGTGGAAGCCTATGCAAAGGTTTTAATTTCTTTTAAAATTAAAAAAAAAAACCTTTTAGGTCATATAAATATATTTGTCTTTATACCAACATAGTCATAAAATATAATTTTTAATACTTTTTATGGGGCAAAGTGTCAATAGTGCCAAATGCCCATGAAAATCATGACTTTAGTGCTGCTGAGTGCCTCAAAAGTGATATGTGCACAGAGGACAAGGCTAAGGAACTGGGATCATCTCACCACCTTTGAGCCTTGATGGAGCCCTTACTCCTACTCCTGGTGAGGGGGTTGAACCATATGGAAGATTCAAGGATTGCTTGCATCCCTCTGGCCTACAGATGGGTAGACAGAGGCTTCTCTTACCCTTTTCCCTTAGGTTTTTACAGGGATTGTCAGCCACCTACCAAAGGCAACCAGAATATGTTACCTTAAAATTTGCCTGTTTAACATACAAATTTTGAATTGAAGGCAATTAAGCAGTAAATTTAGGGAAAAAAGCTCCCTGTTTTCTACCTAAAGGCAGAAAATAAATTATTTTACTAGAGACAAGCTCTCATTAGCCCAGAGATGGCACCAGAGGAATCTGCAAACAAACATTATTAAATTAGCCTTAGTTAAGGAAGGTAAGACCTACCTACCTCCAGTACCCCTACCCTACACCCAAACTCTTTTGTCTTGTCAATCCTTCACCAATGAAAAAAATTGTTCCCAATGTTTATTTATTAAAAATTTTTTTTTACTGTTTTATTTATTTCTGAGAGAGAGAGAGAGAGGGAGAGAGACATCGTGAGCAGGGGAGGGTCAGAGAGAGAGAGGGAGACACAGAATCCGAAACAGGCTCCAGGCTCTGAGCTGGCTGTCAGCACAGAGTCCAACGTGGGGCTCGAACCCACAAACCGTGAGATCATGACCTGAGCTGAAGTCAGACGCTTAACCGACTGAGCCACCCAGGCGCCCCAATGTTTATTTATTTTTGAGAGAGTGAGAGAGAGAGAGAGAGACAGAATGTGAGAGGGAGAGGGCTGAGAGAGAGAGGGAGACAGGGAATTGGAAGCAGGCTCTGAGCTGTCAGCACAAAGCCAAATGCGAGGCTCATACTGACGAGCAGTGAGATCATGACCTGAGCTGAAGTCAACATTCAACTGATTGAGCTACCCAAGTGCCCCAAACCTTCGCCAATTTATCGTTTCTTTGTCTCAAAGGTATAAAAAAGCTTCCCGCTCTGGTGGTTTCTTCCAGTCCTCAGTCTCTTGTGAAGACTTACCTATACATGTAAAAAGTTAATAAATGTGTATGCATTTTTTCCTATTAATCTGTCTTTATCAGTTTACTTTTCAGACTCAGCCAGGTATCTAAAGAGTATCGGGAAAAACTTTTTCCTCCCCTACACCACTTTACCAGCTGCCAAAATAAAATTGGTTCCATTAGTAGAAATATCTAACCACTAATCCAATACTCTAATCATTTGGCTCTATATATGCAAACAGAATTATATTAAATAACACTTCTCTTGTTAGATGGGGGGGAGTATATCCATCCATACACATTACTACTAGCCATTACCGTGAGGTGAACCAGGCCACAGCCTCTCCAGACCAAGGGTCTGGGGCAAGTTCCAAAAACACCCTCTGAACCTAACTGGAAAATACAGAATATGAAGTCACACTTCATTCACAGAAGGGAAGTGGGTGTAAAATACAAAATATAAGCTTGCTCATATTTTGAAACTTGTAAGGGAGCCACTGTGTACAGGGAGAATGCATTCTTCTGGGGCAAGTTTATTAAAATGTAAATGTTCAGAGATCCACCTAGAAAAAATAGAATCCAGTAAGTTCTAAAATATGCAAACATTACTTCACTGTAAGACTGGTTACCAAAATCTGCACTCTGAAAACGTGCATCAGAGATGATATTTGGACTGATGGAGTCACAAAGTCAACCAATCAGAATGCAGAAATCCCCTGACTACTTAGATTCCACAAAGAATTGTTTGCTTATATAACTAAGCTGTCACAGTATCTGATTTTGCATTTTGTAGGTCACGTACTAGATAAAAATTTGAATTTACTCATGACTAGGGACTACTAATAACACTGTTATAAATATTATAAAAATGCCCCAAAGCAAAGAAGCATAAGAACAGAGGAAAGCAGGGGAAGATCATGTTCCCACTAGGGTAAAAAACCTGCAGTGAGTCCTCATCCCCTTCAGCACAAAATCCCAGATCTTTACAATGGCCTGCACCCACCTCACCATCCATCTGGCCCACATCACCACTCTGAACTCATCTTCCCTGGCTTTCTCTGTTCTGGGCACTCATCTCCTCACTGTTCCTCAAGTATGCCAAGCATGCTCCTGCCTCGGGGCCTTTGCAATGAGTGCTCTTGCTGTCTAAGAAGTCTCTCCCTCAAGGTATCCACTGGGATGCTTCCTTATCTCCTTCAACTCTTTGTTCTAAAGCCACCTTTTCTTCTTTTAATTTTTTTTTTTATGTCTTTATTTTATTTTGAGAGACAGAGAGCTAGTGGGGGAGGGGCAAAGAGGGAAGGAGACAAAAATCTGAAGCAGTAAAGCCACCTTTTCAATGAAGAAGGCTTACACCCAAATAAGCGAATGACATCATCTACCTAATACACTTACTGTTTATTGTCTATCTCCTTCTGCTAGAACTCAGGTAAAGGGCAAGAACTTTTTCTGGTTGGCTCACAGATGGTTCCAAAGCAACTAGTTGAGGACCTGCTATACTAAGGAGATGCTGATTGATTATTTGTTGAATGATTGAAAAACAAATAATAATTTAAATATACAACAAGACAAAGTGAGTATTTCTGGGAAAAAATCAAGAAACATTGATGAGATTTAATAATTTTTGACTCTGACAGAAAATTTATGTACATTTGATTAATATTTACATCTTTTTTTTACATCTGATTAATATTTCTTTTTTTTGATAAATTGTTTTTAATGTTTATTCATTCTTGAAAGAGAGAGTGCAAGCAAGGGAGGGGCAGAGAGAGAGGGAGACACAGAATCTGAAGCAGGCTCCAGGCTCTGAGCTGTCAACACAGAGCCTGTGGTGGGAGTCAAATCCACTAACCATGAGATCATGACCTGAGCCAAAGATGGACACTTAACTGACTGAGCCACCCAGGCGCCCCATATCTGATTATTATTTCAACAGGAGAAAGTGCTTTTCCAAACTCATATTTTAGAAAACTTCAGGAAGAGAGTCTATATCTAGAAGGATTATCTACATCGGCTGCTGAACATATCAACCATATCTGACTTAAAAATTAATTGCATTATAGATAGATAGATAGATAAGATAGAATCTTATCTTTAAAACAAATGACAATTCTCCTATAATGCTGAATTTAACTTGTATGGCTTTTACTCAGGGACTCCCCAGCTGCAGAGTTAATGAAAAAATCTGGCTCAACACCTGACACTTCCTATTCTTTATCCCCAGCTTTTGGGAATCTCCTTTCTGCCACAGATCAATTTAGCAAGTATGAAAGCACAGCATTTGGTTGAGAAGGAAGAATACAATCATGAAGGAAGCTGATTTTGCAGAGCTGAAAAGATACACTGCAACCTTCAAGAACCTATTTAACCACCTCATTCCAAAGATGCTTTGGGCTATGATTCTTAAATGTTGAGCTCCCCCCTGTGCCTGGGAGAAGCCATCCAACAATTTCTAGAAAAGCAGACTGGTGTTTGGAAGCCTTCAGTAATACAGACCAACTCTTTTATTACTGTGCTTCCCCACAGAAAAAATTCTCAAAATATTACTCTATAAGGAGCTCTCCCTCTGCTTTGAAAGAACAAAGATATTGCTCAGCAGAGTTCATTCACACGCAGCACCTAGAGAAAGGGCTGCCCAAGCCCAACAAAAGCTACATGAGAGTGTTTTTAAGGCTGATGCGTGTGTATGCTTGCTTTGTGAAAGAATTATGTCTCTTTTCTTCCTCCCTGATTCTCATGATGCACACAAGCTTTCATTAACTAGCTGTTGAATGAATGGTTAAAAAAACAAACAGAACCAATCACTGCTCCCTAGGTTTAGTTGAGGGTAGGACAATACCTAAGTGCTGAGCACCTTTTTCTTATGATTCTAAGCATACACATTTAATTTAAAAAATATATTAAACCCTATACATTTTCTTAAACTTTTTTCTTCATTGCTTACTTTTGCATTTTTCCATAACTTAATTCTTTTCTCTTTTTAGTTAACTCAACAAATATTTGTTCATCCTTAGCCAAACTTCCTACTCCGGAGATAATGAAAGATTAAATGCTTTGGAAACAGACATGCAGATCTAAATACGTCTTCTGCTGATCTCTAGTGTCCTTGAACAAGCTGTCTACCCTCTCCCAGCCTCAGCAACTACATATGTAATCCAGAACCATACCCATCTCAGTAGATTAAAAGCTAATTGATTTTGTTTATATACAGTAGATATCTGATAAGCATTCATTGCCTTCCCTGCTTCCATTTCCTATTAAGAGGTGGGAAATTAAAAGACTGAAGAGCAAATCCAATTCAAACTCTCAGAAATTAGAAAAGGTAAACCTGAGAGATCCCTTCTGATGGCACAAGACTATGCTGTGTGCCATCCAGACCCCACTTTTTCTCCCTCTGGGAATGCAGAAAGATGGCATTTCTCAGACCTTCTTGTAATCAGTGGGTCGTGTGGCCATTAGAATGAAGTAGAAGTGACAGTCAGGCTTAGACTCTATAAAAATCTTGCAGTCCTGACCCCTAATTGAAGCTCAGATGCAGAGTACCCAATAGAAGACTCCAAGACACTTTGTGATATAAGAGACATGGGATAGAAGGAGTGTAAATGATCCTTTCACCTCCACTGACCTGCAATAAAGTATGACATGCAAGTAGCTCAATCTGGGAGTTGTTTATTTTGTTTTTACAGCAGTTGGCTTATCTTGAATAATTCATCAAACAAACCACCACCCAATCCTAGAACTGAAATTCTTTCACTAGATTTTTTGAGAGAGAAGACTGGGTCTTAACTTCTTGGTACTCCACTCAACATTTAGCACAATACCCTAAATAAATACATTAAATTGTAAATATATTCATTAAGCATGTACATAATTTAAATAAAGTCCACCCTACACACACTATTTTAATTTAAAATATAAACATTATTTTCTGAAATCTTTCCAATCAGGAAACAACCAAGATTTGATGACAATTAAAATGGCAATTGGAATATAATCCGTGCTTTCCTCATAATAGAAGGGCTATTGTGAGGAGGAGGAAGTTAAAGGGACAATCGAATGTGGAGGTAAGAATCCTAGTGGCATTTGAATATTGAGCTCTAAATTATTCTTTCAAATCCTGAAAGCTTCTCTGTCACATTGAGTCCTGCAGGGATTGCTTTCTCCTTGGATTATATCCTTCAACCAGTTCTGTGTTTGCTACTGTCACTTCCATTCTTTTCTCCTGGCAGCCATGGTTCTACCATTGCTGGCCCACTTTTTATTTCTGAAATCTCACCTTTGATAAGTTTCTCTTTCCAGCACACAAGCACCCATCCCCATATGTAAAAGTATTTGTTTGGCAACTAAAGAGCCAAGTGCTATTTCAATTTTTACGGTCCCCTCCCTGGTGTTACGGGGAAACATTCACACAGAGCGATGTTAGAGAATATTTGTACGCGATGTTCTCAAAAACATTTCTCCCCAGTAACACACCAGATCCCAAGCTTTAGGACCAATTGTCAGCTATCTCCAGCTGAGTTGGCTACCTATTTTCACCAGAAACTAGCAGTCAATAATTGTCTTTATTGTTTAAGTGCCTTAATCCAAGTGGCCTAGGTGCCTCTTAATCCCAAAGATACTCACCAATATTTTTTAATATAAACTTTGTTAAGTATAACATATATTTAGAAAAGTACTCACAGCACAAGTCTCCAGTTCAGTGAATCTCTTCACTGCTGTTAGTCAGTTGGCGAGTTAGTTAGGTATCTTTTCCTAAAAGTCTTTGAGACTGCTTTTCAAAAAGGAGTCCTGATAACAGTCCCTGGTATCCTAATATCTTTGATGTGAATGGGAAGATTCTCCCCACTCCTCTACTGCTGTTCACATATACTCCCACATGCTTTTGTTATATAAATAATTAATTAGAGTCAGCATTGGTAATCTATGTCAAGAAGAAGTTTTGAAGGTTTGATATTCAGTTTGTACCCTTGCACACACTGATTTTTATTAAGTAGCACTTCTTATTTGCACAAAAGCATCTCAGGGATTGGCTAGATATTAACACTGTGCACAACACTCCATAGGGGATATTTGTATGGTTCACGAGAGTCATATTTATAATGGACTCAAGACAACTCCAGAAACGGGGTGTGGTGGGGGAGGAAGTGGCTTCACATCAGGCCAAGAAATACTTTCATGTCTTCATTCATAATTCACCACATGCTGTGCTCCCTTTCACCACTGCCTTTAAAAATCAAGAGGTAAAGATACTGGATATAAAGCTAGATATAAATTTTAATACAGCTAAGTCTTTCCTGCCTTCTCAAGTATAGCCAAAACATGTCTTTATTTAAACACCTTTACCAAAAAAAAAAAAAAAAAAAAGGAAATTATTCTAAAAGGTGGCATTCCAATGTTCTGAGGAAAACAATCGTGCTACATTTAATTCATAGGAAGTGGATGGTAGATAATCAAAAGAAAAAGCATTCTTAGAATTATTCTTTTTTGCAGCAAAACACAACCAATAATTTCCTTTTTAATCTTCCAATTTTGTATTTAATTAAAATATCAGCCTTTTATTTTCCCAAACTATCCCTGAACATGGTCTGTACCAGCTGTAACCTTGCAACTATCCATCTAACTTGAGACAAAGTTATCATTCCTATTCAAAGAATGCTATGGAAATCCCTTTTTGTCCCACTCATAACTGAACAATATTTTATTCTTTATTTTTATTCTCTTGCTCCAACCAGGATACTCCCATAATTAAAAGAAACAAAAGATGATGAGAGACATCTAGTTTATTAAGATCATTAGGTGTTTTGTCCTAGAATGTTTGTTTCTTGCACCATTTTTTCTCTTCAAATGTTTCATTATTCTTTTCCTACCATGTAGGTAACTACACTTTTTAAAAAAATCACAGAACCTGATTCTTCACATATACAACCCACCCCCTGATTCTAGCCCATCACTATCATAGCTGCTTTGCAGAGAACAGGTGTGCTGGGATTTTTTTTTTTTTTTAACACATTCACACCACTGCTATAGGGTCTGAGAGTATAGGAGACATGAGAGTCTAGGACTCTAAATGACTGCCCTCCCCCAACACAAAAATGAATATGTTGAAATTATTTAGACATTCTTAACATGTTTATTTCACCGTTCTTGGATTGGGTTAAGGGAAGCCTCTTCCCTCACATACTTTAACGAATTGTAAATTTTCATGAAAAATTGGAACTGTCTCCTGGCACAAATAATCCTATTTTGCTGTTATTTAGGTCTAATGATAAAACATGCCCGATGGGCCTAGAATGACCTAGTAAATGGCCAGATCATAGAAAAGGACATTAGTATGTCCTGTGGCCAAGCAAGAAATATTAATCTATAAACGAGGAGGAAATCTGAATCAACACTCTTAAAACATGCTGCTGAATTTAATTCCAATCTTTCATACATATATATCATATATGTGTCTTTAAAATGTTATGATTATTATTTAAAAGTTTTAAAAAGCACAAAAGATTTTTCGGCAGTGAAACTATCCTGTAATAAACTATAATAGTAGATACATGTCTTTGTACATTTGTCAAAACCCATAGATTGTGCAGCACCAAGAGTGAGCCCTAATGTGGACTATAAAGCTTTGAGGGACAATGATGTGTCAGTGTAGGTTCGCCAGTTGCAAGAAATGTACTAGTCTAATGTGGGATGCTGGTAGTATGTGGAGCTGTGATTATGTGAAGGCAGGGAGTATGTCTACTTAAATTATATCTTTTTTCATTTAACATTACATCATATGGAACAAATACACAGTATGGATAGGTCTTCTCACGCTTTCTCACTCTTCTCTAGTTGACTAAAGGATCATTTTGTGGTGGCTTCCAACATCCCTACAACCTTGCACAAATCACTGTTTCTGAATGTCTTGTTTTGAAGAAAATTTTGTCTTTCTTCACACAATTCCTGCAACCTACACTTCCCTTTTCATTTCATGCAACTTCATTTTATCTCTATTTATTGTCAACTTGCCTATCAGAGATGAAATCAGCTTTTCTAAAACCTTCCTTTATTTTTAGCAACTTTTGAGTTTGTATGAAAAAAAAAAGGAGTTACAGAATTAGATAACATTTGTCCCCTTCTCTCCAATCTTCTCACACCACCCACCACCCCAATTGATTCTATAAGCTCTTGTCAGAGATATCTTTTTAAAGAGCCCAAATGCAGTCAATGATTTTGTTATGCCCAGATCACGATTTCCCCAAAATCACAAGACCAAGGAGTCTGAGTCACATATGCAAAAGCAAAGGGCGTTTATTCGGGCTTAAGTTTGGGCTCCCAGACCTCACCAACGCAGTGGATCCATGCTGAGAGCCCTGAGCAAAGGCAGAGTAGGGTTTTTATGGGGTTTGTGACGGGGGAGTTAAAGAAGTTGTGGCAGGGGGACAGTGATCCAATCATAATTATTCAACATTATTGACAGCAGGTTTAACCATACACATTGTCTAGAGTATTCGTTACTTTTGGCGGGGTCCAATTACAACATTTACAGTACCTTTAAATTCAGCCAATCACAGAGCAAGCCTAGGGTCTTGTTCAGGGACTAACGGGTTAACTTTAACATTAGGTAACAGGGTCCTATCTATAGTTTCTATCTATAGGGCTCTCCCTTAGTAATATGGAGGGTGGTCGCTGGCCTTTCCTGATTGGGTGTTGCAAGGGTGGTTTCTCCTGCCTTGGGCAATGTGTAACTGCCTGATAGTTTCGGGGAAGCTGAAACTTAGGCCTTCTAGTTAAGAGGGGAAACTTAAAGCCTGTCATGGAGTCAGTTTGGTTTAGACTTGTGGCCTTACAATTTCTTGATTGAAAACCTTGCCTGCTCCCTCCCAGGTTCATGTTGGCATGCCATCAGCGCCTTTCTCAGTCGGCCCTGCACTTACCTTTTTTCTTTGTCACTTCCTCAACAGATCATGGCACTCTCCCACTTCCAACAATCATCTTGCCATTGCGTTCCTCCTTCCACTTTCCTCCTTCCACTTTTCCATTTCCAAGTTAACACATCCTTGCATTTCAACCTATCTTCTCAGTGAAACCCTTCTTAGCCCCCTGAGGTAATAGCAATTAACACAATCTCTCCTGGTTTGTACCACCAGCATAAAACTTTGTTGTGTTATATTACGGTTAGCTATTCATGCACTTGTCTTTCCAATCGACTGTAAGAAAATTGGGGCACAACTGACTGTCGGGGACCGGCTCCAGCTGGGGTCCAGGGGTCCCTGAAGGATGGATGGTGTCGGCGAGGGAGGGGTGTGAGAGGCCAGAGAGTCTTTCTGGTCACCAGGCAGGCATCTCTGCTCTGACTGGGGCTCAACTTTATTTTATAAGTGTTTGGGGGATGGCACAGAAGTGGCATTTGCCTTAGACAGTGATTTCTGATAACAGACTTTTTGATAGGCAAGAATTTCCTGGAACATAGATTTGTAGAAGACTTCTGCATAACCATTATCAATAGTGATTGAGATGCTTACCCTAAGGGGAAGAAAGTATCTTTAGCATACCAGACAAAGTTTTTAGCATAAAGGGGTGAAGTTACTTCTCTGTGAGCAAGGGTCAAACAGGTCTTTCAGGAAACACCTCTGCTCCCATAATCACAAAAAAAGAAGTTCCTCAATAGGTTCCTTCACAGGAAGCAATCAGCATATTCAAGGCCAGAATAAGTCACTCCAAATACTTGATAACAACTGCCTTGAGGTGGGGGGGCGGCCAGTGCTCCAGGCAGAAACAATTGGGTGGGGGTGGATATCTGCCCTTAACTCTAAATTAGGCTCTTTGTCTCAGGGCCAGACTCGAGCCCCCTTTATTATGTAAGTCTTGGATCTGCAAGGCCCTTAGGAAGAGCCTTTTAACAATCATCCACAAAGTTTTCATCTGAAATCTCTTTGAAAAAGACAGGGATATGCTTTTCCTTATAAGCAATCTGTGTGGGGAATATTGGTCTGATTTGGAATATTGTGAGGCCTGGTCAATACCAGCAGCCTCATTTCCAACATGAGCCAGTAGTAGCAAGAGATACCAGTTTTCATTTTCATTTCTCATGGCAGAAGGTGTGCAAACGCTGCCATTTCCTCGCTGTGACTCATCCAGCGAGGCCAGTGCGGCTCCCAGCAACTGACCCTTGTTATTTTTATATTCCCAACTTCTACCTGAGTGGCTGGTACTAAAATAGGTATCCTGAGAAGTCCAGGACTATTTGATAAATGCATTCACATAAGCAATACCTATGAGCAGTTCACCTGACCAAAGAGAGGAGCCAGAGTTCTCTAATCTCACCTATGAAAGGAAGCAATAAGGATTTTTCCTTATTTCTATCTGGTTGGTTAGAGTTTGTACATTTCACTTGTATTATATTTTTTAAGGGACATAGTATTACCTCTTTTTGTCACTTTCGTTTAGGATAACAAATGTTCCCTTATTCATGAAAATGGCTACATAAATTTGACTAATGATTATCCACAAAGACCCATCCATTCAATCATTCAAATATATTTTGTATCTTCCGTGTGGAACAAATGAAATTCTTCTTTTTATCCATTGAGTTTTATCTGGGGGACAGAGAACAAGACTATTTATATCAATCTCATAAGCAGAGGACAAAACGTCTCAGAAAATTCAAAATCTTATGAAAACTGTGACAGCAGCCAAATCAAACTCCCATGAGTTCCACAAGAATCAGCCCCTGCAGCACTCACTAAATACTGCTTTCCTTCAGCAGCCAAAACCAGACTAATGGGTTTCAGGAAAAAGTAGTGGTTTCAGAAAATGGGGAAAAAAAAATTACCTACCGTTGAATGCTACCCACCACTGCTGCCACCACCACTCCCCTACTTCATCTACTGTCACACACACACACACACACACACACACACACACGCACACACGCGCACACACGCACACACACCCTTACATCTCCCCTTATGAGCAAGGCTACTGAAAGAGGCGTATATAAACGCATGATTACTCTTACAGTGGTTTCTCAGTATCCTTATACAGCATGAAAACCAGGTTAAATGAGGTCAGTCAGGTTCCAAAAATTTTCGTGACTTACAGAAACCTTAGTTTCCAGGAACCGTTGTGGAAGATATCTGGATGAAACCTATGTCTGATTTTGATGAGAAACTCATTGTGCTGAAAACCATTGGACTGGAATTCTCATGTTGATTCTGCCATGGTGATCTTAAGCAAATTGCTACATTTCTAGGTCTCAGTTTACTCACCTACAATAGGATATATTTTGTCCAGTTGGTATTTTTTGTATCTAGGTTTACAAACCCCTCAAGGTATATGGATATGTGCGAGATGCTACACAAAGGTGAAGGATAAATAGGGATCACTATACTTACGGTAAGTAATTCTAGAACTACTTTTATTAGAAAATAAGTAAAGATATAATTTGGTAACAACTTCAAAGTTGCAGAAAATTTTAAAGTAAAATAGTGAACTTCAAAGACATTATATATTATATTCATTCTGACTGGAACTTTCTCTGTGCCTCCAGACATCTGCTGCATTCTCTTTTTCCTCTGCAACAGAAGTCCTCTAGTAAAAAATGATGGCAAAATACTGATACTCTCCAAAATCCCTTCTATATCTTTTCATCCTATGATTCTGTGTATTAAATGGCAAATAGCCAACTTGCCAGTTTGATTTAAACCCTAATTATGGCTCACTATTAAAACATAATGCTTTCCATGAAGAAAAGTGAAAATCCTAGATTGAGGTATATCACAATCCTGAGTCAAAAGTCCTGTGTTTGTGGTAGGGAAAGGAGAAAGCAGAGGTGTGATGAGAGGAGACTGGCAAGTGTGCCCCTCACAGGTGAGGGGTGAATCTGGAGTGAAAAGTACAGGAAACATGTAGAACCAGCCTGGATATGTGGCACTCTGTGTCTCTCAGAGGACAGGCAGAGATGGTGTGCTCCTGTAAGGTGGGGAAAAAGCCACTTCTCCGGAGCTCTTCAGGAATGTTAAGAAAACTAGACTCTAGTAAATACAGTCTAGGCAGCTTGATTACTTGGTTCTGGATGTCTATGAGAAGTAAAGGCCTTGTAAGTTTCAATAAATACTTCATAGAGAGCTTCTTCAAATTATACCTTTCCCTCCCACTGTATTTCAGGTACACAGATTAATATAATCATAAATTTTGGTGTAACACACCCAGTCTCCATTTCATTACTTCATGGTGAATATGATGCTGTTGACTACTACAACTAACCATAACATGTCCACTTGACTCTATGCAAATCCCCACAGACAAATGTAGTATGTTCAGAGACTTTACTTTAACAATCTCCATTAGTCAGGAAGAAAATGCCCCGTTGTCATTCACCAGGACTTTAATCTTTTTTTTTATGTTTTATTTATTTCTGAGAAAGAGAGAGAGAGAGAGAGCATGAGAAGGGGGTCAGAGAGAGGGAGATACAGAATCCAAAACAGGCTCCAGGCTCTGAGCTAGCCATTGGCACAGAGCCTGACACAGGGCTCAAACCCACGAACCGTGAGATCATGACCTGAGCCGAAGTCAGATGCTCAACCAACTGAGCCACCCAGGCACCCCTCACCAGGACTTTAATAAAATGGGAGCTTGTCAGAAGAAATGAGTCCAAATCAAGCTCCACAAGATAAAAACAAAATGCACTCTTGGGAAGACACATTCAAGGGAAAATATTTTCTTCCACTTTAATTTCTGCTAAGATTGTGATAATGGGATTTGTATCAAAATACTAAACAAAGCATCAGTGTAAGGACTACACTTACGTGAGAAAACACTAGTGGAGGTCAAAATCTTTCTTATAGGTAGAACTGCAGTTTAGCTGTGTGTGCATCTGGCAACATGGGAGTTTGTATATAGTAAGAAGAGTGTGAGGGAAAAATAATACACTGAATAGATTTTCCATGATTTATGAAAATAAATCAATCTCTCTTACCAAATTTATAGACAGCATATTTTGTGTGTCATTGCTTTACCTATTTATTAAAATAAATACAAGAAAAGGAAAAATGGAAGCTGACAATTTTCTTTATGGCAGAGATGGATGTTGTAAAATAGCTGGTAAAATAATTAGAGCAGATAAATTCATGAGCAAACTACAAACTTCTACTTTATGCACATAGTTCTAATGCACCTGGAGAAGAAAACATTTCAAAGTCTTGGCTGTAGTGTTTTCTGTGGAGAACAATAAAGTTCTGAAACCTTCACTGGGCTCTCCAAACAATTCAGGGTGTTGCCTTTGATCTTTAAAGCCCCAATATCGTTTGGGTTCAGGTTTCCATAGCTACTGCCTTTATGTACCACCGTGCCTGTTTCTGCCGGCCAAAGGACAGCTGCCAATGGGCTTTAGGTGTGAATACCAAGGGCTGGAAACAACATATTTTCCATGGAGAAATTCCATTTTTGGAATTCAATTTTTCAGTTGGTTTCACCAAGTTCAGGAATATTGGCCTTCAGGCCATAGAATAAAGCCCAAAACTTACCTGATACTTATGGGAATATTTACTGGTGTAGTAAACATCAAGCCACAACATTATTAAGAGGAAATAAGTATATTGGCTTAAATTCTCAAAATTCCTTGACTTCCTTTGAATACTTCCAAGCATGCCAATGTGTGTTGAAACTATAATTAAGTCCTCCTACTTCTCTATGAAAAATTCAAGTCTGCCTAAATTATAAAGGCTCCTTTGCAAATGGAAGGGGTTTTAGAACAATTGGCAATGAGTTATTAAAAAGTAAAGCTCTTAGAACTAGACCACTTGTCTGTATAGGACATCTGGAGAGCTAAAGTAGGAACACAGAAATTCCCATCAAGTGCACTGGTGCGTAGAGATGCCCAGGGAAGGATCAACCCCCTTCTCCAACCCATGGAAGCAGAGTCTGCAGTTCAGTTGGAGAAGAGCCCATCACCTTTGGGGAACAGATTTTTACTATGACCTAGTCTCAATTCAAATGTCACCTCAGAGGCCTTCCCTATGTGTTACAAAGTAGTGCCCATCCCAAAGTTACTCCCTACTACTTTCTCATAGCAGAACTGGTAGAAGAATCAGAAAATGTGAAAATAGGTCAATTGAGATTATACAGAAAGGAAAATGAATGAAGAGAATGAACAGAGCTTCTGGCAGCTGTGGGAAACTACAAGCCACCAGAGTATGTGACTGCAATAGGAGTCACAGAGGGAAGAATAGAGAGGAAGGGACAAAAAAAAAAAAAACAAAAAAACAAAAAAAACAAAAGCGAAGAAATAGTGACAGTGACCAATAACTTTCAAATATGATTTTAAAAAAAGGTTGAGGGGTGCCTGGGTGGCTCAGTCAGTTGAGTGTCTGCCTCCTGATTTTGGCTCAAGCCATGATCCACACACCCTTTCTCTCTCTCAAAATAAAAAATAAATAAAACTTTTTAAAAAAATGTTTAAAACCACAGTAAGAGATCACCTCATTCCTGTAAGAATGGCTATCTTTGAAAAAATAAGAGGAAACTATTGTTGGAGAGGATGTGAAGAAAAGAAAACCCTTGTGCACTGCTGGTGGGAATGTAAACTGGTACAATCACAATGGAAAACAGTGTGGAGGTTCCTCAAAAAATTAAAAATAGAACTACCTTATGATCCAGTAATCCCACTTCTGGGATTGGTACTCTGATTTGGATTACATCCAAAGGAAATGAAAATAGGATCTTGAGGCAGTATCAGCACTTCTGTGTTCATTACGCATTATTTATAATAACCCAAGATATGGAAACAACCTAAGTGAACACTGATACATGGATGGATAAAGCAGATGTATTAAATATATCTATTTATATGTATATAAATATATACATATAAACATTATATTTATACAAAATATTATTCAATCATGAGAAAGAAGGAAATCCTTCCATTTACAATAACATGGATGCTCCTTGAGGACATTAGCTATGTGAAATAAATCAGAGACAGAAATAAAAATACTATATGATATAAGTGGAATCTATAAAGGCTGAGCTTATAGAAACAGAGAGCAGAGTGGTAGTTAACAGGGGCTAGGAGAAACGGGAAGTGGGGAGGCACTTGTGAAATAGTACAAACTTCTAGTTAGAAAATGAATAATACATTCTGGGGATCTAATGCACAGCACTGTGATTAATCATTAACAATTCTATGATGTACACTTGAAAGGTGCTAAAACAGTAAATCTTAAATATTCTCACCACAAAAAAGAAATGGCAGTTATGTGAAATGAGGGGGTTTTATCTAACACTATGATGATAATCATACTGCAATATATAAGTACATCAAATCAATACATTATACACCTTAGAGTTATAAAATGTTATATGCCAATTATATCTCAGTGACATTGGGAAAAATTAACCTGTATACCTAACAAGCTCAAGAACTCCAAGTAGGATACACTCAAAGATCAAGTACTTTTTATACGGAGGCATTTGCAGATCTTAAAAACAGTGCCTAACACATAGGAAGTTCTCAATAAATACAATAAATATTTGTTAAATCAGTAAATGTATTAACCTTCATTTCACAAATGAAAAGCCTGGAGCACGGAGAAGCACAGTAATTTTCCCAAAGTCAAACAGTTAGTCAGTGATGGAGTCTGGTTTTAAACCTAGGCTGTCTTCCAACAAAACCCTCAATCTCAGTCTCACACTAGTCTACATCATGTACCAGCCCTTGTGTTGTTAAAGTGTTTAGAATATGCATCCTTTTGAAATCCATGTTCAATAATTAAACATCTCCTTCTGCCTCCCTTTGCCTCCATCTGAACATATCTGTTCACAGATAATGAGAGAAGGACAAATGAGTGGAGCCCAATGTCAGTCTCTCAGATCACCCCAGTCCTGCGTCTATGGTCTAATGTCTAAATTACAGGGACAAGAAGAGCCTTACAATGAAAAGAAATTTTCCTGAAATTAAATAGTTACTAAGTCTGTGCTGATAAATCACCAAATCTCAATGAAACAAAAGGTTGAGAGGGAAAATATATGGAATCAAAACTGATGTGAAAAATATCAAACAAGGGAAGATCAACAAGCTTTGAAGAAATTGAAAGCTACCAACTAATTATTTCCAGGAAAAGATTTTAGGACCAGACATTTTTACTGGTAGGTAATCCAGTTCATTTCATTAAGCTAGCATAACCAAAATAGCAAAGGTGACCAAAGAGAGTCCAAAATACAAAAGTTATAAATCAGTGTAACTTATGCAAATTTGACAAGGACAAAATAAAATAAAAACAAAGTAAACTGATCAGTAGACTAAAGCAAACGTCTACCATAATTGAACAGCATTGATTTAAAGAGCCCAATAATTGTTTAATATTAGGAAATCTATATATCTTTTTTTTTTTCTAGAAATCTTTCCTTAAACCTACAAGTCAAAGAACAAAAGCCACATAGTCATCAAAAGATGGTAACAAGAAATCTGAAAGTCAGTAACTCATTCTTAAGGGGAAAAAAGTAACTTTCCTTAAATTTTTTTTTAATGTTTTATTTATTTTTGAGAGAGAGATACAGACAGCATGAGCAGGGGAGGGTCAGAGGGAGAAGGAGACACAGAATCCGAAGACAGGCTCCAGGCTCTGAGCTAACTGTAAGCACAGAGCCTAACATGGGGCTTGAACCCATGAACCGTGAGATCATGACCTGAACTGAAGTAGGATGCTTAACCGACTGAGCCACTCAGGTGCCCCAAGGGGAAAAAATTAACTTTTAAGGGTTAGAACTAGACGGAAATTATTTAATGTGCAAATAAGTATTCTAAAATAATAACCTTAAATTAAAAATATATATAGTCATTTCTATAAATAATAAATAGACAAAGATATCTATCCAATATCACTCTTGATCTGACAGAGCTATGTAAATGCAGAGGACAAAATGTCATTATGATGGAAGATGAAATTAAAACTCTTTACACAAAAGTGGTAAAGAATTAATTGAAAATTTCAAATTTAGTACTCAAGTGTAAGATATATAATGTATATCCACATTTTCTTGTATACCAGAAGGTATGTTAGAAAATACAGTAGAATATATATCCCACTGACAGACCATTAAGCATATATAAAATATTTAGAAATGACCTAAAAATATGTGAGGAACCTACATAAATGACATGACATATTTTTACTATAAAGTGTAAAGAAGGAGGTGGAGGGAAAAAAGGAGAAGAAAACATGGTGAGAGACCACTTTCTTTAAAGGAAAAATGGAATTCTGAAAATGCATCAATTCTTTCCCAAATTAAGTTATAAATGTTTCATAGTCTTAATCAAAACACCTGGCAAAAACCCAAAGTGTTTTCCAGGCCCTACAGGGCTGCACATGCTCTGGCCCTTGACTCTATCCCTGACTCATTCCTACACCCCTCACTCCCTAGGATCACACAAGGCTTCCTCCTGCTCCTCTGGTACCAGCCACCTGTGATCACTCTTGACTACTCCTTTCTGCTCACTCTCTCATCGTCTCCTCATAGAAACATTCTCAAACACATTCTCTAACACCATCTCCATCATTCTCTGCCTTTGCCCTGTTTTTCTGTTTGTCACACCAACGCCACCTGATGTTGCGCTGTACAGCCTCTCTTGCTTTTGTCTACCGTCTGTCTCCTCTAGGAGACTGTGAACCCCACGACAGCAGGGATTGTCTCTCTTGTACACAAGTGCATTCCATTCCCCAGCACCTAGAATGAGGAATGCCTGGCACAGTGAAGGACTTCATAAAAATTTTTTGAATGGAGTAGTGAAAAATCCCAACTGGATAAAATTATCTAAATTTAACCTAGTACTATAAATAGACAAGAGTGCAGAATAATTTTTTAATGCAGTAATAAAGAGTCTTGCTTTACCAAATATTAAAATATATTTTAAAACCATACTGGGGCACCTAGGTAGCTCAGTCAGTTAAGCATCCAACTCATGGTTTTGGCTGAGGTCATGATGTCATGTTTGGTGAGTTCAAGCCCTACGTCAGGCTTTGGAGTGGCAGTGCAGAGCCTACTTGGGATTCTCTCCCTCTCTCTCTCTCTCTCTCTCTCTTTGTCCCTCCTCACTTAAGCTGTTTCTGTCTGTCTCAAAATAAATAAATAAACTTAAAAACAAAATCATAGTAATTAAGTCAATGTTGTACTGGGAGACAGGCTGATTACTAACATAAAATTGACAAGCTCAGAATAACCACAGTTCATACCAGAACATAATATATCATAAAGCCAACATCATAAAACAAGAGGGAAAAATAATTATTCATTAAAGAACGTAAGGTATCAATCTTTGAGGAAGAAGAGGCTATTTTATAAAATCTAGTAAACTTCATGTTTTTAAAATGGCTCTAAAATAAAACAATTAAATAGAAAAATATGTAAATATTTTGCTGATATTTGAATGAGAATTATACTTGTCAGGAAATCACAAAAAACACAAAAAATTTGGACATACAAAAATTTTAGGTTTACACATATCAAAAATGCTATAACCAAAACAACATAATGGAAAAAGAACTCTTGGCACAATTATGACAAAAGGCCATTGTGCTTACCATATAAAGCAAGTTCATAAATCATCATGAAAAGCATTAAAAACTAATAGAAATGTAAAAGCCAACAAACATATTAAAATGTACATTCTTAGTGGTGACCAAAAAATATAAATTAAAACAATGCCTCTATCAAAATGCCAAAATGATACATGCTAAAGTTAATAAAGATGCAATGGGATAGTTCGCGTACATTACTGGCAGAAAGAAAAACTGGTGAAAAATTATAGAAAAAATTTTCCTGTTTAATAAGCAATTCGACTCTTAGAAGTCACTCCTAAAGAAATAAGTGTGGACTGAGATTTATATCTGAAGTTTCTCATTACGACATTTTTCATATAACAGTAAAAATTTACAAACAAAACACAAACTCCCCAATCATATGGTGAAATCATTTATGGGACACTTATACAATGGGTGATTATACAGGTTTTAAAGTATGTTTTCAAGGAATCTTTAATAATATCTGCTAGCATTTATTACATATAATGTTAAGTTAGGAGAAAGAGGAGGAGGTGGAGAAAAAGAATTCAAAATTATATACACAGTTATTATAGAATATTACATCTGAATCAGGGCTCAGACTCTAGATTAAAAGAATTACGTCTTTCTCTCAATACAGCAATTGAATTTAGAGCTCAGGTGTGTTTGGTAGAGTTGAGTAGAACCATCTGCTTTTATAAATATGAATGAAGTAAAAGGGCCTCCTGGTAAAAAAAATGAAATGAATCCCAAAGCCATACTCTTGGCTCATTTGGTCTGATGAGATAGGGTGGGAGAGGATGGAGATATCCAAACCCAAGCCAGACGTCCACAAGGTTAGGCCACGGAGCACCCAAACTGGGACCTAGGGCCAAAGTCACTGAAAGGAAAGTGGGTTTCAGGACCAGCGTGCAGCGAATGCTGGAATCTGTTCCAACACGGCCTCTCACCACCACCGGCACCCCCAGGCCCTCTGAGGACCCCGGATGGACAATGTCTAGTCAGGTCTTTAGAACTGTCCTTGACATGGACACTAAACATTTGTCTTGAATGAAAGAAAAACATGTGAGTCAATGAATCAATAAGCAAATCAAAAATTATTTACCCTGAGACAGGTATTTTTGTTGTGGGCACCTCAATGAAGCATGATGCTGAGAAGTATCCTCTTTCAAACCTCAAAGTGGGGATCCACAGATGTTTTCACTAGGAGCAAGTAAGCCATTAGAACATTCTGGTGCCTCCATAGTGAGGAAATGTCTGGGCGCAGTTGAGTTCATGGCAGAATTCTCCTGGGGCTTAGGGATGCAGCCTATGGCCCTCGGGGCTACCTTGCGTTTAGAAGGCAGCTGCAGGTGAGCAACTAGGAAATGGAATTGAGGTCAGGGTATAAGTGACCTTGGCAAGTTTAAAGATACTCAGAAAAACACAGCCAGGGAAAAGCATGAATGTTTTGCTCCTCTGCCCAGGCCATTGTTATTTGGATGTTTCACAGAGAGATTGTTTCATTTTGTGGACACACTTTTGTGAAATAAATTATTCAAAGTGTACAGTAATATACCTGTTTCATAAAAACAAAATATCTTATGTAAACACAACAAACATATACACACATACACATACACTAATGCCTCAACACAGAGAAAAACATTTTTGTATTTAAAACTTTTTGGTAAGAACCTTGGATTTTGTAGATGAGAAAAAAAATAAGAGATATTTTTTCATTTTTTTTAAAAAAAGGGTAAATAAAGGGCAATGAACACTAAAATATTGTTCTGTAAAAGGAGCTGGAGAGGAGGCCAGCTTGCTGGGCAGCACTGCAGATGGTACAGCAGAGATTCTAGATGCTTTTGGTGGAGGCAGTAACAGCATCACTGCAGGAGAGAGGACTGAGCACTAGGTCCTCCTGACAGCGACTGACTTACAGGTGAGCCCTTGATAGGAAACCTGGGCAGACCCGTAGAGTTAATCTGGATGCACCTGGGGGAGCTGGCGTTCTCACACAGCAGGTGAGGATGGAGTCCAAAAATATGTTTTGCCATGGTCATTGAGACCACAGTTTCACTCCTATACTGCTGTGGCCTGAGGAGAAGGTTTTCCTGGGCTTTTCCTCTAGTTCTTAACCTTCTGGAGGAAGGAAAGAAACACTGGCGAAGCTGACGGTGTTAGACAATACAGGAGTATGTGGGGAACTAGGAACTGACATCTGAATGCTATTGGAGTTTAGAAGAAAGTTCTCTAGAATCAAATAGCCAGAAAATATTTTATTAAGAAGAAAGGAATTTAAGTGTGGATGCAAAGGATGGGCTGGAACCAAATAAAATGAGAAACTTAAAGGTGAGAGGCAGAGGGCATTCCAGTGGCATGTTTATCCTACATCATTTCAAGGAGGGTTCTAGAATGGTTAAGGTAACTAGGAAGTCTAAGAAGCAATGGTCAAGGTAACTAGTAAGTTCAAAATTTAATGTGTAATATACAGTCTAATCTCATAAAAGGGCTATTTATTTTCTATGGAATATTATTAAAGCTCCAAAAGTCAAGGCACAGTAAAGATAAAATGTTTGCCTCGCTGTCCCATTCTAAAGAAGAAAGGATAGAGAGAGAGAAAAGACATAATTACAGAAAACTCGTGGTGCTATGATTTGGCTGGAGATAAAACCACCAGAATCTGACAGTATTGAGCACCCCCTGGTGGTCATATTAGTGAAGACTGGTTACTTGGGAACTTTCACCCATTTTTCTACATGGGGAATAATTCCAAAAGAGGAAATGGCACTCCTTGACTTGATTCTCCTTCCCCTTCATTAATTTGCATACAAATGCAGCTCATCTCGATTCATCTCCCTCCACCAGCACTGTTGGGTAATTCTAAAAAGCCCCTCCCTTGACCACAGCTTATAGTAAAATGAAGAATGAGGGAGAATGTGTAGATATATAGGCAATAACATAATTAATTCCAGATGGCAACAAGATACAGTTCTGTATTTTTAAAGAAAACACTGAACAGGAGGAAAATCAGTGGTGTGGAAATTTTTGGCGTTAATGTTATTCACCCAGATCTCAGGTGTTGCTGTGAGACAGCAAAGATTAAATAACTATGCAGAACACCTAGCAAAATCCCTGTCATTGAGCAAGCACTCACTCAGTAAACATTGTTCCTTTCTCTTGAACACATACTGATATACTTCTAAACAAGATTCAGAAACAAAATGGACGACACACAAAAAAATGGTATCTGTGTGAGGTGATGGATATGTTAATTTTCTTGATTGTGATAATCAATTCACATTGTATATGCTTATCACATCATGTTGTTCACCTTATATATACACACTTCTATTTTTCAATTATAACTCTGTAAAGCTGGGGAAGAAAAAAAAGGAAAAGAAGAAAACAGGACAAAGGAAAACAAGAAACAAGTTAGATTTCACAGAAAATAAAAATACCATTATGAAGCAGAATTGAAAATTTCATTATGGGATCTATTTTCTGCCTGACATACACTGCCTCTTCTTAGTTTTTGTATGTGTTCTTCACTCAGCAACAGAAAAAAAAAAAAAGAGAGAAAAATGGGGAGAGAGCCATCCAACTGTCTAACTGTTGAACTAATAAGAAAAATTCATTTCTCTGCTACTTGCAAGACATATGACCGTAAAGAAGTCAACTTATTTGGGTCTCAATTTCTCCATCCAAAAAATGAAGATATTGTCCTAAATCAGTAGTTCTCTACCAACAAAGAGGAGCTCATTTGTCCTTAGTGAAGTGAACAATGAAAAGTTTTATATAAATTATTAAATCAAAAGACTGCCATCAATTCTGAGATTAAATCCTTCTTACCCACATGGTGTTAAAATACTTCTTTCATGAAGTAGTGGTGACATGATATTAGGGGTGGCTTTAATGTCCTCACTAAATAAAACAATGCCAATCCTAAACTGACCCCCAAATTTTTGCTCTATGAAATAACTGAAAATCCACTGAAATTCACTGAAAGAGTGGATATGGTAAAAAGACAGTGAAATCTGTAGACAGTTGAGAGGCTCATAAGTTAATTACAGACTTATGTGATCTTGTTTGTTTTATGTGATTATTCTAAACCTAAGATGTGATTAGGCAAACTGCTTGAAAGGTTATTGATCACGTAAACCAAGGAGCTAAAGACTCCTTTCCTTGCTGATCTCTAAAGGTCCTTCCTGCTCTGCTTTCTAGAGTAACACAAGGATATTCACCTTAGTTACACTGTAACACTAAAAGGACGTCCAGATCACACAGGAGGTCAAGTCAGGAAAAACTCTTGAGTGATCAAATCAACCCTCACTACCGCAAACAGTAGCGACGGCTAAAACACAAAGGGAGAGGAAATGACTGGTTAGGCATACACATCACAGAGAAAGAGTAGCATGCTAACAGAATGCCTTCTGCATATGCTTATTAGACAAATATTATATGCAATATATCCATGGAAGAGTCATCTCTTCACCCCTAAAAATATAAACTGCTAGTTATAAGTTTTAAAAATTCCAAATTTCCTCCTTGAGTTTCACCTCCTTCTTTATGTCAATTTTGTAAATTCTCTTTCCAAGGAGGGGAAAAAACAAAGAATATTGGAAAAATAAGAACTGAGTAACCACAAAGGATCCCAAGGCTCACTCTGGTCTTTAACACTGTCTCCCTACAGAGCTTGGAAAGTGGAACACACACACACACACACACACACACACACACACACACACACACTAATATTTTTTTTAAAAATCTTTAAATCTGGTGCTGAGCATTGGGAATAGCGAGGTGAATGAAATACAGCCCACGGCCGCGGGGCCTTATCCCAGTCTGGTGACGCAGAGCAATGAGCACGGCAGACATGTTCACTGGGGCAGCGAGCAGGATGCTGGAAGTGGGAGCACCAGAGACTCTTCTCCAGACATAGTGTCTGCTTCCGTTCATCCATATTTCCCACCGTCCGATGCATCACAAGGAGAGCAGACTCCTTTCTTCTGCATTTGACACCACTACGTTCATCTCGATTTTGAGTCATGAGCCCCACTGCACACTGGCAGAAAAGGAGNACACACACACACACACACACACACACACACACACACACACACACTTCCTCTCTCTGACAAGATACTGAATCCAAATGCAGGTCACAGGCACCACCTAGAGGCATTAATCATAAGTCTGACTCTCATTTCAGTGAACTCTGATACAAGTCAGTTCAAAATGCAGTTGAATTTCCCTCTAAAAACAGACTTGAAAATTAATCAAGTGCTACCAGATCTAAATGCAGTCAGGGGGAGGAAGTAAGACCAAATCAAGAGGACATGTGGAAATATACACATCCTGTCAAATCGTTAGACTTGCTGTATCATCGTCTCACTCGTTAACATCTTTGTGGTTTCACTTGTGCCTCTTCCACAGGAAAATGCATGACGTAAAGGACACAATTCCACCTTTGGGTGTCAAGGAGATCAAGAAACTAAAACCATAATAATTCCACACACACAAGCCTTAATTCAACAAGCAACATGCCCTTTTAACAATGAAAATATGTCTGTAGTAAATGATATTAGACCCTGCCAGTTACCACTGCTATCAGGGACAAAGAGTGCATTTCCAGAAAGTTCATGTGCTGGCTTTGTCTCATCAGCAATAACCAGCTATCTGGATGATGTTTTAAATTCACCATCTGCACATCTCAATTATGTAACATTAACTGGAATGAATAAATAGGTCCCCAAAATTCAAAGGCTTAGCTATATCCAAAGTATCACAAATCACCAGGCAAAGTTAAGGGATGGCTGGAAATAATGAGGAGCTATGAACTGCCTGTGCATAATTGAGTCTACAACTCAGGACTATGTCTGACATATACGTAGGACTTCCAGGATATCAGCCAGCTAATTTAAAGCTGAGGCAGCTCTGACTGGCAAAAATTATGTTGGCTACGGATAATGGAGTCCAGGTTCCACTCCCATCTTTATCATGATGTAGCTGTGGGATCTATTCATTTAACTTCTCAGTTTTCTCATCTATAAAATAAGGAGACTGTTTATTATTAATTGCAAAACTCTATAAGCATGAAAAGCTTTTCAATAGAATTTAAAAGTCCTAGGTATAAGAAAGCTTACACAAAACACCTGCCGTTTATTGGCACTGGTACTTTGTTTCTACTAACCACGAGGGGGCAGTGTTGGGCTATTACCCAAGACAACCTGCAGGGTGAGCAATGAAGAACCACTTCTGCAGTATTTTTCTCAGAATTGTGCCCACTCAGCCCCTGCTGCAATTGCTATCTTGTGATTGGTATAAGATACACCAACCAAAATTTAAAGAATAAAAGGCTCAACATTAGACATTATTTTCTTGTTTTTACCATAAGTTGATCATTAGTTTCCACTCTAAGTGGTGTCATTTTTAGTTCAATCTTTAATTAATCACCTCAATTATTACAGTAACTCATTAAAACTACAATTATGCAAGAAAGAATTAGGATGTTATTTAATGATCCAGAATAGGTTCTTGCTTTATCCAAACATATATTATTTCTGAAAATATGTATATAACACCTTTTATGATGACAAAAGTAATACATTTCACTAAATAAATTTTAACTTCACAAAAAAGGCTATATAAATCCCCCAAATCTTAACATTTTGAAAATATCACTTTATGTTTTGTGGTTTATCCTTTGTATAACCATTTAACTTTTCCTTTTATTTATTTTTTTTAAGTTTTTTTTACTTATTTTTGAGTGAGTGTGAGCTGAGGCATGGGAGGAGCAGAGAGAGAAGAAGAGAGAACCCCAAGCAGGCTCTGTACTGTTAGCACAGAGCCTGACAGAGGGCTCAATCTCACAAACTATGAAATCATAACCTGACCTGAAATCAAGAGTCAGACATTTAACCAACTCAACCATCCAGGCACCCCTAACTTTTCCTTTTAAAGAATATCAGTGCATACTGTTGTATAATGTGATTTTCCCTCATTAATTATGTCAAGAATACTTCAATGACCTTATCTTCTCCAACAGCCTCATTAGTCTCCACTGTATTGCATTAAAAGACAGGAAAAAAAATCAGTCAACTGTCTTTTTTGGAAACTTAGGATTTTTTTTTAGTGTTTATTTATTTTTGAGAGAGAGACAGACAGAACATGAGCAGAGGAGGGGCAGAGAGAGAGAGGGAAACATAGAATCCCAAGCAGCCTCCCAGGCTCCAAGCTATCAGCACAGAGCTCAATGCTGGGCTCAAACTCATGAACCACGAGATCGTAACCTGAGCTGAAATCAGACGCTTAACCACCCAGGCGCCCTATAAGATTATTTCTAATTTCACAACACAGAAATGAATATCCTTACTGATAAGTTTTGATACATCTTTGCTATCTGAGCATAACTGAAGGTTTAAAAACTGGGCAACAATTCTAGTCATTTCAAAGTTCAGATGTCGTTGTCTGAGACAGACTGTTTTAAATAGATTCCTGAATATTTGAAGAAGGCTGGTAGTGACAGTTTTCTAATCTTGATTTACACCAACTCAGATGCTGTCTTAGTCCACCCCCAGCTGTTATAACAGACTACATGGACTGGGTGGCTTATAACAGTAGAAATTTGTTTCTCCCAGTTCTGGAGGCTGGGAAATTCAAGATCAGATGAGATGCCAGAAGATTTGGTGTCTGGTGAGAACCTACCTCCTGGTTCCCAGAGAGCTGTCTTCTTGTCGCGCCCTCACAAAGCGAAGCTATGCCCTAAAAGGCTAGTTATACCCAAGAGTTACAGGGAGCACTATCCGTAGAAACCTGATACCTTTCCCTCACAGTTATTGGGAAGCACAACAATGGCAGAAGCTAGCAGAGAAAGTTAAGTCAAAGACAAAAACACAACCAAGAATCACCAAATAGTTAAGCAAAAATCACACCCTGAAATATAAGCATCAATCCAAATACGCAGAACTGACTCCTGAGGAAATAAAATAAATACAACAAACTGAGAATGATTTTTAAAGTATAATCAATATCTTCAGAAGGTTTAACAAACAAACAAAAAAAAGATACCATATTCTTGTAGCAAAATAGGCTGGTGCAAAAATTTATCAGAATAATTATAATTTAAAATTCTGTAACTGAAATAAAATTTAATAGATGAACTGAGTAGACACACCTGAAGGACAGACACAGCTGAAGAACAAATTAGTGACCTAGAGCACAAATCAAAGGTCAAAGTGATGAAAACTGGGAGGAAGTGAAGACTGAGAGAGCTAGTATGAATGACTTATAAACAAAATGACTATGAGTGGGAGAAGAGAGATAGGGAAAGAGAGAATGACATGGAATACTGAAAGATACAGATTTAAGCAATGCTGGATATTGGAGGAAAACCATAAAATTAAGCATGGCAGTGAGGTCCCTGCTGGAGGGATCATCAAAAAATTAGTAACAAATGATAGATAATAATAGATAACAGAAAAGACATGTGTTTTATAGTACCAGGAGAGAAAGGAAGTGAAAGATAGTGGATATGAAGTTTGTAATTGGTGTCAGGAAGTTGACAAAGCTAACATTTACCACCCCATTATTTTTTTTTAACATAGTGAGGTGAGTTTTTCTTTCACCCACTTCCTGGAAGCTGAAGGCTTGTACACTAGGGGCTGTCTGTGCTGGGTGTAGGACAGGCTTTTAACATAAGATATAAAAGGAAAGGGATATGTTGACAGGAAATAATATATATATATATATATATATATATATATATATATATATATATATAAAGTGTCAGATCTTTTTAAAATTTTGATTCCACTTTCTAGCCAGACTAGCACTTTTATTTACCCTCCTCTCTTATCTTCTGGACCTGTCCAGCACAGAAATCTTGGGGAACAGAAAGGAGACCTATTTCAGGGACACCCACAGCAGAGTAGGTTGGGATTAGGATGAAAGAGAAGTAGTTAAGAGGATCAAGGACTGTGAGAATAGCTCAAGAAGGAGAGTCCAGGATGCCTGGGTGGCTCAGTTGGTTAAGTGTCCAACTCTTGATTTTGGCTCAGGTTATCATCTCACAGTTCATGGGTTTGAGCCCTGTGTCGGGCTCTGCGCTGACAGTGCAGAGCCTACTTGGGATTCTCTCTCTCCCTCTCTCTGTTCCTTCCTCACTTGCTTTCTCTTTCAAGATAAATAAGCTTAAAAAAAGAGAGTGTCCAGATGAGAGACTCTGTGATGAAGAGGATGGCCCTATGCCACCACCCTCCCTGCCCCATTAGAGATTATAAATGAAGGCTCACCTACATGAATGGAGAATGAAATGGGTAAAATAAAGAAAGCCATTCTTAAATTCTCGCCCCCGATGGACATTATATGGGTTAAATTATAGTACAGACCTGAACTGAGAGCTGAATGGACCTCATTTGCAATTCTGTTGTGTTTTTTTTTCAGCTGAGAAAGAGGTAGGGCATGATTTCCCTCATCAATTAACAACAGATGCTTGCATTTCTCCAGTGTGGAGGGGAGAAAGCATGTTGGAACAAATGCCCAACTTTCCTTTAACAATTTCTCCTTATCATCACAGTTTTCTAAGATAATAGGCAGAGCGACCAAGTTATAGTTCCCAGCTTCCCACAGGGGTGTCCCAAGGGGCATGTGAGTGTCAAGTTGTACCTGAGCAAATCATAAAAAAGAACTGAGCTAAGAGACAGTCCACCTTGGCAGCCCAAATTATTAGCAAAATGGTACCAAGAGAAGTGGATCCAAAATAAAGTGGTTTGGGGGTTTGGAATCTTCAGACAGAGGGAGAGAGAAATAGTGTATCATTTTGTGATTTGGTCACTGAAACCAGTTAGGGAGTATATAAACTGAGAAGACTGGAACCATGCCTTCCTCAAACCCAACAGGTCAGTTCCTTCACTGAGCTTTCTTGCAATGTGGGGAAAGTGGTGTATATATCTTCATTATCAGACTAATAATTTCTTTTTGAAATCTGGATCACTGCTAGAAAGTAAAGATACATTCACAGAACTTGACTAGGGGATAGATATGCAGTGATTACATCAGAACCAATGTGATGGCCTATGATGGTCAGGGGAAGAGCTAAGATTGCTTATGCTGTATGTTACTAGATAAAGCTAAAGGTATCTGTCAGAGCACAAAATGGTTCCCAGATGGGCGGAGTCTGAACTACAGGTTGTGGTAAGAATAAGGAGTAAGAATAAAATATATCAGAACTATAAACAGAGGAGGGTTATGAAACATTTGTAGCCTCTGCCTTCGCAGTGATACATGGGTTAAATACCACAAAATGCAGTGGCCTTGATGCATGGCGGATTGGTGGCCTTCATATAAGACTAAAAAATATTGAGAAATTTCATACATGTTTGATCACTGAAGAGGCCAAAGAGACTGATAATTGGATCATGAGAATATAAATGTATATAAATACACACACATACGGATATGCATTCTGTGGAGCAGCTAAGAAGCAGGATGGATTCATTCCTTCCCCAGACTCCACATCTGTGATTTAGGTTGGACATACCTCAGCACTGGTTCTGGGAGTGCATATAACCCATATCTGAGCAGTGTACTATACCTACACTATTACACTAAGGCTTGACCAGTTGGTTCAGAGATGGGCAATCATTAAAAGCTGTATTGTTTCCTATTGCTGTTGTAAGAAATTACTACAAACTTAGTGACTTTAAAAAAATCTATTATTTTATAGTTTTGAAGATCATTATCTATAATGGGTCCTCAGGGCTGTTTTCCTTCTGGAGTCTCTAGAAAGGAGTGTGTTTCCTTGACTTTTCCAGCTTCTGGAGGCCACCTGCATTCCTTCATTCATGTCCCCCTTCTACCATCTTCAAAACCAGTAGCATGGCATCTTTTCTCTTCTCTGACTTCCTGCCTCCCTCCTTTGACTACTTCAGACCCACCTGGATACTCCAGAATGATCACCCCACCTTAACAGACACAACTCAATCACATCTTCAAAATTCCTTTTGCCATATTAGGTAACATATTCACAGGTCCTAAAAATTGGGACATGGATATCTTTGGGAAGCCATTAATCCACCTACCCCACAAGCCAATCAAGGTCTTTCCTGGAACATTTTCTAGAAATATAAAAAGCACTAACTGAAGAGATCTCATGAGCCTAGAGCTACTAGTGGCTGTATCTGCCACTTGAGATAAGAATCAGACCAACCCAAAGGAAAGCAAAGTTGAAAGATAAAGGAAAATGGTCTTGATAATATTTTTTAAGCTCCAGGACCACCCATGCCTAAAACCAACATTACCTAGACTCTATAACTACATAGATTCCCCTTTTGCTGAAGTTAGATTGAATTAGGCTGCTATCCATTATAATAAAAAGAGGCCTGGTAATCAAAGTAATGGAAAAGAAAATGATCAATTGGAATTTAGGTTTAGAATTGGAATTCATCAGTGAATCAGATAGAAAATGTGTTAAAGAGAAATAGCATTAGCAATATGAAGCCCTCCACTTTTTAGAGTATGCAAGAAAAATAACTGTTTCAAAATTACTGACTTACAAAACCATATTAATGATGTATTAATATCAGAGTATTTGGATTTGGGAATTCTGAAAAGTTAAGATATGTAGAATACGACATGGGAAAAATTAGCTAAAATAGATCAGTATTTTCTATTGGGAATTCAAAATGCCCTAACTATTGAGCCAAGTGCTCAATGGTGGTTGTGTTAGCAGTAGCGCCTGTGGTGGTTGGTGATGGTGGCAGTTCTAAATTTAAGAAATGGGTATTTTTCTAGAGGACTCATCCTATTATTATGGGAGACACTGGGACACTCAGCTATTACCACAGAACAGTTCTTCATTCTCACGGAAATTAAATGAGTTGGTAGATTGTGAATACTATTTCTTGTTCTTCAACAACATACGGCAAAGATCTGTATGTCTTGGCTAGAAGTACATAATGCTACAAGGAAAGTATGATACTTGAAAACATATTATGAAATAGCCTTCTTTTTATGTGCAAAACATTCTTGCTTTCCTATGTATTAAAAATAGTGTAAGAGGCCCTGAAGAACTAAGAAGCTTCCAGAGTTCCTGCAACCATTCTTATCTACTCTCTTTTACACAATGACCAGAGCCCCTCACTGTTCTCCACTGCCCTTGATCAAATGCAAATTGCCCAAACCATAGCTGCTAATCTACAAACTGTACCTCCCTCTTAGGAGAACATCCTTGCCTAATCCTCCAAACTACCTAATTGTCAAGTGCCCCTTCCTTCTACACCTCAAAAAAAGTTTGTGCCCTGACCCTGCCTAGTTAGAATGTTCTTCTCAGGCCCAGTATTTTCGAATCAAGATTTATGCTAATGGTGCTCTGGGTGGTTATCGTCTACAACAGAATGAGGGGGACAACCTTTTCTCTTCAGTATACTGAATGAGATTAGAAAGTTTTGATGTTATATCTCCCCAGGTCCATTATTTTTTCTTGAAAGGAAGCAAGAAAGAACACCTTCTTTCAGGAGCAGGCAAAGAACTGACTGATGGTGGCAGGCCTGAGATCTGACCCCTCAGACTAACTGAACTCATACCATTTTAGACCTGTTTGAAGACCCCTGCCTCAGACAAAGGGCAGTATGCATGTAATATCTGAATATACCTGGGACTAAAAGAATAACCCTATAAACCAATCAACAGCAGTCTTATGGCAAGTAAAGAAAGATAAAATAAAATGAAGGTCTCGTTCAGAAGAAAAGAGCTCTACTTGAAGAGAACAAAAACACCAAATCAAGAAGCTGTATCTCTTTTCACAGCTGATCTAGAGAGAGTACTTGGGAATACAAATTCCATGGACATAATGGTATATCTAAACAATCTCATTATATTTGGTAAGTCTTTGGAAGAACAAGAGGAGACTTAAAGCAGCAGACTGCCTCCAAGAGGCAAATTTCCCACAGTAGTTGTCCACTGTACTGTATGTGGGGCAGTGTTACCTCAGCAAAAGACAAACACTGTCCCTTAGAGGACTTCAGTTCAAGCACTGGCCCTGTCCCATTCACTTTAGAGAACTAGAGATATTACTCCTGGGAATTACAGATGGGGTTTTTTTTTCCCCCCTTCAAGAATTCAGATTTCCAATTTGTCTATTTTAACTAGAGGTTACTGTAACCACCTTCTCTTTTCTCTCCTGATGCCCCCTGATGGCCATGGGTACTGGAAGAAGAGTGGAGTCACTCCTTCCTGGTGCAGGCAAGCATTCTGTGTGTAAGTGGGGAATAAATGAACACAGAGAACTCATACAGGAATGTCTCTTCAGGCCAAAGAGAACTGATCATTTTGACTGAAATGTGACTCCTGTGGCCAATACATTTGTTTGAACATATTACCCACCACAGTGGTAACCTGAGCTGATTTTAACTACCAAACCCATAGAATTTATATCTAGGGACCTTTTTCATCAAGTCAGAGGATAAAATCTGCATACACAGTTTTGGGGATGGATCATTTTATGCCAACTTTCTGGTAGAGATGTTAAAGGGGAAAGTATTTTTCTTTATTCTATGTGATCAAAGGAAAAACTGAAAAGTGAAAAGTGGTTATATGAAATGTCCCATTTAGAAGGAACTTTTTTTTGTTGTGGTCTATTCGCCTTTATCCTCAGAGGAATCCAAATCCTAAGAACTAAACTAAACTTCATCAACGATGCCAGCAACTCTGCATACAGAACAAAAGTAACAATGGAGTCAATGTGTGGGCTGCCATGCCCACAAGGCCACCAGGAATTACCAGCTGCATGACCACCTCACCATTTTTGATCTTTTGAGTGTATGCCCTGCTTCCATTAAACAATGTTGGGGTCAGTGACAAGGTGTCAGCGATATTAAGCGGGGGACAGGGAAGGGAAATGAACATCTTAACCCTCAACACATCACTGAGATATACAAGACATCCGTCACTCTGGTGTAGCACCAGGTACAACAAGACAGATATCAATTCAGAAAATGGCATTTGTGCACTTCAGAGGTAAAAAACAACTGACCACCAGAAGCTCATTTATGTAGTGGTAGAATGGCGGTCTCCCTGAGATGGACAGCATCAGAAGCCAAGGTCAAGATTTTCTTGGTAAGGCATTTTAATAACTCCTGCCCAAGGGAGGATGGAAGGGAGGAACACATCCCGCCTAAAGCACTGACACCAGCTAACACAAAAACTCGAGGGATTGCTCTAATCAAGAATACTCTCCCTACCACCACCATTGTAAGCTAACAGAGGGCTACAAATAGTAAGACAAAGGGAGCAGATAGAGATAGAGTGACTCCTTGCCTGTACAGAGTGCAGAACTATCTACCACTGTAGCACAGAAGATAAAAACCCATGTTCACCTCCACAGATCTTAATCAAGATGTGCTTGGACCTGAGGAAAAAGATCAACAAATGTGACTAAGCATTTTGAGATGGGAAAGCTTTTTTTTTTTTTAAGTTTATTCATTTATTTTGAGAGGGAGACCACATGTGAGTGAGATGAGGGGAGGGGCAGAGAGAAAATCCCAAGCAGGCTCTGCACTGCCAATGCAGAGCCCAATGCAGGGCTCAAAGTCACGAACCACAAAATCATGATCTGAGCCAAAATCAAGAGTAGGACGCCCAAACACTGAGCCATCCAGGTGCCCTGAGATGGGAAGATTTTTATTTATTTATTTTGAGAGAGAAAGAGTGCACACAGGAAAAGGGCAAAGAGAGAGAGAGAGAGAGAGAGAGAGAGAGAGAGAGAGAATCCCAAGCAGGTTCCAGGCTGTCAGCACAGAGCCCAATGTGGGGCTCAAACTCACGTACTGTTAGATCATAACCTGAGCCAAGATCAAGAGTCGGACACTTTGAACAGACTGAGCCACCCAAGTGCCCCTTGAGATGGGAATATTATCCTGGATTGTCAGGGTGGCCATATAATCACAAGGGTCCTTATAAGTGGGGGTCAGGAAGGTAAGACTGAAAGGAGATGCAACAATCTAAAGAGAGGACAGAGTGAGGCAGGTCATAAGCTGGAACCTTTAAAATCTGGAAAACATAAGAAACCAGATTCTCGCCTACAGCTTCTAGAAGGAATGCAGCCCTGTGGAACCCAATTCAGACATCTGACCTCTAGAACTTGTAAGATAATGTTGGTGTGGTTTTAAGTCACTAAGTTTATGGTAATTTGCTACAGCAGCAATAGGAAAGAAATACATGCTGCATTTTCAAATTTTGAAATTTTGGCCACTCACTGTATCTCTTATGGGGGTTATTTTGTCTATTTTCTTCTTATGTAAGCTTTCTCTGCTATCCTTGTCTTCTATGCAGCAACTTAGCTGTAGCATGCCTGTGGGTTTGGGCTGGTGTGATGGCTGGTCTAGCATGAACCAATTACCCAACTGACTTGGTGTCTTCATATCTCTTAGATTAAATTTCCTAGAGATTTGATGGTCCTGCTTGGGCTACATGAACAACCAGGATCCAATAATCTATGACCTGCAGGGTACGTGTTGTCATCACGGTGAAATACTTAATCCTGAAGACTGGAAAGGAATTACTAAAGTATCTAAGGTAGCAGGTAAAGCAACTGAGTGACAAAGTTATCTGATGAGACTGTTGCCAGGTGAACTGGGAAGTCCCTGGGTCCTAGAGCCTCCACCCAGCCAGACCCGAAGGAGTTGCCAAAGGTTCTTGTTCTTGTCACAAGAATGAATTCAAGGACAGACACACAGCATAGCAGATGAATAATACAAGCTGGAAAGTATTAAAGTGAAAAGTATACTCTTGAGATAGACAGGTGAGCTCAAGGAGGGTAAGGGGGGAAGGGAGGGACATGGGAGAAAGAGAGAAAGAAAGGGAGAGAGAAGGGGAGGTTAAGCTAGTCAGTGAGGGAACTGTGTTCCCTGGTGGTTGGGTTTCTGTCTTTTATTGACAGTTAACTAGGTAGCAGAATATTTACTACTTGGGTACTGGCAGGGAAGCAGGGTTTCTGAGCTTTTTCTTCCTGATTTGGTCAGGGGTTTCCTTTCAAGGCATCTGCCATCTTGGGCCTGTCTGGTCTGATCCCGCTTCTTGTGAGGTGATGTCTGCACAGGCCTCTGTCCTTCCCAATAGCTGGTTGACTTCATTACTGACCTCCAGGTATCCTGTTAGGAACCTGACAAACTGCCTAGTCTAACAAGATGTCCACTTAGCTATTAAAGTCATCCAGTATGATGGCAGCCCTGAAGATAGAGAGAAAGCCAGTAAATGAGAGGGGTGACCAGACAGGCAATAGATGCCAGAAATAAAGGTAGGTAGTGGTAGATCCAGTGGTTGATCCAATATATATAGTAAGTTATTTTTACATATAAGTAGGGAAATACTGATCTACAAAGACAAATTAAAGGTCCTTCACCTTCCATTATCCTGAGTTACAAGGGGAATTTTGTTTACTGTACAATGGACATAAGAACAGAGGAGAGGTTTGGAAGAGTAGAGGTACATTGGGAGGCTTAGTTAAGAAAAAGGAAGCCTGGGGCGCCTGGGTGGCTTAGTCGGTTGGGCGTCCGACTTTCGCTTAGGTCATGATCTCGCGGTTCGTGGGTTCGAGCCCCGCGTTGGGCTCTGTGCTGACTGCCAGCTCAGAGCCTGGAGCCTGTTTCAGTCTGTGACTCCTTCTCTCTCTGACCCTCCCCTGCTCACGCTGTCTCTCTGTCTCTCTCCTAGAAATAAATAAAACATTTAAAAAAAAAAGAAAAGAAAGAAAAAAAAAGAAAAAGGAAGCCTAGGGGTGCCTGGGTGGCTCTGTTGGTTGGGCGTCCAACTTCGGCTCAGGTCATGATCTCATGGTTTGCGAGTTCCAGCCCTGCGTTGGGCTCTGCACTGACAGCTAGCTCAGAGCCTGGAGCCTGCTTCAGATTCTTTGTCTCCCTCTCTCTCTCTGACCCTCCCCTGCTCACGCTGCCTCTCTCTCTCAGAAATAAATAAAACATTAAAAAAAATTTAAAAAAGGAAGCCGAGATGAGAAGGAAAATTCTGGAGAATACATGACAGAAAAGGCTGGTGATCAGGCTGGATATGGCCAAACAGATGTTTTACTAGAAAAGTCAAGCACAACTGAAGCTTCTATAATACAACTTTATGAGGGTTTCTTACCTGTAGCAACACATAGGATAAACTTTAAATAGCATGGACTATGAAGCTGTTCATTCTCTCATAGATAAAGAATTTATATTTTTAATACTTCTTACCATCAGAAGCACGCATCACTCACAGAAGATCCAGGAGGCTTGAGGTTATAATTAGAAGAAACTCCTCAAATTATTTGTACTACGTTTGGAACATGCAGAAATGCAGCTGCAATGAAAGGAATATAGTTAGGTGTATTTCATAATACATTTTTAAGTTTCCCTTGAGAGCTACAATTTAGCCAGAAGACAAAAATCAAAGCTAAATTAAATACAGTGCTGCTTTCCCAACCAAGGCAAAACAAATGTAAATTGCCTTATCAGGGACGCAAAGGGAGAGAAGCGTGCCTGTGATACTTCCTCAAAATGGAAAAGATAGAAATTGGGCACTTTCCCTGGAGGCCTCTTTTTCATGAAATTCTTGGCCCTCTGGTCTAGCAAGACTTTCTAGGATAGAAATATCCTATTACCCTAGACTGAATAACTCACCTAGATGTTTTCTAGGAGTACTTTTAGTTTTATTTCAGGTCTTTCCATCAATGCTTTTGTTACCAAACACCCTGAAGTCCTCATTTTATTAAACAAAACCAGCAGTATAGGACTAGGTAATTAAAGGTGAGACTACTTTGTAAAACCTACCAAAACACAGGGCATTCAAGAAGGCAGTCTGTGGTAGAACACAAGGGGCCAGGATTCTCTCCGCAATTCCTTTGGGACAGTTATATCAGGATCTCCCTCACGTTCAAGTTATAGAAGAGCAAGAAGTTACGGCTCTAAGAACTAGGCGAGGCCTCTGTATGGTTTAGCTGATTCATGGGAATTTTGCTGCCATTGCTCAGCTGGTAACGTTTCTCCCCTTGTGGTATTGGCTGGGTCTTATGGTTCCTACGGATGGGAATCAACCAGGATCAAAATGCTTTTATGTATAGTTCCCAATTGAAACTGTGGAAGGTCTTAGGTCAAACAGATATGAAAGGTAGGCTTTCTGAGTATGGAGATGGAGAACCGCAGGGAGGCAGGACTCTCTTTGTGGGACCAATTTCTTACTCAGGGGTAATCCCTGAAGCTATCTTAAAAGAAAAACTAAAAAAAACTTTGTGTCTCCACTGAGCTGCAATATCATGTAACTAATATGATACTCTATGTCAACTATACTTCACTTATAAATTTTTAAAACAAATCTCCAACAAATATAGTTAACATCTTCCTCTTGGTTGCATAAGCACCATAAAGGAATGTCTTACAGTATCCACAGAAAACTTAAGCTACCTAATAGACATTACATATTTTACCTAATAATAAGAGTTCCAAAATAACAATGTAACATTAGAGTAATGCCATTACTAAATGAAGATTTTCTCATCATGCCTGTTGTTTTTAGGCTACATCCCACTAATGTTCTGTCTGTAGCCAAAAGTCACCATTGCCTCACTGTGACAATGTCTGTCCTTATCTGATGAGGTTTGGTTCATTCATTCCAGTTTGCTTTGTTTGTCGGCATTCTAGCCGCTGATAGTTCAAAGGTCTTACAAGATGGCTTTATTTTGTGGCTGTCACCTGCCAGAACAGAGGAAAGTCTACTGTACTTTGACAATGATATAAAATACTCAAAACCTCTGTCTCTAGAATTCTGCATAACAACCTCACTACACAATTCTATGATCTACTTACCTTCTCTAAGGGCTGAATATATTATAAATACATGATTCATATGCATACTCTCTGGCTGAATAAGCTAATTCTTCACCCATCATTTAATTTCTGGCAATATTAAAACCAATGTACCTTTATATACTGTCATTATTTTTAAAATTTGCTAAGTACTACCCTGATTTTTCAAGCTTTTTAAACGTATTTTGCTTTTTGCAAGCTATGGTATCATAAATCTTGTAACACAGAGAGACCAACTTAATGTTATATTTTATCATACCAAGGTTTACAGGTTTAAAGGTTTCCAATTGGATTCAGAATACACTTGTCATGTGGAGTACTGAAAAATGTACAGAACTGCTGAATCACTAGACTGTATGCCTGCAACCAATAGAACACTGTATGTTATACTCAAAATTTAAAAATATAGATATGTGTACAGAAACCTTAAAAGAATTAGATAAACAAATTACCTGATCAACATTACGAAAAAACAAAACCTGACAAAAAATAAAGGATGCTCCCAATTAGCACTAGCTTGACTCCAATACCAGTTTTTCATATTTTTCAAAAGATTTTGAGAGATACTGGGTACATTTGTATTTCATATAAACAGCAAAGGATACATGTAAATCCAAGGTCTTTAAGGGTTTTAAAATTTTTTTAAATGTTTGTTTATTTTTGAGAGAGAAAGACAGAATGTGAGCGGGGAAGGGGAGAGAAAAAGGGAGACACAGAATCCGAAGCAGGCTCCAGTCTGAGCTGTCAGCCCAGAGCCCCAAGCGGGTCTCGAATTCACGAACTGTAAGATCATGACCTGAGCCGAGGTCAGATGCTCAACTGACTGTGCCACCCACGTGCCCCCAAAGTCTTTAGGTTTTGCCTGAAATGTTCGTAAGTGAAAATGCATATTTATATACATGAATATATTAAAAATATATATGAATATATACAAATTCATATTTTACTTGTTTAAACCCAGAAGTCCAAAAATTTCAGAAATATCTATGGTTTTACTACTACACAAATTCAAATGTCTCAAAGCTTAATACTGATTTCATAAAATACAGGATATATATAAAAAGAAAATATAATAAAAATAATTAGAAAATATCAGTTATTACAACTTCATTCAATTTTCTGTAGATTCCTAGCATTTCCAGGTAATCTGTGTTCTGGTAGAATCAGTTCACAAAGAGGTAAGTGTTGGTAATGATGATGTGTTGTAGCCACAGTCTCATTTAGATCATATTTGCATATTTAGCTTTAATACAGAAACCTAAATTTTACGTGGATTCATAGGTCACATTTGAAATTTGAAATTTTGTACTCTGTAGCAACCTCACTTATCATCCCAGGGGAAAAACAAACTACATGTTTTCATTTTCTTTTTTTTTTTTTTATGATCTGAGTTCCTACTGCTTTTAGGGCTTACTCTGGCATTGAAGCAATTTAAAAGGTGAGTCTCTTAATTGGGATCCTCAGAGGAGAAACCCAGGAAAACACGTGGAATGAATGAAGCGTACATGCAACAACAGAGAAATGACTAAGGTTTATGCGGGCCCTCATTTTTTCCACTTTTCCCCAATATATTCTAGAACTAGCTGTACATCTTCTGAGATGGGAGGGTTTGGTCTTTAGCTCAAATGCATTTAAAGGTACCTAGAAAGGCTTGCTCTCGATCCTCTCCTGGGTTATCTGTGAAGGTAGCAATCGAGGATTGTGCCTTTCTCCTCTTCCTACCTATGTCATCTGCCCAAGATACAACTGCTCAAGTTTTCTCTCACAAAGGTTCCAGGGAGAACTAATTTATAGAGTTATTTGGGTATGCCAGTTCCATCTCCTAACCTTTGAGCTCCAGTATTATCGTGGTAGAATATAAACTGATCCAGGACTCCTTTCCTAACTCTTAGGCTGAGTCACACCCAGAAAAAAAAGTGAATCTGGGCTAGAGACAAAAATAAGGCTCACCTGAAACAAACAAACAAACAAACAAACGACTTCCTTTCAGAAATGAGGAAGGGGAACACAGACAAATAGATTATGGTCTCCACCTGAAAAGACAGATTTCTTTAACTCAGCAGTGTCCAGGACAGAGCTCTGACAGTCCCTCAGCAGAGGACAGAGAAGCATCCAACAGGAAGCTGTCAAGGAATCTTAACAGCATGTGTGTCCTCTGTCTACATCCAGTACCCACCTCCCCTGACCTCAGGCTCTGGAAGCACTCCAGACTATGACAAAATGCTGGGGAAGTAAGATCAAGGACTACAGATGAAATTTTCTCAAACAGTACTTGCTGTTTACTACCAACTCTGCCCGGAGAAAGAAATGAGAGGAATATTTACCAGCCTGAAGTCAGATGACCAATTCAACTCTGTTCATAATGTATCAGTTTTCTTTCTTCATGCCTATTTTCCAAGATCCCAGTTACCACCAACCCTATCAGAAATTATTCTGAGATGTGGTAGAAATATTCTCAAGTAAACTTACATATATCTTAAAAGAAATTTAAAAGGCTTGAAAATGGGAGAGTAATATGAAATTGGGTACACTATCTGTTTGAAAAAAGATATAAGTATACATTTAGAAATCAAGAGGAAATCAGAGTAAATGAGGTTAAAGCACGCTCATGAAAGCAGATTCACCTACCAGAAAAGGGAGTTACAGCATTCCTTTGTTCCTTACTTTCAGAAAGTGACAAACTTCTTAGAGGAAGATGGGAAAGAAGGGTTGAATTCCTTCATCCCATTATGAGAAAAATGTATGTATCAGTACACAATGATACACATGGCAAGAGTCAACTTGTTCCAGTATCTCAAAGTCCTTTACCTCTTTTTGCTAGAATACAACCAGCATACCCATTTCTGCCTCTGCTTCCTTGATTGCACGTTACAAAAAGTCAATTAATTATAAAGCTACCGCAAGCACTGAATTAGTGAACACTAAACCATTGCTCCTAGAGAATAAACAGCATTATGTTCCCCACAAGCCTCTTGTCACATTTTTGTTAACTCCTCAATACAACAAACATATTGCTGATTCATTAACAGAAAACCCATGGCCAACAGCACAATTCATGCCTCAATGAAGTTTATTTAATGCAGGTATTTTCTCATTAAGGAACATCACAGCATTCTTGCACTTGGAAAAACCAGACAGCACTTCATTGACTAATTGATTTGTTTTTAAATGTTTATTTTTGAGAGAGGAGAGGGAGAGAGAGACGGTGGTGCGCACAAGCACATCAGAGGGGGAAAGGCAGAGAGAGGAGGAGACAAGAGGACCTGAAACAGGCTTCTCTGACAGCGGAGAGCCTGACGCGGGGCTCAACCTCATGAACTGCGAGATCATGACCCAACCAAAAGTCAGACGCTTAACCAACTGAGCCACCCAGGCGCCCCAAACAGCACTTCAGTATAACAACACTTGGAGGACATTTTAAACAGCAGAATCACCAACAAAAAGCACAAAAATGAGAAAAAAATGGCACTGAATAGAACATGTGAGGGACACTTGGTTATAATAGTATGAAAGCTGAAACAAGACAGCACAGTGCTGCCTTGTCTGACCTAGCTGGGAACACGGACCTTGAATGACTCCATTTTTTTGCCACTCTGTGTCTATCCAAGAATGACATCAAAAAAACTGTACTGATTTGAGGGTCACAAATAAGTTTTAGCGAGTAGGCAAATTGGCAAATACAAAATCTGTGAATAACGGGGATTGACTGTACGTATATCTCAATGCCTTCACTATGATTAGAAAGACGTCACAACCCAGGACTGGGAAGTCAGAAAAGAGAACCAGGTCCTAACTGCTACCTCTAAATTCTCAATGAGGTGGCAATCAAAACGGCTAAGATGTAATAGACATTATTCAAAAAAGGATTGATTTTGCTTTAGTTTTTACTTTATTGTAAAACAGAAAATGGGATGATAGGGCATCTCAGATCGTATTTGTATTCCAACTCAATGAAAACTTAAAATTTATCACCTTCTTAAATGTCAAATTATTCCACAATTAATCTTTTCCTCCTTTCAAATCAAACAAGCAAACAACTAGATCCACAATTTATATTACCTGTTAATTTTGCTTGTATTAAACGTCTACCATAAGAAACCCATTTGAATACTTAATCTTCCAAATAAAGAAGTTTATAAAATCACATCCACAATAAGTAGCTGCCATTCCAGTTTTCTTCCTTTGACTAAATAAACTTAATGCTTAAGATTTTCCACTTTGGGCTCTAGCAATACTTAATGCTATACTCTATTCCAGACTTCTTAAGTTACAGAAAAAGGAATGTACCTGTCTTGTACTCTTTCAGAGCAGGCTGTAAGGCAGGATCACCTCCCATATTAGGTACTTTCTTGCATGGACTACTCTACTGCATGTGTCTTTTGTTCATTTTTTAAAAGTCACACATTAACCCATCATTGTGTGTCCTATGGAAATAAGAGTTCTCAACCAGGAAATCACTAGAAAGCCTTGGGGTGGAGGAAGGGGGGTTGTCAATGAAGGCCCCGTATTGTGAGGCCCAGGATTTCTCTGAAAAGAAAACCACAGCTTTAGCCGATGTGCAAACAGATCTATGGTCCTCCACACCTCCAAAATTCTAAGAATCACCTCACTGGATTTTCTTACTTTATAAAACTTTAATGTATGAGATTAGTCAGTATAATTTGACATCATTCAGTGTCTAATCCTGTTTTCTAAAGTTCTGACACCTCTAGCAAGTTGTAATTTTACAAGCAGAACCAGACCTTTTGAATCTACTTTTGATTATATCTTAACCCATAGTACTTCACACAATTCATGATTTTAAATAAAGACAAATCACATCTGAATTTCTAAACCTAAATGTATTGTGATAGTTACACTTCCAATTGTCTCAAAATACTAGGAAGCCTATCATTTTCTTAAAATGAACTTGGCGTAAAAGGCAGCAAAGAGGTCCTTATAAGGAGTGTCTGAATCTGACTTGGTCAACGGTATTCGGCAAAGTCGGCGAAACTTAGGAGAACGCAGCAGCAAGTTCTGTGAAAGGCCCATGAAGCTGGAGCACAACCAGTAGAGGACAATCGACTGTAAGAGAAGAAAGGACATGAATGTGAGTGCTTCTCCATTCTCCAAGGACACCGACGTCCAGAGACAGGCGGGCAATAAAAAAGGAAAGTTACAATCTCTATAAATAGCAGTGTACCAGGATTGAACAAGACATGCAGCAGCTATTAGATACCTGTAATGAATCTAATAAGTAAGTTAAGAAAGGAGGCTGAAAGGACAAAAACGTGAAAAAGCAAAAGGAGAGGTTTCATGATAGAAAGTGGAGGACAGAGAGCAGCTCCCAGGCAGAGACTTGCAGGAGACATCACCTCCCCTCTTTGACAATTAAGCACTCTTTTCCCCCAACCAGAGTCCTGACAAGCTGCTGTACTGGAGACAGGGTACTGGCGGGGCATAGCCATTCAGGGTCCCTGGATCCCGTTTTCCTCCACACAGTGATCTATCATCCAAAATTTTCCCAGTAACCAGTTTCTTAGTTAGTCAGGAATGTAGTATCTTAGCCTCTGTCAGAGACAGTCTTCTCTTCCACTTTCTCTTATACTGCCATCCAGGGTGATTTATTTAGGACAATGATTAAGTTCTGTAGCTTCCCAAAGTATTCCCATACATACAACCCTGTTCCAAACTTTTCTTTGGCATCAGAATCTGATCAGGCCCCAGGGGCATGACCCTCTGGTGGCTGAGTCCAGGTCCCAGAGTGGAACTGCCTGATTCTGAATCCCATTTATTTGACTTTGGGGGAGTTGTTTTCCTTCTGTTTCAGTTTCCTCGTCTATAAAATGGGAACTGAACTATATCTACCTCAGAAGGTTGCTGGGAGGAAAAAATGAGAGAACTTACAGAGACTGGTACGCACAGTAGGTGGCTCATCTGCATTTGTTCCAAAGTAAATATTTAAGGGCAGAAAGTAACACATCCTCAAAGCAGATTAGCACAGTAGTTTGGAGCAGGAGCCAAACTGCCTGGATGTGCCTGAGATACTTAAGCGATGTTAAGGATCACTTAATAGATGAGTGACCTTGGATGAGTTCACTCAACCTCTCTGTGCCGATTTCCTCATCACTAATGTGGAGATTATAATAGCACCCACTTCAGTGCACACTGGATGGATTATGTGAAGCTAAAATATGTAAGCCATTTAACACAGTACTTGGCACAGGTCAATATCAAATAAATACTGGCCATCCTCATCATTTGACTTATCCTGGACACAAAAACTACCCCGAAACCAAGAATGGTAGATAACAAACTGCCTACTAAGAACGATTCCACTTCCTTAGTAATAAACGTCTCCTTTTTAATTGGGTATACTACCATCTAAAAAAAAAAAAAAGTACTACTTCCTAGCTTCATCGGCAATTAGATGTGCTCTGTAACTCTAACATGAGCACAGGTGTTTGGTGTGACTTCTGGCAAGGCTCCTTCAAGAGGCTAACTGCACTTGAAGCACCCTTTTACTATTCCTGCAAGATAAGCTCTGGCAGCCATCATAACTATCCCGTGGCCTTACAGATAGAAATTACAGGCTGTGGATGATGGAGCATAGAGAGAAAGTCGGATGGGTTTCTCCTATCTTCATGGAGCTGCTACATCAGCTCTCCCCAAACTTCCTCACTCTGAATGTCCTCTATTTGAGAAAATAAACTTTTGGGTATTTAAGACATTGCTTTGTAGATCTCTGTTGCTCATTTCAAACCCAATCCCTCATTGAAAACCCACTGCCCCTATCTTATTTTATCAGGGAGTTTCCTCAGGTTATAACTGGTAAAATTTTTTCCCTAGAAATGCAATGACTTCTATTTTCACAGGATATGTAACAACAATATTACTATTACATGAGAAGTACCATAATAAGCACTTGTTGCTATTTCATTAGTTCTCACAGACATTATATTTACTTTAGAAATGTGGAGACTTACTTATTTTACAAAGGATTAATGACAGTATTATGTCCAAGGGACAGCTTTAAAAATACATTTTTGATGCTGCAAACATACTATCTCAGATTCTTAGGATAATGAAATACTTTGATATATGCAGATATAACTCTAAATACCACCAACAAATGACGTCTACTTCATGGTCTATGTGTTGGTCCTGAGCAAAGACAGAGATAATGCCTAATACAACTTTTGCCCTCTTTGCACTAAAGTATCACTGGGAAATTAGCAAAGGCTGAAAACATCAAATAACTGCAAACATAACTATTTTTTTCTGTTTCTATACGAGTAATGACATATAAATGGGGACAGGTGTACCTATCCCACTGCATTCCTATGAGGTTACATAATTATTACTTATGAACCAACATGGACTTGGCATGAAGTTTTGTTTCCTTGGCCCATCTATGTAGAGAGAAGGAATTCAATATTTCAACTAATTAAACAAAGCAAATACTATGTTCATAGTACTGTGCAAGATTGAAAAAAAAAAAGAAGAGGCAGAATCCTAGCCAGTGTAAGCTACGCGCAGAGAGGATTTAGCACACTACACACAATGCCGGTGCTTACTCACTGAAGGTACTGTCGCAGCAACTGGAATCATCAGCACTGATACTGCACGGACAAAGTATGTAATATATGTCTGAAAACGAGACATTCCAAGTTTTTGTAGAGCAAAAATCTGAGAGAGTAGAATATAAAAACACACCATGATTATTAAGCATATTAAATTAGACAAGCTTTAAAATGCAACCTGATTTTTAACATACCTCCACTACATATATTTTAATAGAAGCAAAAAAATAAAAAATCAAACACTGAAAAATGTATATGGTTGATCACCTGTGTTTTTAAAAAACATAATTATACAGAATCATTAAATGGACCTTTAATTAGCAGCAATCAAGAAGATTCAGCTATATTAAAGAGAATCACAGCATAATCTTTACAAGTCAATGTTTTTTAAATTAAAGGCTGTAAGACCAAAAGTCCTTTCAAGATGTGTACTATGTATGAATCACTACCCTTGTTTGGGCACCTACATACGGTGCCTGGCATAAGAGGGAACTTAAAAGGTACCTCAACGGTATGTGATATGGCTACATGGAATAAGGGGAAGAACCAGGCTAGGAAAAGCAGTTATCATTTATGAATTACTTACTTAAGAGGCAGCACAGTGTAATGACTGTGAGCAAAGACTCTAGATCAAAACTATCTAGATTCACATAACAGCCCTGCATTTAGTGGTTATATGACTTTGTAATAAGTTACTTAATCTTTCTGCGCCTCGCTTTCTCTACCTTAAAATGAGGGTAGTATTAGTAGCTACATCATAGGATTATTCTAGGAATTAAGTGAGTTAATTCATGTGAATTGCTTACAACAGTACCTGCCACATGGTGTATATTACGAATAAATTTTTAGGGTGCCTGGGTGTCTCAGTTAGTTGAGCATCTGACTCTTGATTTCAGCTCTGGTCAAGAACCCAGGATCATGGGGTCAAGCCCTGCACTGGGCTCTGCATGGAGCATTGAGCCTGTGTAAGACTCTCTCTTTCTCCCCCTGCCCCTCTTCCTCCCCCTGCTCCTCTTCCCAGTTCACACTCTCCCCCTCTCTCTCTCTAAAATTAAAAAAATAAAAAAATAAAAATTTTAAACTTATATATACCGAGTCATTAGTCACTAAAAGGAAAGACTAAGGAATGACATTAATTCACTGTGACCTTGTGCTTACCACTTCTTTCGTCCTAACAAATACTCACTAAGTACCAACTACACTCATAGGATTTTGTTAGGTAATCTTAGGAAAACACACTTAGACTACACATGGAGTCTTTTCTCAAGAAACTTTAACCCAAGACGTTAGAGTATCATCCTCATTTTAGGATGGCATTTTAGGTTCCCCAAACAGAGACTAGTGACAGGTCTGTGAGATCTCAACTGAGGTTCTAAGGATCATTTCTAAGGTTCTTACAGTTCAAAGAGTCTATGTTCTACTCAAAGTCTGAGAACAGCTTCTCAAAAATTAAAAGCTTGCTTTCCCTAAACTGCTAAGTAACGCAGCATGGGATTATGGTAAGACACAGTTGACAATTCATATTTTATAGGTCTGTATTTCTCCACTCTATCATATAATGTTAAGTTCTGACTTTTCTAGGGTCACACAGCTAAAAAATGACTATCAGATACTGTGTTTCCTGTTTACAAATTTACATCTTAAAAATATACACAAAATGCCAACCTACTGTAAGAATAAAGTCATATTGATAACCATCTTAATTAGTCTCTTTACCAAAAACAGATCATAAAATTGTATGTACTGGATTCATATCAGTGTAAAGGTGAAAGAGACTTTGGAAGTGTTCTAATTCAGCTCCTCCATTTTAATTATGAGCATTCTGGCCCCCAGAGAGATTAAGGAACTGGCTTAAGACAGACAGAGTTTGCCAGTGTCTGATCTATGACCAGAAACCAAGAAATCTCAATTCCAGCTCAGAGCTATCGCCACCAATTCAAATGCTGCAACAGCAACAAAAGCCCCAATGATTTAAATGCCAAACAAATCTCATTTAAAACCACTGACCTCCACTATTAATAAGTTGACGACACCAACGGAGACAGGCAGGATCCAAGTGGAATCCAGTGCAGTGAGGTCATGAAACCACAGGACCCCATCATTAGCCAACTGTTCCTGAACAGAAAAACCTGCTAAAATAGTTTTATAAATAAAACGTAGCAGGAGGAAATACACAAGACATAGGTAGTCTAATTCAAATAATGGGTCTTTCACACTGAAGATGTATATTGCTTTCATTCGTTTTTGTTCCACAACATAAACTAGTCCTTCCTGTGCTGAGCAAGAAGCAAGAAGCTCTCTGTAGCAAACAGCTGTAGGAGCATAAGGATAGTAGCAATACTCTTCTCAGACCTGTATTTGTATAATTATTTGTCCACAGGCTACTTTCTTTCTGTTCACATTATTTTCTGATAAGAAATGCCTTTAAATGAAAGTAAAAAAAATATGCTTTAGTTTATACTGTTTCTTAATTAATGTTTACATTCATAACTATGAAAACTTTTCTGGCCTCTTAATTTTAATAAACAGAAAAAATTCTTGGCCAGAAAACTCAATTATGGAATTATAACACTAAATTTATTAGTTTAACGCTAAATTCATTATTAAATCTATTATGAAGTACAGTTGACCCTTAAATCACTCAGGGCTTAGGGGTACTGACCTTGTGAGCAGCTGAAGATCTGTGTAAAACTTTTGACTCTCAAAGAACTTTACTACCAAGAGCCTATTGTCTGGAAGCTTTACCGATAACCCAAGTATCAGAGACTGAATTCTTACAATAAAGCTAGAGAAAAGAAAATGTCATCAAGAAAATCATAATGAAGAGAAAATACATCTACAGTGTCATACTGTAAAAAACCCACCTATAAGGGGACCTGCCCAGTTCACACCCGTGTTCTTCAAGGGTCAACTCTATTACTATTGTCCTTCCTAGATTCATTTGTTTTCTCAACACGGCTAGCTTGCTTCTGCTTGATATTTTAAACGTATATCCTTGTAAGAAAGATGGTAACAATATCCTAATTACAAAAAGTATAGGGATTTTTCATGGTTTATTGCTTTGTTTTTCCCTTTTGAATACAAAAACAATGTTAGAGAACTTATTTGGAGGAAAAGAGACTTCTAGAATAACTACCTTCTGAATGTGTTGCCCCTGTGCTAAAATTCCGGAGGGCAACAGACACGAAGATCCACAATGGAAACTGAATCCAGACCAACACGGTGGCTTTGAAAGGGTGGCAGTTGTCTCGAACATACAGCTCCGAAACGAGCCTCCGCATATTCTTTAGATAAGTGAGTCTAGTTTGAGGGAAGAGGGAAAAAAGGGAAAGGAAAAAATGTCATTTGAGGAAGAGTACTTCATACCCATAGCACAAACACACTCATGTTGTGGTTATTAGCTAAAATGCTGTGCAGGATTGTTAGTTCTCAGGGCGCCTGGGTGGCTCAGTCAGTTGAGTGTCCGACTTCAGCTCAGGTCATGACCTCGCGATTTGTGGGTTTGAGCCTTGCATCGGGCTCTGTGCTGACAGCTAGCTCAGAGCCCGGAGCCTCCTTTGGATTCTGTGTCTCCCTCTCTGTTTGCCCTTCCCCCATTCATGCTCTATCTCTCAAAAATAAACATTAAAAAAATATTAAAAAAAAAAAAAAAGGATTGTTACTTCTCATAGGCTATATTAAGGGGTTGCCTAAAAAAAGGCAAATAGAGCCTTTTACTGAAAATTCTGTAACAATGTACACAAATTATATAACAATCTGATAAATCTGACATTGTCAGATTAGAAGCTTTGTCTCTGATGGTCTTTGGCCAATTAGGTTTTAACAAGTGAAATTTCACTACTGACGTGGTAGGACCACAGTCTGTACCAGAAATTCTAAACACGAAGGCACATTTAACTCAAATCCCTCAGTTCCAGGCAAGCTCAATTACCTGATCCCTGAATATACCTCTTATAGAAATGTAGTTCTGTAACATGTATGCTCTTGACCTATTAAAATGGTCTCTCTGGGGCGCCTGGGTGGCTTAGTCGGTTGGGCGTCCGACTTTCGCTTAGGTCATGATCTCGCGGTTCGTGGGTTCAAGCCCCGCGTCGGGCTCTGTGCTAACTGCCAGCTCAGAGCCTGGAGCCTGTTTCAGTCTATGACTCCCTCTCTCTCTGACCCTCCCCTGCTCACGCTGTCTCTCTCTCTCTCTCCTAGAAATAAATAAATAAATAAATAAATAAATAAATAAATAAATAAATAGAAGATGGGGTAGGGAATGAAGTTAAAAAAAATAAAAAATAAAATGGTCTCTGTTCTTCAATCCATTCTTTCATGAAGATTTTCTTAATGTTTCTCTGTTAATCCTATTAGTTATTCCTGCTCTTGTCTTAAGTCCCACTTTTTAGATTATAGTTTCCTTGAAGGTCAACTGCTGGGTCTTATTCATCTCTGAATTCTTGTAGCATGTTTTGTACAAGGTAGACATTTAATAGGCTTGAAGATAATAGAATTATAGTGTATTATTGCATTAAGACAGCACACAGACATTCCAAGCTTTGTAATTTAGATTCTACCTACTTTTCCAACTCTTCTACAGACAACTGTATATTCCGGAGCCTAAATGACACAGGCTATCCAATAAATCAGACTTCTACATCAGCGTATTTTTGGAAATCATTAAATCATCTACGTGGACAGTCCACTTACCTAGCTATCCACCTGGCAAACTCACTTTTACCCTTCAAGATTCAGTTCCATTGAAAATGCAGGAAGCCCTCAGACGTGTCTTCCTAGAAAGTCATCTATCTGTGTAAGGATGTATCTGGACAATTGTTCGACCAGTGCTGCAAGTAAGGTGTCAGTTTTGTCTAGGCTGTATTTACAATTCAGATGAGCAGCTATGAATCTGTTATTGTGGCCTAGAGTTGTCATTCTTAGATTTCTCTGATCAATAAAACTTAAACACTGTTAAAAAAGATATTAAGCTACCACACTGATTTTTTTAAATGTCGGGTCTTTCTGTGGTGCATGGGTGGCTCAGTCAGTTGAACATCTGGTTCCTGATTTCAGCTCAAGTCATGACCCCAGGGGTGCAGGATCGAGCCCCGAGTTGGACTCTGCGCTGAGTGTGGAGCCTGCTTGAGATTCTCCCTCTCTCCCTCTGCCCCTCTCTCCTGCTTGCACTTGCTCGTTCTCAAATAAAAATAAGTGTCAGGTCTTTTCAAATTTCAACACTAAGTGAAGAGGGAAGCAATTTCATATTGAAGACAGTGAGCAATGTATACCTATATAGGTAAAAATATACGGACAACCATATATACCTCATATACTCATAATAAAAGCCCTTATTTTTCTCACTGCTGTGAACTGGTGAACACTTAGTCTAGTAAGGACCAGAATTTGACTAAGTAGTAACTTAGGCTGAAGCAGGGCTTAGAAGTTCCCAGTGATAGAGTGCAGGCATAGAATTGCACAGAGTCAAGCACTTTCTAAGGGCTAAGAGCCCAGGCAGACAACTACACAGGGTAACCAGAGAGGACAGACAGCACCTTAGCTATCTAAATTTCTTCTACCATGGCATTCACATTTTCTGCCTCCCCTTTCTTGTGGGCTATGGTCTGCTGTACCGTTCTTTCCAAAACGGTCAAGTGTGTAAATAATCTGTATCATTTGCTGACTAAAATTCCAACAGACTAGCACAGCACCTGCAGCACCTTCCCTCAAGAAGGAACTTGCTCTTTGTTTCTCTACTTCTTGCTTTTCAGTCCACTATATACAACTATCATACCACACAAACATTAAAATATTAAAGAGTCAAAGAACTACTTTGCTGCTAAAGCTACAGAATACCCAAACCCATGATTAATATAATTACAGACACAGTGTGTGCGAGTGTGTATATGTATATACATATACCTACACACACACATACACAGATACATACATACGTACGGTCTATATGCATACAATTAGCTCACCTGGCAACTCTTTTGGACCATTTCAACTGATTTGCACGAACTGCAATTTCTTGGTTAAGATGCCTTGCAATGTTTTTTATTTCTGGCTGCAAATTTTCCACCTAGCTAAAGAAAAAGTAGAATTTGTTATGAGCACATAAAGGATCTTATTCATAACCACTCATAATACTCCTCTGACTCGCTGAGAAATGTGATTTACTGATCATCTCAAGAAAATTTAAGTCTAAGCATAAGACGTTAATTTGCTTAAGATAATCTTCAGTTACAACCAAATTCAAATTCCAACTCATACTCTTAGCTATGTGATTTTGGCCAAGTGACTTAGGCTCTAAAACTCTGTCCCCTTATATATAAAATGTTTAACAGCACCTACTTCACAGAATTATTATAAGGATTAAATAAGAACTGAATCCTATACTTTAATGTTTCATCCCTGGATTTCCTAGTAAGGTAAACTGAGAAAACAAGTCTATTAATTAAGAGTCTTTAATATGCTCCGTGACAGTCACAGAGCCATAAAAGGTTTGTATTTATTCCCGCTCTGTGTTATTTCTGTAAAGGACATCACTGTCTTTTTTTTTTTTTTTAATGTTTTATTTATTTCTAGGAGAGAGAGAGAGAGAGAGAGAGACAGCGTGAGCAGGGGAGAGTCAGAGAGAGAGGGAGTCACAGACTCTGAAACAGGCTCCAGGCTCTGGGCTGGCAGTCAGCACAGAGCCCAACGCGGGGCTCGAACCTACGAACCGCGAGATCATGACCTAAGCGAAAGTCGGACGCTCAACCGACTAAGCCACCCAGGCGACCCATGGACATCACTGTCTTAATGGTGCTGATGATTCCCTTTCTGGGCCCCCCCATCCCCAATAATTATTTGAAAACATGTAAGCCATTATTTTTGAAGTCTCACATTTGAATAATATTTAGCTTTCAAAGCACTTTAACCCACAGTATGTGATTTGATACCATAACATTGCGAAACAGGCCACGAAGGTATTACTATCCTGAATCCACAGATAAAGTAAGGAAGCACTGAAGGCCAAGTGGCTGTAACTAACCAGAGTTGTAGGTAGCACGGCCTGAATAAGGAATCAAGTCTGCAAACGGCTAGCTTGGCAGTTTTCTAAAAAGGTGAATTGAAATAGTCCTGGACAAAAGATGCTGCTGGCATATAGGCTATGACAACCTTTAAGACGGCAATTTTACAGGTTTCTCCACACAACTTCTGCTACTAATTCCTATACTTCTCTCATTGTTTAGCAGCAAGCAGCAGCAACTACTTGGGCTTGGAGCAGAAACCCAGTAGGGTAAACGAACGACAAGTGCACGCATTACCAGACATCTGTTAATCCCATATCCCAACGCTAGTTAAGTTTCGTAGCAAGGAAGTGGTCACGAGGGTTCACACTAAGCACTCCGGAAGCAGCCTAAGATTTTCGGCCCCCGGTAGAGACGTCTGCCACCCTTCACGCCGAAGCGGATGCGCGGGGTGCAGGTGCCGCTCACCTTGGCCAGGATGTAGTGCTGGTAGGCGGCCAGGGGTAGAGTGACGGCGCCGCGCAGAGCCACGGTGGTGAGGGCGATGCAGGCCCACCAGGGCAGACCTGTGGCGCTGTGCACGCCGAGTAGCACCTGCTCCGCGCCCTGCACCGGCGTCGACGCGGCCAGGGCCTCGTACCAGCTGCCAGGGCCGCCGGAGCCAACTGCAGAGACTGACGCCACCGCCCAAGTGGGCAGTGCAGAGTGCTTCATGCCGACCGTTGAGGCTGGCGCAAGCGGCGGGACCCGGACTGCGAACTGCGGCGCGGGGAGCGGCCGCAGCCACCTGCCGCCAAGCCGGCACAGCATGTCTGCGCCGGGCTGAGCTAAAACACTGGCATCACACGCTACAGTCGGGCTCCGCTCCGCTGCGCCTAGACAGCAGCACGCACGCGCCGGAAACCCAAGCGAAAAACGGCGCGCACCGTCATTGCACTACTATTGACCTTCCCGTTCAAGCCGGTGACGTCTTGCGTCGCACTGGCGATGACGCAGGACGTAGGAAAGTCCCGCCTTTCCCACGCGGCACTGGGCGGGCTTAGTGCGCAGACACAAAACTTTCCCGCTGCTGGCTTGGAGCTCCTCAGAGGCCGGACCGGAATTGCGGAGACAGGGGCGGGATCTGCTGCCCTGGGCGGGACAGGGCAGCCTCTCGGAGCCCTCGCTTTTTAAGTCGGTCTGAGGCGTGTGCCTTTCCATTCTTTTTCACTTTAAAACTGATTGTGGTTTGTAGTGGACAAACTGGGTGGTTGGTTTTTGCGACCAGAGCGGATAGTCCCCCACCTCTTTACGGGCAAACTGATTGCTTTGGCTACAGGTTGAAATAGGTTATACTGCCAGAGTCAACACACTGTTGAAATGCCTGTTTGGAGAAAGGCGTGTGTTTCTGGCTGACCCTGAGTTTTAATGAGCATCCATTCCGTACTAGGCATGGTTCTCTCTGTGGTATAAAGGTTTGATTGGCTTATCTGTTCCAGTTCACATTTTCAAGCCCAACTGCAAACTGAGTGTCCTTCTGTGTTTTATCTTCCATTATAAAGAGCAAAACTTTATTAAGACAGTCTGATTACCTTTTTTTTTTTTTTTTTTACAAATAGTTTATTGTCAATTTGGTTTCCATATAACACCCAGTGCTCATCCCCACAAGTGCCCTCCTCCATGCCCATCCCCCCTCCCACCCACATCCATCAGTCCTTAGTTCTCAGCATTCAAGAGTCTCTCATGGTTTGCCTCTCTCCCTTTCCCCCACCATTTTCCCCCTTCTTCTCCCCCATGGTCCTCCGTCAAGTTCCTCCTAATCCTCCTATACGTGCAAACATATGGTATTTGTCCTTCTCTGCCTGACTTATTTCGCTCAGCATAACACCCTCAAGGTCCATCCATGTTGCTACACATGGCCAGATTTCATTCTTTTTCATTGCCATGTAGTATTCCATGGTATAGATAAACCACATCTTCTTGATCCATTCGTCCGTTGATGGACACTTAGAGTCTTTCCATGTTTTGACTATTGTTGAGAGTGCTGCTATGAACATTGGGGTACATGTGCTCCTATGCAAGTCTGATTACCTTTTAAAGAAGGGTTATCACTGGCAGCACGGTGTATTCTTTACTAGAGTTTACTTGTATCCTATACAAACGTTCAAGAGCCTGAACAGTTACATTGTGTCTTCGTGTTAAAATGAATACGCCAAATCTGCAGGGACTAGTTCTTAGTTTTGTGTTCCTGACAACAGAGTAACACAAACTGGAATGACGTGAAGGAGTTTACTCACAGAGAAGTTACACCTAGACCTAGAGCCCAAATTGTGCTGTGCAGAGTAAAATGTTGGTTAAAACAAGCCTCCAACAAATGTTGGGGGAATTTGGAATGAATTTGGAAATGTTTCAACACACAAATCTCAATTTATACTGTATGTACATGTTCCTTTTGTTTTTTTTTAACTTAAGTTTATTTATTTTGACAGAGTGCGGATGGGGCAGAGGGAGAGAGAGAGAATCCCAAGCAGGCTCCACACTGTCAGCACAGAACGGGGGATGTGGGGCTCAAACTCAACAAACTGGGCGATCATTACTTGAGCCCAACTTGGATGCTTAACTGACTGAGCCACCAAGGCACCCCTAGATGTTTCTTTGTAAGAGAAAAAGAAAAGGTACCAATCTATCTGTTAAGTGAAAGAAGAAACAACTGGTTGCTACTCACTACTGATTTTAAGTGGAAATGAATTTTAAATGGAAATATCTTCACCTAAAGATTGTGGGGAGTTAGAAGCAAATTCTATGCTGCTTCATTCCTCTCCTTCCAGAGAACTGATGTCACTGGAGATTGGCCCTTCCCCAGTAGCACTTAAGCCTAGGGACTGTTGACCTTTTAAAATCCAGGAGACACGGAGTTGTTGAGGTCCACCTTGTCTGATACATATTGGGATCACATATTATATTCTCATTTTAAAGTACTGTTACTGTAAGTTTCAATATTGTGATCTAAATAAAAATTTATGAATATTTTCTACTAATTTCATATATATTAACATTCGTTTCTTATTGGGGTGATCAAAACTTATCTACTTGATAAAGAATGTTGGGCTGGGGGGAAGTATTTGTCAGTTATGAAGTCCAGCACAGGAGTACCTGACTGGCTTAGTCGGTGGAGTATACGACTCTTGCTCTCGGGGTTGTAGGTTCAAGCCCCACATTGGGTGTAGAGATTACTTTAAAAAAAACTTTAAAAAAAATTAAAAAGCCAAATATTAGAGTGTTAGCACTAATGTGTATGTATGTACTGGTTATCCAACACTGTGGTAACTTGTATCTTTTGAGTTGCAGAGCACAGTATGAAATGACCATACAAACACCTAACAAACCAACTGAAATCTTGTCAACTCTAACTCTGCAAATGAAGTTGCACAACATACCAGAACATTTTTTCAAAGTTCACCATTTATAATTAGCTTATTCTTGTCTTTACTATGTCACAATTTTTTTTTAACTTTAAGCTTCTTAAAAACAAAGTTTTTCTTTCTGCAGTTTCTGAAATTCTTACCCATCAGTGCTAAACACAGGAGTGGGCTCAAAATTTGAATATAGGCTATTTACACATATAAACTCTGTATATGTACTTTTCTCATTTCTCAAATATGCCTTCTGAAATGTTTGACAAAAGAACCTTTAAAAGATAAATTGTTTTCATGAGCAATTGTTAAAATGACCTCTCGGAAGCAGATAGAAGTTGAATTTTTTTCCTACTTATTTAATGCATTGCATTTTAAAACCAAAGCTACATAATGTAAAATTAGCTTGTCATCTGTCTTTGTCGAAAAACATCTTGGGGGCACCTGGGTGGCTCAATCAGTTAAGAGTCTGACTTCAGTTCAGGTCATGATCTTACAGCTTGTGAGTTCAAGCCCTGCGTCGGGCTCTGTGCTGACAACTCAAAGCCTATAGCCTACTTCAGATTGTGTCTCCCTATCTCTCCGCCCTTCCTCTGCTCGTTCTCTTTCTCTCTCCCTCCCTCAAAAAAAAAAAAAAAAAAAAAAAAACATTAAAAAAAGTTTTAAGAGAAAAACATCCCCTCATCTTTCTTATTATGGTTCTTAAGCACTGAGTATGCAAAATTGGCTTTTACCTTTCAAAAGTAATGAATGCACTTAAATGTAGAAGTCAAATATGAAACATCTTATAACACATCTATTAGTCATGTATTCCCATTGCCACATTACAGAACTCTTATTTATGTCAAGCCACACTTGCACACACTTCACTCACCCAAAATACAAGTGACAGTATTCTGTAATCAAGGCATGTAACACACTTAAGGCATATTAAAGCACTAATGAAGCTCTCATCCTAAATTCATCACCTGGAAATAGCTCCAGTTAAATTAAGTATTGGGACTTGCTGAAGCAAGTTATCAGTGGGATGTATACAGGTTTCCCCGCTGTCTCCTCCCACATCTTTCACAGGCCAATACGGTGGATAACACAGTGGCCTCTGCTTTCTGAAATGTACATTACACTACTGGGCACTGCAAAAGTTCTGTATTGCCAGATCTGCAGGAATAAGTTTCTGAAAAACTCAACGTGAAAAATAGTTGAAATAAACAGAGGCTCTGAAGAAGTTTTCTGATTTTCAATTTCCCTCTTTAATTACTTTATACTGTTTGAAAGATGAAGTGAATAATATGGTGTGCAAAATAATTTTTATCAAATGTATATTTAGGTCATTTGTGTCAAAAGAAAGATGGTGTAATATTTTCATGAAGAACAAGACAGGATCAGTCAGTAAACTACTGACCCCACCGTTTATTTCCTGAGAAGAAAATAACCTTAAGTATAGTAATTCAGCAAAAAGTTGATTTTCAACTACTAATAAAATAACTTAGTTTTACAATAACAGTAAATAAAAGGGGAAAATATCTTTAACATGAATACTAAAATCAGTTTTTCTGAAAATGTTGATAATGTTGAAAACTTGTGAAAAGGGAATTCTGTTGGCACTGGTAACCAAAATCATCTTTAAAATAGAATGTTTGGTATACAAAGATAACACAACTGGGATATTAATTATTTCGGTATTTGAGGTGTGATCTAACCCAAATATAATTTCCAAGAGTTAAGTCACTTCTTTAAGAATGAAAAATACATTATGTAGTCTGCAATTACACATACTGTATACTTTCATAAAGGGGGGGAAAAAAGACCTGCATGGTCTCAAAAGATTACGGGTTCTTTTTTATTGTTCAAATAAAAATGCAGTGCATTACATTTGAAATATAAAAAATGTATTTGAAAAATGTTCCTAGTACAGACTTCTAAATTCATGGTATTGTACTTAACCAGACTGATCTCTAAAACTAAATATGGAGAATACAATCTATATCCCCCTGTCCCATAGGTTTAAAGTCAAGAAAATATGTTCTTTCTTAGTAAGACACACCCCCATCTTAACAAATTGTTTTGTGAATGAACACAACTCATGTGTTGTAATAAATACTGGGTGGTATCTATTACCTAGGAGGATTAATTATAAAATAATCCTAGTTAACAAAGGGAAAAAATTAAGCAAAAAATCGTAGGATAGTGGCAAAAGGCATATATAAACTACTCTGTTAAATAGCATTACACACTTTTCTTACTTAGTAAAGTGCCATAGTTTTATTTCATAGCTATGTTTGCAGGATATCATTTAGCTTTTCCCTTAAATTTGGTCATATCAGTCATAAATTTATATGTTTTAAGACCACTTCCTAAATTAAAAGATATAAATGTGTTGTTTACAAATTTCTAGATATTTTTTTAGAAATCTTTTTACTCTTTACTCGAGCTAACAGCATAAAGGAATAATTTCATTTACTTTACAGCAAAGGAACCATATTAATATTGTCAACACTGAGTCATTTATCTAAATTCAGGTTTCACCACTGTGGAATTTGCTTAAGTTAAAAAAAAAAAAAAAAAAAGACAGACTGATGCATTCATTACTTCACTTTTATGCTTACTTTCTTTTATATTTCAACCATATAATTTATTTTTCCATATGAGACGGTAGGACACATATTCTTCTTGAATACGTTATCGTTTATTGTTTTAAGTGAATGGAATAGATAAATCCCACTGAGTAGTTTAGTGTGGTCCTGTATCGTATATAAACAGGTAAAATGAAGATGTTATTTTGTATTCTGTGTAGTCGTGTATACCATAAATTGTCTTAATGACAAATGCAAAATTTCCTTTATTACTTGCCTCAAGATAGCTGTTGATCCCTTTCACTGATAATATATAAATGTAGAGAATAAGAAGCCTTTAAGATTGGGGGGGAAAAAAGATACTTTCCACTAAATTACTGAAAATGGAATTTTTATGTTGCCTCTTGATGACTAGAAAGCCAATGTTAAGAATCAATATTTTCCAATATAAAATAGTACATTGAATTGTTTAATAATAAACAGTATATTAAGAGCCTATATATGCTGACTTGGAACCAGTGATGGCTTTTTAAATCCTCAGAAAGACTAAACATTTTATGGTTAGAAGAAACCACAGGTGATGATGAAGGCGCTCCATTTCTCTGTAGCAGCCATTACAAAATAAATCTTTACAAAATTATTTCACGATCAGCAAGAGAATTTTTACTGGTATTAGCAGTAAAAGTGAAGAGAGAGGAGGGAAGAGAAGTGTGTATTAGTTTTAAAAGTGTGAGAAGGTAATAAAAAGACATGAAAAAGTGATAAATTTCTTCTGTATGTGCTCTGCTGCAAACAAACTCAAAAGAGAGCAAGAGGGGTATTTTAAAAGCCAACATCGGGAAACATCCACTGATAATGCCCATAGTTTTACTTTATACTTAAATTACACAAGCAGAAAAGTTATGCTTATTAATAGTTTAATGTATGAAGGAAACATCCAGATTTCTGAATATGAAGGTACATATCTCACATTAATTTAAGTCTACATAAAGTAGAGCCTCTATACTGACATATTGAAATTTACTTTCTGCTTAGCCTTTTCTGTTATGTAAACAATTGTACATTTATTTGCCATTCTAAAACTTCAGGATCAAGTTTACATAATTTTGCTAAATTTCCGTGTTTGCTCAGAAGCAGTTTACAGTACTAAAACCAACCAGCCAAAGAACAGCTTCAACAGAAAGTTATGTCCAAAGGGGAGGAGGGAAAGAAAAAAAAGAAAAATGATAAGAAAAATGCTAACTAAGGTAAAACGGATGATGGTGGGGAATGGGCAGTCACAAATGTTCACAGAAAATAGGTCAGTTAGTAACTTCTTCTGCAAAAAGCCTACACACTTCAGTCAAGCACATCAGTAGAATGATTTGGGAGCATAAATTTTTTTTCGGCCACTTGTGATTTCCTCTGAAAGAAAAGGAATCTGCAGGCTAACAAGCCAATCCTCATCAGCCAAGCTGGTTCATATGCACACTGTTCATGTGAGGTGCCCAGGGTCCAGTCCACACCTATGAAAATAGAGCATACATTTTAATTAAGTATTACATCTGTAACACATATTTGATTAAAACTAAAATTACGTGCTCTTAATATGTATAAGCTAAAATAGCTAAATCTCACTCAATTTGCAACATACTAGAAACAATGAAGAAAAGCAATGATAAGCCACTTCTGTTGTTTTCCTGCCACTCCCCTTAATTCTCAAACAGGATCTGATTTATCAGCCTTTTTTTTAAAAACCATTACCTGAATGCCTATAGACTGATGATTTAAGAAGGAAAATGAGACAAAGATATTAAACATACACCAAAATAAACTAAAACATACTAATCATTTCTGTGAATTTTCAGAGTTATACATTCTTTTGACCTTTAAAATACTTATAATAAGTAACCTCTAAATGGCCTTTTTCACACCATTAATCTATTTTGATGTATAATATTACAACACTTCGCAACCTTAAATCTTTTGCTTACCATCCGTTACCCAATGAACTATATTATGCCTTTGGTACCATTTTCCACATCTCTCTACTGTATTTCAGCTGTATTAAATTTCCCTCAATTTCCTCAAATATCCATATTCACCGTACTCCCTCACTATCATGATTTACCTATATCCTGTTTATCTTGGCATCTCATAAACACTAACTAAATGTTCACTGAATGATCAGCCTTACCGTCTGAGGGCCATTATTTTCTGTGGAGCTTGAAACCATCTTTATAAGGGAGTTCCAAGAGGGGTCTGCAGCATGAGGGCCATTAAATATGGGTCCTCCAGCACCATCAGGAATAGGTGCTACTGGAGGAATCATTGCATTCCCATACACAGAAAAAGGCATACCCTTAAAAAAGAAGAAAACAAAATGCACATAGTCATATCTTCAAGTCACTGCTTACTTTCCCCAATATAACCAATTGCCTTAAATTTGATATTTGAAACTTCATCTTATTTTGGAAATGTGTATGTTATCTAGGTAATTAAAAATTATTTTCCATTATATGATTTCTTCCAGCATTAGGTTATATATAAGCCTAATACAGCCAAAATATTTTGTCAAAAAGCATTTCACTAAACAACTGGGACAATATCAGGATATAAATATTTATATTTTAGCTAGATTTTGACATAAAGTTACAGGTTAAAGCCTACATATCATCTCACAAATACCCACTTGGAAGTAAAATAAGGCTAATAATAAAAAACATTCAGAAATATAAGAATGCTTATTTAAGTCACCATTACCCCAACTTTAGGAAAGTCCATGTATCCTGCAGGAACATGCTGATGGAATGTACCAGAAGGAGTTACAATTCCTGTATTCTCTCGCTCCATTGCTTGGTGCTGTGAAAACACTCCTGGATCGGACATTGGCCTATGAATTATGGGATTTCCCATCCCAGGATTACACCAGTCTACTTTGTCTGAGGGAAAACAAAGAGGCAGAAAAAAATAGTTGGTGATATTTAACATCAAAAGACAGCAAAATAAAGTCAGCAAAATAGTCTTTTCTGTATTTCTTTCTAGAATTTTCCACGTTGAATTGTGCTTCCCTTTAGAATAATAACCTACTTTTATATATTTACTGCAGTATTTCCATGCCGGTAGGTAGTGATATAATACCCTAATAAAATAACCCAAACACTGGTTGCTACAAAAGAAAAACAGCTAAGGTAAGATAAAAGCTAAAGCATCCCAAGAAAATACGAGCTTCTCCTTAATACAGTGAAATGGAGAAAAGAATATGCTTGTATTAGACAATTTCCAGAACACAATGATAAATTCAATGGGAGATCACAGAGGAATAAAAATATGGCCTGAACTCTTAAAACTGATTAGTCAAAACAAAGAAATATGAATACAGACCTTTTAAGGATGACTGTAAAAGTTACATATTACTTACGATGGTTTAGTTAAATGCATAATTCATAATTCTAGTAGCAGGATAGCAGGTCTCACCTTGATTGCCACCAATCCCTTCAAAGGACCAGATTCCACTATGCCCTACTGATGTGGATAAATTACTCCCAATAACAGATGGAGCTGAAGTTCCAGTTTGCCTGATACGTGCAGAACGTTCAGTCCCAATAGGGACTGGAACTTTTCTGTCCTGAGAGACGTTGCTGGGCTTCTCTGACCCTAAAGGTACTGATGATGGGGCAGGTGAAGGTGCACGAACTCCAGAGGATACTGACTGTGCAGGAGAATCTAGAGAAAAGATATTTGAAATCGTATACATGTCATTTATAGAGCATGTAATTTTGTAAAACCAAATCTTAAATCCTGAAGACACTAAAACTATATGTTCTCTGAGGAAGTGAAATATGAAAATAATGCTAGAAAATTATACATACTGAAGTTTGGTTAAGCTCTAGGACTTTGCAGTCATTTTTTAAAATTTGATTCACAATTTTTTCATTTAGTTACATGATAGAATGTAAAGATGTTCAACTACACATGTGATATAACCCATTAAACAAATTAATATTTAAATAAATTAATGCTTGACACTAGGTAAAATAAACACCAGAGCAATGAGAAGACAGTATTTAAAGTAAAAAAGCTAAGTCATGCCTGTATTGGCAATTTCCAAACTGTATTCCTTGAGACCATGCGACCATTGGTTATACTATGATGAAAAAGGGATTCAGGTATACAATAAATTTGGAAAACTAATGTACAAAAAAATTAGTTTCTTTAAATCAGGACTTCAAGAAACCTTAATATGCTTAATATGCTTGAAAGCTATGCCTCACTGCCCAACTTTGTTTTACTGTATCACAAGGTATTCCACAGAGCAAGCTTTCTGAAATGACAATTTAAGCTGTACGTATCAAAACAAGGTGAGTTCTTAAGATCGTGAATGTGGGAGTATTCTTTAGTGATTCAATCCCTTCACGTACTACAAAGAAGAAAACACAAGAACAACCAAAGTTGTATTTCCTGTGAAAAGTTTAAATATCAAGCACACTTAAATTTAAATAGGGTGTAAATGGTGGAGCTTGAAACTTACATGTCTAAACAGTTACCTGCCTGCCTACCTACAATTTACTCATAACTGCCTGACAGTATGTCCTAGAGATAGTCATTTAATACCATTTTTCCATTTAACCATCTTTTTTACATTTACATTTTATGTTGTTTGTGTGTCTATATTCCTCCAAAGGGATTCAGGTAGCTAATAAATTTGCAAACTCAATCAATCCATCTATTTACATACAAGTCCACATACACCAAAGCATATTGGTTCTACTTCCCAAGCTATGGCAATTGGGAGGACAAAGAAAATTGAATATTATTATTAGCCTGAATATGCTTAAAAAAGATTTGCTATACATATTTTAGAATCCCACAGATATGGAAAGTACTGTACTGTAGAGATCAATTTTGTCTTACTAGTGCTTGCAGAGGTCTATTTTGGCTAAATTGATAGTACCACCCCTCTCAATGAGTTGTGGTGATATTATTAACTAAAAAAAAAAAAGAATGTGAAAGTACCTTATAAATTATAGTTTATTATAAGGATATAGACATTGGGAAACAAAAACATGAAACTTCTGAGCTTATCTGTAAAAGTAAACCAAGAGAACTATCACCCTTTAATGAAAAACTAAAATATATCTCCTGTAGTGGCACCTGGATGCCTCAGTTGGTTGAGCATCCATCTTTGGCTCAGGTCATGATCTCCCAGTTTGTTAGTTCAAACCCCAAATCAGGAACCTGCTTCAGATCCTCTGTCCCTCTCTCTGCCTTTCCCCTGCTCACTCTCTCTCTCTCAAAAATAAGTATTATCCCCCCAAAAGATATATATAAATATATAATGTATATATATATATACACATATATATATATATATCTCTCCTGTGATCATGAATCCATTAGCATTTCTTGACAGCATTATTTTTTAACAAATCATAAAAAAATAGAAAAGCCAACTATGTGTCTTTGAAGCAATTAAAAATATTTTAAAATTCACCTTAAAAGTACACTGGTATAAAAGGGAATTCTAAGAAGATGGAGGTATTGCAGCGAAAGTTTTGATTCTTCCCAAATCCTTCCATAAAACAATCTACCAAGTTAACAAAGCCAAAAACCCATGGATAACATCTGTAATAAACCTAACAAAGCATCCAAATGAATCAAAAGATACAAGTGAATGGAGACAAATCACCAATACTATAAGACCTCTCTGTTATCAGTATCTGTGTGAAAAGAAGCAATTCTCCAGACCTAAGAACAGAATAGGAGAACAACAAAATACTCAAAGGTAGTCAGAGGAAAAGCAGAAAAGGCCAATATGAGAACCGCAGGTGAAAATGGGCAAGTTCTGCCTATGCTAGGTAACTGGAAGGGATTTACAATAAACTTGAAGAAGTTAGAGCAATAGTGGCCCTATAAACTCTCAAAACTACTTGCTGAAATCTAATTTCAGGATAAAGCCCCACACTGACAGAAAACTTCTGAGAACAGGTTCCAAATTGATCAGAAAGAGACAAAACAAACACATGATCATTTAAGAGTAAGGCAGAGGTGAGGGTGGTGGGAGGATAAAGATAACAAAGCCAGGAAATTTAATAAAGGACAAGGCTATATTTGTGCATACTTACCTGAAAGACAGGATTCTAGAGCCTTTAAGCTAGAAAAGATATCTGATCTACTTATCCCTTCTAAATGTTCAAAAAAACTCATTTCATTTAAAAATGTAAAACAGAATAGAACTGTAGTCAAATTCCATACAAAGCTATTATGTGAACTAAAAGAGACATGAACCCATAACATCTTACAGACAATAAAAACATGCCAGAAAGAAAAGCTATATTCTAATATTCCAAAGGTACATCAGAAAGAAAGCTATATTGTAAAATTCTAATGTGAGCTGAAAGAAATGAAAGAAAAACATGAAAAACAGCATAATTCAGAATTAGTAAAGCTAGAAACAATGACAAAACTCAGGTAAGTACTGAAAATAAGAGAATATTCCAGAAGGTGTAAACAAGGAGGGATAAAGTTTTAGGGTTTTTTTTTTAAACTATGGATCAAAAGGGCATAATTACATACCTGAGAAAAATCAACCCTGTATAACTTATGTCAAGACAAAGTCAAAGGTGGCAGGCAGGCAAGAAGGATGGATGGATGGAAGGAAGGATGGACAAATGAGTTCTACCTCTTCCAGAATCACCCCTGGAAACCTGCCCAATCCTCAGTGTTAGATCTAGTCTCTCTCTCCTTTCCTGAATCCTTCTGAAAACAAAAGCAAAGTAACAGCAACCCTCCATATTCTGTTTAAAAGAAGAGAATAACAAGGCTGCCTGCTGACCTGCCCCATTTAAGAGATTTGTTCTCTTCACAGATTCTGCCAATCTTATAGCCATATTTTTATCAGATGACTGTTTACTGCTTCCTCTCTGCAGGTTTACTGCACTACTGATAGCATCTGAGTAAAGAATGATCCATTTCAGGCTAGCAGCAATCAAGGATTGACATGGCCTGACCTGAACATAGGAGGTGAGCCGATCATATTCCTCATTCAGAAAGGTACAATTGACAAACAGGGAAAAACTAGTTTACCCAATTATGAATTGAATCTTTAAGGACCATATACAAGATGAGATTATGAAGAAGCCTAGGGTAGAGAGAGTAAATAGAAGAGACTCACAACAAACAGACCATGATTGAGGGATTATAAAACCTCTCAAGAGAGAGTTGGAGAGAATAGCTAGTTGGTTCTGAAGAAGGCCCTGGATCAAACCCCGCATGGTTCTGCAGATGGTCTTGTATAGCTTTAAAAAGTAAACACCATTTTCCTTGAAATTCCTTTGGTGGGTCTATGTTCCTTGCCATGAAAAGCACCAAATTATCACAATTTATTTTTTCACCTCTAATTATATAATTAGGGGAAAAAAGGAAATTTAATTCAGAGCCATGTTGTCTTAAAATATGCCAGTTTAGGGGACGCTTGGGTGTCTTAGTTGGTTAAGCATCCGACTCTTGATTTCAGCTCAAGTCATGATCTCACAGTTTAGGAGTTCGAGCTCAAGCCTCACATCAGGTTCTGTGCACTGACTGCAGAGCCCACTTGGGATTCTCTCTATCCCTCTCTCTGCCCTTCCCCTGCTCTCTTTCTCTCTCTCAAAAAAAATAAACTAATAAAAATTTTAAAAAATAAAATAAATAAAATAAAATATGCCAGCTTATATATTGAAGAAAAAAGCAGTCTTGAAGTTTTGTGGGATCTTACACAATTTGGGGAACCTTCTTTAGAAAAAGAATGTAAAACTGCAAACACAAAACTAGGTATACGATTTTGGCAGGGCCACTTGCAAATAAGGTATCCTGAAGCTTAAGCTCATTGGCTTCATGGAAAATCAATTTTGGTTTTGAAATGACAAACAGGTCCTGAATTCAAATTGAAAGAGCAAAGTGACTTACAAATAAAGAAAAATTTTTAAAGAAAGCTCTTGTAGGAAAATTACACTGTACTTTATTCATGCTTCTGTTCAGTGTTTATTAAACTACCACTGATCATGAGATAAATGTGGTTGGTCATGACTAGCTTACAAAAAAAATTTTTTTAAGGAGAAAGAAGACAACAGAAAATACAATGCAAGCATACATTGTAAGGATTAAGTATTGTTTTGTAAATATATTATTTCAACTACACCCACACCCACACACGTATATTGGGGTCACAATGTAAAATTAGTTTCTTCCTTTCAAAATTACGCTTTACTGCTTTTTGATCTGACAACAGTTTTATAAGACTGAATGTCAAAATGGCCCATTGACTAAATGTGCCAAGAACTGAAATGCACAGACCAGAGCCAGTGATCAGTAATCAATGCACGAACTGACTGAGTGTTGGTAAAGCAGATCTTAGTAGTTTGAATGGAGTAAGGGCTCAGGTGATCTCTGCCTAGCCTTTATATGCAGAAGGTTCTTGGGTATCACCAATCTATTATTCGGGGGCCTCAAGAAAGGGTTCTAATTAAAATTTTCTAAAAAAAAATTTAAAGGAAGGGTCTTGTGTCCCCCACATCTCAAGTTAAATTTTCTAGGGTCCTAACATCCAGTGTCCTAAAAGAGGAGTGAGAAGAGGAATAGACTATATATGCAGAAGTATGACAGAACCCATCCAAGTACATAAAACCAGACAATTCAAGTACATAAAACCAGATTATGAAAAATAAGTCACATGCTTCTGTGGTTAGTTCTATAACAGCATCCAGAATGGCAACTTTTAAAAGTATCTAGATAGGGACGCCTGGGTGGCTCATTCAGTTAAGCGTCCGACTTCGGCTCAGGTCATGATCTCATAGTTCATGGGTTCGAGGCCTGTGTCGGACTCTGTGCTGATAGCCAGCTCAGAGCCTGGAGCCTGCTTCCGATTCTGAATCTCCCCCTCTCTGACCCTCTCCTGCTCACGCTGTGTGTCTCTCTCAGAAATACATAAAACATTAAAAAAAAATTTTTTTAAGTATGTAAATACTAAAAACAAAATTTTGAAAGACTACAAGAAATGAAAATATAAAATTAAATTCCTATGAACAGATTACCTCAAGAAGAGTGGAAAATTAGACAAAAGAAACTAAACGGTCATTAAAAAATAATAGTGTCGTATTAAGATTTATATTAAGTGAAGAAAGTATGGGACTGGTTCAAAATTCAGTATTAGAGGTAAAAGTGAGAGTCTTGCCTGAATCACTTTAATGGTTGCAAAACAATGACTCAAATTTTAACTCCTACATGTATGAGTTGTCCATTTATACTCCAAGGAAGAGAGTTCTCTTCTAAAATTTTAATTTAAAAAGAAAAAACTAAAATAAGTTAAATTCTAAAATCTTATTCATAATCATTATGGACTTACAGATTCTTACTTTACCCCATGAGTTGCCATTATTCATTTTGGCAGTCAAGTCTTCCTGAATTTGGCCAGCGGGAGCTCCTTTAGGCTGCCTCCTATGTCCTGCCACGTCCCCCTCATTTTAAACTATTACTAACACCATAGACTTTGCAGGTTCCCTTTCTTCTTTCCCTTCCCCAACTCTGGAATCAGCTAAGAAAGCCTAGTTTCTGGGGCACCTGGGTGGTTCAGTCCTCTGAGCATCAGACTTTTGATTCCGACTCAGGTCATGATCTCAGGGTCGTGGGATCAAGCCCCATGTTAGCCTCTGCCCCACTCCCCCATTTGTGCTCATGTGCTCACTCTCTTAAAAAAAACAAAACAAAACAAACAACAACAACAGCAAAAAAAAAACATAGTTTCTTTCAGTGGACAAAAATATTTAATAGATGGATCTGGACACTGGATGTGCTCATTGCTATTAAAGATTAATTGCTTCGAGGCCCTTTCAGTAGATAGCACTGGAGGGAAAATTGTAATTTTATAGGACTCATTCTAATATACAGGTAATTGAAAACTCATGAGTTCACAGTGATCCTCTAATTCTAATCCAATTCCACAGGGTTCTGTCTGTCTCTCCTAAGCAGACTTGAATATCTGTCTGAAATCTATGTCTTTAGAGTGAAGGGTATATAAAGTACTATGTTCAAGAGTATTTTGGGTTGTTTTATTGTTTTTTTAATGTTTATTTCTTTATTATTGAGAGAGAGGCAGAGTATAAGCAGGGAAGGGGCAGAGAAAGAGGAAGACAGAATCTCAAGCCGGATCTGTGCTGACAGCACGAGAGCCCAACACAGGGCTTGATCCCATTACCATGAGATCATGACCTGAGCTGAAATCAAGAGCTGGACACCCAACTCACTGACCACCCAGGCGCCCCTGGATTATTTTCTTTTAGAAGGTTTATGTTAATAATTTGAAATACAGATAAGTTTGTTTCTATTTATGTTCAATTTTAGCATTTTCCTTCAACAAAGTTGGGTGGTTTTTTTTTTGAAATCTATCAACATTAACAGCGTTTCAGAAGCAAAATTTTAATATTACTCAGACAAGTACTACTTCTTCCCCTATTCTCTTACAGTCTGCATGAAAGGATGCCAAGGAGTAAGAACACAGTCTCAAACTCTCCACAGATTACTTATTACACAGGGAAAAATTATAATTTGACAGTACAGGAACCTGGTGTACATGATCTTAACAAAATGATTCAAAATTAATAGCACCAATAATGGCACAAACTTAACATTTTATATCTTCTAATGTAATGTACTGAGAGAAGGATACAACATTGACTATATGCTAATATTTCTGTCAAAAACACTTAACCTAAATTTAATCATGAAGAAATACCAGAGTACCATTGACTTGTACTCTTCAAAATGCCTTTCTTTGAAAGACAAAGAAAGGCTGAGGGAACAATTTCAGAATATTTGACACTAAAAAGACATGAAAGTCAATGTAATTTGTGAACTTGATTTGAATCTTAGATGAGAGAAAATCATAAATGTATTATTGGGACACTTGGCAAAATGTAAATACAGAATATTTATTAGATATTGTCCAATGTAAAATTTGCTGAATTTGCTAATTGTACCATAGCTGTGGCAGAGAATATCCTTTTAAAAAAAATTTTAATGTTTTTATTTATTTTTGAGAGAGAGAGAGCGAGCGAGCGAGCTTGAGCAGGGGAGGGTCAGAGAGAGAGGGAGACACAGAATCTGAAGCAGGCTTCAGGCCCTGAGCTGGCTGTCAGCACAGAGCGCTATGCGGGGCTCGAACCCATGAACCGTGAGATCATGACCTGAGCCAAAGGCAGACGCTTAACTGACTCAGCCAATCAGGTGCCCCGAGAATATTCTTATTTTTAAGAAATATTATCATCTAGAGTATTCAGGGGAAAATAGCTTGGTATCTGCAACTAACTTTAAAATGATTCAGAAAAAAAATTCTATACACCACACACCCAGAAAACGAGAGAAGAATGTGGCAACATGTTAACAATTGGTGAATCTGAGAAAAATAAGGGTTCTTTGTACTATTCTTACAAGTTTAAAATTAGTTTTTAAGGTAGACCTGAGAGACACAGTCTAATGTAATACATTTACCTTGAGTGTAAGGTTCAAAGGGGAAAAAATGTTTTAGGGCAATTGAGGATATCTGAATAGGAAGTGCACAAGATGTGCTATTACTAACTTAATGTTAACACATTAGATATTTGATAATGGTATGTGGCTGTGGAAGAAAATGTCCTTATTTTCAAGATGCACACTGAAGTTTTTGGGTCGTAAGTGTCATATCTGAACCTTACTTTCAAATGGTTACAATATAAAACGAAGATAAAATGGAGCAAAATGTTTACAAAATTGGTAATTTTAAGGAATTACCACTTGAAAGGAATATGGATGCTTCTTAAAATAGTCTTTCAATTTTTCTAAAAGTTTGAAAATTTCTGAAACTTTTTGAAACTTTGAATGGCTTCAGTGATATTCCGTATCAATCAGCAATGTATTAGAAAACTGAACCTATACTGGTTGTACTGTTACAAAAAGCACAATGCTTTTTCAATAAAAACAAAAATCAAATGAACATAAAATCAAAACAAAAAACAAAAACAAACAAACAAAAAAAACAATGGAAAGCTCACACAGCAAAACCGTAGGGCAAAACAACCTATCATACTTTGTGAATTTCATTCCAAAATTTCTAAATTTATTTCCTAAATAAACATTAATGCCAATAAGTATATTTTTACTATGCATAAAAACATTCTCTGCTTCTGAGAATCCATTCTATTTTAAAGATTTACTACCAAAAAATTTCAGGTTAGTACTATTTTTTACTAAGTTTATTTATTTATTTTGAGAGAGCATGTGTGCACATGAGCAGGGGAGGGCAGAGAGAGAGGATCCCAAATCCATCCCAAGTTGATATCACAGACCCGGATGTGAGGCTCAATCCCAGGAACTGTGAGATCATGACCTGAGGAAAAATCAATTGACTGACTGACTCACCCAAGCACCCACCCCTTAGGTTAACCCTTTTCAATGACCAGTCATGTTGAAATTTTAACTCCTTTTCTCCCAATTCCTATTTTTCCATGAACTTGAAAACCAAAATTTATTCTATATATCTTAAGAAATATGTTTATTCCTATCATGGTTTATTTTCAGCTCAACATAGAAGACACTGATCCAGATATGTTATATATTTAGGGATAAAAATTAATGTTAAGAGGAGTCTAGGAAAAAACTAAGCAGTGATTTTACCTCTATAAGCAGGTAAAAAAAAAAAAACACTCAAAAGTCATAATGTATTTGACTTTTTAATCATTTGCTATTTATAAAAATGTTTGCTCCTCTGTTCCCATTTCATTAGTCTTGATATATTCAAGACTTGTTCATAGCTCTTAAGTCATCTTTTGTCTTTTCCTACTTAAAACCTATTGCTCTGGAGGAAACATATACAAACTCTTCTTGTGGAATTACAATGTATAATACTCACCATTCGATGCTGATGAACATGGAGTCAACAAACTAAGTGGGGAAAAATGTTGTCTGTTAAAGTTAGCAGCTGCGGGTGCTCCTCCAAGGGGTGCCCCAGGTCCATACATTTGACCTCCTGAAAGGTTTGAGGCAAAGTTTCCCAAATGTGTAGAAGAAGGTGTTACAGAACCATATGGTGAGTCCATATTGACAATACCTATAATACAGAAGATAAAACAATTACCTGTAAGAGGAAAAAATTTTTAAAAAACCCCAAAATTCCAAGAGTCCCCTAAAAGACCTCCAAATATTTCAGATTTCTCCTTGCTTATTTCTTACAATCTACTGACTTATCATTTCCCCTCTATAAAGATAACTATAAAAAAGGAACAATTATCAAGGAAAATTACTTTTATATTTAATTTTAATATGATACCTTAATGAATTATAGAATACATGTAGATTTAATATTAACATTGGAATTTCAACTGCCTAATAGCCAAGGAATTACATAGAAGCTTATCTTTAAAAAAACTAAGAAAGGAAAGAGGGATTAGGCAAAACAGAGACTATTTTTATGACACTGAAAACACTCCGCATGATACTATGTTGGTGGATACATGTCATTAAACATGTGTTCAAACCCACAGAATGCAGAACACCAAAAGTGAACCCTAATGAAAACCTAAGACTTTGATAAGGATGTACTGATATAGGTTCTTCAATCCTAACAAATGTACAAATGTAGTTGGGGATATTGATAATGGAAGTTGCTATGCCTGTTGGGGGCAGGAGATATGTAAGAAATTATGTACTTTTCTTTCAATTTTCTCTATACTTATCTATGAACCTAAAAGTGCTATTCAAAAAATAAAGTGTAGGAGCTAGGTTCCCTGCAGCTGGCTCCAGAGGGCATGGAGTCCTGCAGAGTGAAGATTTAAATCCCAAGGTCATGGCAAAACATCTGAAGTTCATTGCCAGGACTGCGATGGTACAGGAAGGGAAAGATAGAAGGTGCATACAGGACCCTAAACAGAATTCTCACCATGGATGGGCTCATTGAGGACATTAAGCAATGGCAGTACTATCAAAAGCCCTGTCACCAACGACAGGGGAAGCTGTGAAACCTGCCGGTGGATCTACAACATAGAAATTACTTGCGAGATCAACTTCTTAATACAAAAGAATTGGGTAGACCAGTGGCCGGGCTGCAGAGGCCTGTGGATAGTAGGCCCGGTAGAAAATCCATATCCAGCTGTATCCTTCCTATCTCAAACCCCATTTTTTCTCTTTTTAAATGTTTATTTTTGAGAAAGACAGACAGTGTAGGAGTGGGGGAGGGGCAGAGAGAGAGGGAGACACAGAATCTGAAGCAGGCTCCAGGCTCTGAGCTGTCAGCACAGAGCCCCACATGGGGCTTGAACCCACGAACCGTGAGATCATGACCTGCACTGAAGTCGGATGCTCAACCAACTGAGCCATCCAGGCACTCTAAACCCCATTTTTTCTTACCTTTTAAAAAAAAAAAAAAAAAAAATATATAAAAAAAAAAAAAAAAAAAAAAAAAAAGTCTAAAAAACAACTATAAGGGAAAAACACACAGCTATACTTCTACAGTGGACAGATTTGATGATCAGCATCTTAACTAAGTGACCAAACTTCCTATAGCTAATAGTGAAACAATCTTCATTGAACGCCTCCTGATGTAATGCAGTGTGAGGTTTAAACATCACCCATTTGATGTTCCTGCCAAAAATGTTGACTTGAATGTAATCATGGGCTAAAAAAACCACATGAGTCTAATCTAAAATGTGGGACATTCTTCACAACAACTAGACTCTTCAAAGGATTCATGTCAAGAAAAACAAAGGCAGGTAGGGAGATTTTATACTGGGAGAGACCACAGAAACAAAACAGCCTAAAGCAATGTGTGAACCATGATTGAACCTTGGATGAAAAGGAAAAAAAAGAAACACAGGCATATTGGACATATTTGGGATGATGGTACTGCATATTGGTTAGTATTGTTGAATAGAACTGTGAAGGCAGACATGCCTATTTTGCTGACCTGAATTGAGTAGTATTCCCCTATACACCCTCAAATTAAACTTCAGTGCTAACTTTGGCTCTCTAATCAACTGTACACCCTCCAAAACCTCACTTCCCTAATAGAGCTGGCCTTTTTTCCATACCTTTTCACAAAATAAGAATTCATTTCCTTTTTCTCTAAATGTTAATTTTAGTCTTTCTCAACACATTATCTAGAATTCACATTTCTTGAAAACTAAAGTATTTTCAATAAATTCAAACTATCACAAATATGAAATATAAAAACATTTCCAATGCACTGGCATATCATGATCTTTTAAAATTAAATTATATTTATTCTAACATTTTAGTACTCAAGAGAAATTGTGTTCTTTTGTAAGTATACATAAATATTTCAATCTGCCCCCAGCAAAATAATATTTACTGACCATGTTCATTACATTGTATTCACATGTCATAGGAAGAGGTAAAAATTATATTCAGTTCCCATTAAATTTAGAAAATTTTAGTCCCACAATGTCATCTCTTCAGTAACACAAATCAGGTTGGCAACACTGCTGCAAAAGGCTGAATAGTAAATATTTTCAGGCTACCATCTAAGCATGAAAGTACTACAAGATAGTATGAACATGAATGGCCATGGCTGAGTTCCAATAAAACTTTACTTATGAACACTGAAATTTCAATTTCCTATTTTTTTGTTTCACATATTATTTTTAAAAATATTTTTAATCATTAAAAAAAATCTTACACTACTGTTGAATCTCAGTTTTTAAAAATTACAAATGTAAAAAGAGGCAGCAGGCCATATTTGGCCCATAGGCAATAGTTTATCTATCTCTGCTTTGGCTTATCTTTAATTATTTGAAACGTTCCTATTAAAATGCATAGCTCTAGAGGCAACTTGGTATCCTGGATTGGACACTGCAGCAGGAAAAGAACATTATTGGATAAGCTGGTGAAATCTGAATAAAGTCTGTAGTCTAGTTAATTATACCATACCGATATTAACTTCTTAGTTTAAAAAAATAAAGGATTATATAAAATATGTACATTAGGGGAAGATGGGGTAATTATAGAAGAACTCTTTTATAAATTTAAAAACATTTCAAAGTAAAAAGTTAAAAAAAAGCAACAAGTCACAACTAGGAGATTTTAACATTCTCTATAAATATCAGCATTGTTTAATTAATAGAGCTTTCTATGAAAACAGATGTATCTGTCCTTTCCATTATGGTAGCCACTAGCCATATGTGCTTATTAAACACTTGAAATATGGCCAGCTTAGAGCCACAATGAAAAACAGTGTGGAGATTCCGCAAAATATCAAAAATAGAACTGCTGTATATGAACCAGCAATTCCACTTCTGGAAATATATCAAAGGAAACAAAAACATTAACTCAAAAAGATATCTGCATTTCCATGTTCACGGCAGCATTATTACCATAGCCAAGACATGGAAACAACCAAGGTGTCCATCAACAGATGAACAGATAAAAATATTGTGCATGCACACACACCACACACCCCACCCCCAACTCACACACAGAGAGAGAAGAATATTACTCAGCCATATAAAGGTAGGAAATGCTACCATTTGTAACAACATGGATGGACCTGGAGGGAATTACGGTAAGTGAAATAAGTCAGACAGAGAAAGGCAAATACTGTAAGATCTCAATATGAGGAATCTAAAACCAAACAAATACAGAGAAAAAGGGATCAGATTTGTGGTTACTAGAGGTGGCAGGAAGGGGAATTGGAGGAAGGTGACCAAGGTATTAACTTCTGGTTATAGGATAAATAAGTACTAAGGATGTAACGTATAACATGATGACTATAGTTAACACTGCTGCATGATATATACGAAAGTTGTTAAGAGAGAGTAAAGTCCTAAGAGGAAAAGAAATCACAAGGAAAATAATTTTTTTCCTCTTTTTTATTGTACAATAGGATGATGGATGCTAATTAAACTTCTTATGGTAATCATTTCACAATATAAGTTAAATTATTATGCTCTACATCTTAAACCTACTCAGTGATGTACGTCAGTTTTATTTCAGTAAAACTGGAAAATAAATTTTTAAAAAATATGGCTAGTTTGACCACGAGGAATTTCTAATTTTATTTAATTTTAATTTAAAGAGCACATATGATTAGTAACTACCTTATTAAAACTATGTGGCTCTATATTTTTCTAATTTTTCCTTTTTAAAAAATGTTTATTTTTTAGAGAGACACAGAGCATGAGCGGGGGAGGGGCAGAAAGAAAGGGAGACAGAAACGGAAGCTCGCTCCAGGCTCTGAGCTGGCAGCACAGAGCTGGATGCAGGGCTCGAACTTATGGACAGTGAGATCATGACCTAAGCCAAAGTCAGACAATTAACTGACTGAGCCACCCAGGGACCCCTGTTTTTCTCATTATTTTAAAAACAAAAAAGATGGAAATGAAATCAAATTTTACAAAGCTTTATTATTTTTTTGAAATAAAACTTCTTAAATTTTAACCAATTAAAGGAGACTGCTTTCTTTTGAGAGAAAATATATTTGATAAAGAAATTTATCTATGGGAAATTCAAGATAAAATCCATTGTGGCTTCTAAAAAGATTTTTTAAAAAAAAAAAACACACCATACTTGGGGCACCTGGGTGGCTCTGTCAGTTGAGCATCCTACTCTTCTTGGTTTTGGCTCAGGTCATGATCTCAAGGTTTTGTGGGTTCGAGGAGTCCTGCTGCTGCCAGCACAGAGCCTGCTTGGGATTCTCCCCCCACCCCGCCCCTCCCCCACTCACACTGTCTCTTTCTCTCAAAATAAGCAAACATAAGTAATAATAAAAAAATAAAAACACCATACTCAACACATCTAATACTCAAAACAGCATATGAATTAACGAATACAGCAATCTCTGTCTATCTGGCCCATTCATGGAATAAAAATATTAGAAAATGACCAGAAGTTTTCCTGACACTTGTATAAATGAACAGCTGCAGAATGTCAGAAAACACAAACTCACCTGAGGGACTTGGAGCGGGTCTCTGTAATGGTGGTCTAAAACCTGGAGCTTTGGAAGTATCAGACTGATGTAAAGGATCTGAATTTGGCAAATATGAGGATTTTCCTGATAGCATAGATTCTGGCGTTGACTGAGATGAAACAACAGATCCTCCCCAGAAGGCATGAGCAGAAGTAGGGCTATTTTCGAACAATGTGCTAAAGGGCCCAAATGGTAAGGGGGCACTGAAATTGGGAGCAATAGGCTTATTTGCTGGATGTACTGAATTTTGACAAGCACTTTGTGTACTTAAGGTTGAAGGTAGCTGGACAGAGGAGGGAACACTGTGAGGTCTTTTAATGTGATTGACACTTAGGACTGCAACAGATGAACTCTGCACTGGAGCTGGATTCTTGTGAGGGGCCGTTGTGCCATGAGAGGGTGGTCTAATAGCAGGGGTTTCCATTTTAGGAGCAGGCTGGGAGCATCCCATTTGTGTCTGAGGCAAAGGGTAAGTCACTGGGGCAGTAGAAGGCACCGCCACTGGAGCAGAACTTGTTGTTGCTAAAGGAGGAACAGTCATTCTAACTTCCGGGGGAGGAACCTGAGACTGCTGAAGAGGTGGTCTTGGCTCCTGAGAAACAGATCCCGGAGGCTGTTGCTGAGTAGAATGAACTGATGAACTCCCAGAAGAACTGCTGCTGTTTGAAAGTCTACTGTTTGCTGTTTCTACCACTGGTGGACTACCTGCTTCCTGTTCAGAGGAAGATGCCCCTTTATTTGGAGATGCTGTTCCACAATCCAAAGGGCTGTTTCTCGAAACCCCTCCTGACTGGGCTGGTGGTGACGGGGAAGATGGGGATGATACTGGGTAGTGTTCTTTGGCAGTAGGCATAGGATATGTGGCATTTGTGGGTGCAGTGCTGTTGTTGCTTGCTGTGGTTGTGACTGTTGTTGTGGTGGCGTTGGATGTCTTCACAACTGTGACAAAAAGCTGCCTTCTGACAGAAGGTGAACTTGGACTGCCATTTGTAGATGTACCAGGCACCGTTGAAGCTGATGAACTGGTTGTGGTTGTTGGACTTGAAGTTAAAGAACCTGCTGAATTCACCTGAGAACCACTGCTATTCTGATTGCTATGGCGAGGCACCATGTGAGGCTTAGGCGAGTTAGTAGCTCTGGCAGGGCTCAAAGGCCTGACAGGAAAAGGACCCCAAGTGGACTGAGCTGGTGGAAAAGTACCTCCAAAGTGGGTCATGGGCAACCTTGGTGGACGGATCTGCTGGAAAGTCTGAGCAGCAAGCAAAGCATGTGCAAACTGTGGAGGAGGATATGCTAATGGAAGAGAAACTGGAAAACCAGGCCTCACGTTATTCACTGGGTTCTTAATGGTTTTATGAGTAGATGCAGAAGAAATTGCAGGCACCGTGAGTGCTGTGGCAGTTTGAGATGTTGATGACAGAGCTACAGTCGTCATTTTAATTCCCATTAAGGAACTGTTAGCAGCAGTGGTGGTAGGTGCTGATGACCCGATTTTGGAATTTGCTGAGGAGCTTTTCAAACGATTCTTTGGAATAAGTTCATCAATTTCTTTGTCTGGATCCTTGATCAGAGCATTGATCAACTGAGTTGCCTGTCTTGTTGATTCAGTGCCACCCCTGTAAATTGACCAAGAAGAAAAAGTTAGGTCCAATTTCCCCTACTTTTTAATAGGTACAGCCTAAATTCATTTGTGTGAGTGTACACATACACACAGAGAACAAATAACTAAAGTTAAGCAGCCATTTTCTGACTATTCTTGAGGTATTCTACACTGAACAATAAGCTGTCCTGGCACGCGGCTATGTTTTTCAAAGGACTTTTCAAAAACGCATTTTACTATTGTTTCCTTAGACTAAGAAATCATTTTCCCATCGTAAAACACGTTACAGTTAGAAAAACCACTGCACTTAAAAGCCTATGTAATCCATAATGACACTATAATTAAACAGTTGATCAATGTTAACGGCAATAGAAGTAAACAAAGAACAACAACAAAAAAACGGAGTAAAAAAATAGTATTTTATTTTAAGTCCTGGTACCTAAGATAACCCCATCTATGACCCCCACCTCTGACTAACCTCTATTAGTAGAATGATTCTCACACTTCCTCTGGAAAGATGTCTCAGAATGAGAGAGGAACCCTGACAGTGCCAACAATGGCCACCAGGTCAAACCCTAGTGTTAAATCTTCAGGGAAGTATTTGATTGCAAGGAAAGCCTTAAGGAAACCCTAAGAGGGAAATTACTCATAGAAGGTATCTGCTTCCCTCTTGTCTAGATAAAGCAGGTTGGGACTACCCACCTATCCCAAGAGAGGGGAAAAATTAGATAGGAGAGGAGGATAAATATAAAACAGAGATGGCTAACTGCCTTCTTTGAGGTAGACTAGGTAACTACCAGCCCCTGTCAAGGGGTACCTGCCTTTCATAAACTTATGATTTCTTAGAATATCTTATCTTTATTTAAAGAGGATTAAGGTACAGACATCTGCAATATAAGACAAATACCCATTTCAGATTTGAATCTATTACTGACCTCATATTCTAAGGATACAAACTCAGAATGATAAATCTCAAAAGCTAATTTAAGGGCAAAAGGGAAACCTACTGCTTAAAATGGGTAAGAAACCTATTCCTTCTTAAAAAGTCTCAGAATAAAATTTTAAGACTGTTGTATGAACAGTTTGTGTCAGGAAAAGATTATCTCAATCTTTGTCACACACTCACAAAAGAAAAATTCCTTTAAAGCCCTTTGAAATATTTCATAAGAGCAGAGCATATTTATTAGAGGGAAAAAACTGGAAAGGTTTTCTTCTCAAACAATCAAATTCCCATTTTAAAAAAGTATGCTATTAAACACAAAGCTCCACTGAAAATTCAAATGCTTGTAGTTCATTAAAGTATAGTGCAATAAAACACAAAGAGAGAAAAAAAAAAAGAGACAAAATTTTGCCTTATAGTTATTATCCGGTCTCCTGTCTTGTCTTTCTGCTTATCAATATCTATGTGTGCACCAGTGAACTCCCGAATGGCATTAATATTACAGCCTCCTCTTCCAATCACTCTGGATATCACAGTTGATGGAACAGATACTTTCTTTGACCTGTTTAAAAGTTGCAAAGGAAAATTGAGCTGTATCGTTAATATCATTGGTTATGATTAAAATACTGAGGAGAGAGGACTACTAAAATACATTTCTGTAAATACAGAATAGATTATTGTTGTATTACCCTCTTCTATCTATTCTTACTCTAGGTGATAAAAAGCAAGTAAGTGACAGGAGAGAGAAAAAGAGAGAGCATGTAAGCAAGTGCTTTTATCACAGGTTTTCATCTCATACCAAAGATGGTTTGTTTTTTTGACTTTCATCCTTCGTTAGGATCTATAAAGTACATACTATGTAAACATGCACTGTGCTAGTGCAAATACTAATGGCAAATAAGACAGACGTACGTTCCAACCCACATATACTGACTATGTAGACACCAAGTAGGAAAATAACATCATGCCATGAGTGCTCTAATAAGGAATCATAAAGATACAATGGTTGGGATACCTAATCCAGCTGGAAGAAACAAGAAAGGCTTCTTGTAGGCACATCTGGGTGTTTGACGTACATTCTTTTTATTCTCTAATATATAACTTGAAAGGATGATATTAAAAATGTACCATTACCTTGTATTCTTTTAGAGGCTTTAGAAAATGAGCCAACTATGCTTTATTGAACAAATTATTTATTTAGAATGGTAGATTAGATATTAAATTAAAATGTTATATTTTTTAAAAGGTAAGGTATGACCTCTGCATTTTTATATACATAACTAAGTTGCTTAATAATTCCTTTGAAGGGCATACTATTAAGTCAATGATCATTATTTTCAAATTAGTTAAGAATTTCTTAAGCCTATTTCAGAGTCTGTGTCTCCCTCTCTCTCTGACCCTCCCCTGCTCACGCTGTCTCTCTCTCTCTCTCTCCTAGAAATAAATAAAAATATTTAAAAAAAAACAAAAACAAAAACAAAAAAGGGGCGCCTGGGTGGCTTAGTCGGTTAAGCGTCCAACTTTTGCTTAGGTCATGATCTCGCGGTTCGTGGGTTCGAGCCCCGCGTCGGACTCTGTGCTGACTGCCAGCTCAGAGCCTGGAGCCTATTTCAGAGTCTGTGTCTCCCTCTCTCTCTGACCCTCCCCTGCTCAC